>NW_006408521.1:46711825-46716391 GCF_000296735.1 Chrysochloris asiatica | reverse complement strand
TTTAGAGTTTTCTCATGTTGGTAGATGTATGTAACAACGAAAACCACCCTAATTTCCTCATTTGAGAAATGAGAAAATCACAAGTGTTTTAGGAGGAAACATGGTTACCTAACTAATGAGTTCAGGAACTCCGGTGGTATTATGGATGGCAAGCTAGACTGCTCACTGATAAGTCAGCCATTCAAATTTCTTACCAGGTGCTCCGAGGGAGACAGATGAGACTTTCTGCCACCGTAAAGATTTATAGCCTCAGAACCCCTATACAAGGTCACCACCATCACCACCATCAGCAACTGGTGAACCATTCTGAGTCTTCAAGACAAATGGTAGAAGTATAAAACCAGTCAGTCTCTTTTCTCTCTAGAATCCCAAGCTTATGTATAGGTGGTGAAGGTGGGGTGGGGTGGGGTTGTGTGTTGTACAGTTTGTTCCAACTCAAACCTATATAGAGTTTCCAAGGGCTTTAATGGGGGGCAGAAAGCCTCATCTTTCTCCTCTGGAGTAGCTGGTACATTCTAACTACTGACCTTGCAAATCTATTGTTGTTAACTGCCTTTGAGTTGGTTTCGACTCATGGAAACCCTATATAAAGTTTCCAAGGAGTGGTTGGTGGGTTTGAACTACTGACTTTGCGGTTCCGTGCATTATCCTACAGTCCCCCCCCGCCCCCCCAGGACTCAGAAACGATGTTCCCAACCATCCTTGCCCAGCCCTCTCGACTCAGCTGGGTTCCATAGTTCATTTCAACGGCCACACAGAACTCAGACACCATACTCAGAGCTATAGGGTTATCCTGGTATGGATAGGAAAAGCACTGGACTGCTAATCTACAAGGTCAGTAGTTCAAACCCACCAGCTGCTCCTGGAAACCCTATACAGGGTCGCTATGAGTCAGAACCAATGTCAGTTCTGACTCATAGCGACCCTGTCTAGGTTTCCAAGGAGCAGACACTTTAAATCTTTGTGAGAGTAGAAAGAGTCATTTTTCTTCTGCTGAGCAGCTTCTGGGCTCAAACCACTGACCTTTTGATTTGCAGTTCAGTGCTTATCCCATAGAGTTACTGTGCTCCCCATCAATATAATGCCATTATTTATTTACCTAGTTTTTCTCCAGCATTGAAGATTGATTTTAATAAAAACAGACTGCTACAAAATTTTAGAAGAATGACGCAACAAATATTCACATAGTTTGGCTGCATTTCCTCTGACATTTCAAAAGTTGTACTTGGTGGTGGTGGTGATGTGCCATGGAGTCGGTTCCGACTCATAGCGACCCTGTACAGAGTTTCCGAGGCTGTAAATCTTTACGGGAACAGAAAGCCTCATCTTTCTCCCATGGAATGGCTGGTAGTTTCGAACTGCTGACCTTGCAGTTCACAGCCTGATTCGTAACCACTACACTACCAGAAAGTTGTACTTAGGTTAGAAAAATATATTAATAAAGGCAACTTAGTGTAATGCTAGACTGAGTACTGGGCACCATAAAATGACTCTTAGAAAAGCAGGCCTAATGTCTTATGGCAGTGATTACGGAAATAAGGAATACAAAATATGAAAAGACTTGACAAGTTAGATTTCCGGTAAATTAAACTCTTCAGACCTTAATGAGCAGCAAAAACGTGAAAAGTGAGCTGTTTTAAACTCTCCTGGAAACATCTCTCTCTTGCTTTTAAGGCCCTCAACTGGTTGGATGAAGCCCACCAACATTGTTGTTGTTAAATGCCTTAGAGTTGATTCCAACCCATAGTGACCCTGTATAGGGTTTCCAAGGAGCGACTGGTGAGCTTAAACCACCAGCCTTGCAGTTCAAACAACTTCGCAGTTCAGTGCATTAACCCACAGAGCCACACCAGCACATTATGGACAGTTATTTGTTTAAGACCAAATGATTTAAATGCTAATCAAATGTAAATACTTCATAAAGACATCCAGAATAGCCTTTAACCAATTGGGTACATAGCCTAGTCAATTTGACACATAACATTAGCCATCATGTTTTGTTTGGTTTGATTTTCTGTAGTTTGAATATGCTTAGTTATCATGGATTGAAATAAACCTTATTTCATATCATCAATGAAAAGACGTATGACCCTTCTGCCTGCTCCCAGAAGAAAGAAAACAAAGATGGTCATAAATGTGGTTGGTCATAACTTGAATATGTTGTAAGTCATGGATTACATGTATTTTGAAAGATTTCTTCATTTCTTTCTCCCTTCTCTTTTTGGTATTCCCACTATGCAAATGATATATCTTTTGTAGTTGTTCTATGGTTCTTTTGATATTCTATTTTTTTTTCTCTTTGGATTTTACTTTTTAAAGTTTTTACTGATCTGTGTTATCTCCAAGTTCACTGATTCTTTCTTGGCTGTGTCCAGTTTCCAGATGAGTCCATCAACGACATCTTTTCTATTATGTTGTTGTTGTTAGGTGCCATTGAGTCGATACTGACTCATAGCGACCCTATGATAAACAAAATAGAATGAAATACTGTCGGGTCATGAGCCCATCGTTGTCACCACTGTGTCAATCCATCTCATTGGGGTTCTTCCTCTTTTTCTCTGACCCTTCACTTTACCAACTATGATGTCCTTCTCCAGGGTCTGGTCCTTCCTGACTACTCCAAAGTTTAAGAGATGAAGTCTGGCCATCCTGGCGTCCAAGGGATGTTCTGGCTGTACTTCTTCCAATGCAGATGTTGGTTCTTTGGCATTCCATGGTACTTTCAGTATTCTCCACCAACACCATTATTCAAATGCATCAGTACTTCTAGTCTTCCTTACTCACTGTCCAATTTCCACATGCATATGAGGTGACTGAAAATACAATGGCTCATTTCTATTGTTGTTGTTACTGAGTGCCATCGAGTTGGTTCTGACCCATAGCAACCCTATATAGGGTTTCCAAGGAGCAGCTGGTGAGCTTGAACCGCCAACTTTGCAATTCAAACTGACTTTGCAGTCCAGCTCATTAGCCTACAGCGCCACACGAGGACATTTCTATTGTAGGGTTTGTTTGTTTTCTTTAAATGTGTTAGCAATTAATTATTAATTATTTTTATTGTGAATTGGGTGAAGGTTTGCAGACAAGATCATCAATTTTACACTCAGCAAATCTTACACTTTGTTTCATCTCCATGATTACAATCCCCTCCATGCAACAACAGTGATCCCACTTCCTTCCTGTGGGTCCTATTTCCATTCCACCCCTCTTCCCATCCCTCAACTTTGTCCTTAGGTAAATGTCGCCCTTTTGATTTTGAATGATTAATCATTGCATCGTTAGCGTACCTTCCTAATGCTGTTATTTCCCTAAACGCCTATTTACTGCTTGGTTGACGATTAGGACAAGAGGGTGAGTTCCTTTATGGACCTGAAGGAACCAATCTCTTTCTTACATGTAACCTTGGTCTGTTTTTGTTTTTTTTTTTTTAAATAATTTTGAGATTGGTTCCACATTTTCTCCCACTGTATCTGGTATCTTCTACTGTGATCCCTTTCAGAGCAGCTGTTAGTGGTAGTTGGGCACCATCAGCTCTCTGGTCTCAGAGTTGCAGACACTGATGCTCACGTGTTCCATCAGTCCTTTGGGTTAATTGATTCCAAACACCTTCAGTTCTCATCACTTGTCTTTCTTCAGCACATGGAGACCAATAGTTGCACTTCAGATTGCTTCTCATCAGCTTTTGTTTAAGTTGTTTGTTTGGTTTTTTTACATTTTTATTGAGAATTGAGTGATAGTTTACATGGGAGGGAATTTATTAATTTTTAAATTAAAATATCTCAGTAGTTAGTTGTAACAAGAAAAACTTTTTTTCATAAGTCCAGCTTACATGTAGCAGTAGCCTCCCAAGGCTAATACTCTTTGTTAACTTAGTTTTTGAACCAAGGAGATCATGTTCGGTAAGGTGGAGGGTCAGAGGAAAAGAGGAAGACCCCCAAGGAGAAGGACTGGCCCAATGGCAGCATGGATGGACTCAAGCGTGGCAACGGTAGTGAGGATGGCCCAGGATCGGGCAGTGTTTCGTTCTGCTGTGCATAAGGTCACTATGGGTCGGTACTGACTCAATGGTACCTAACAACAACAACAACCACAACAATGCTCTCTGATGTGAGCTGTCATGACTATCCAAGGACAATGATGTTTCAGATCGAGTGGTTTTGTCTGCAGGAACTACAGAACACACTGTAATCTGTAGTTTTGTTTTCATTGTTGCTGATACTATTTTTTTGGGGTTTTTTTTAATGTTTTACTGTGAACCTAGTGAAGGTTTACATCAGTTTTACATTCAAGCACATCATATACTTCAGTTTCATCTCTACTGCATCCCGATCCCACTATTATAGGGTTCTCATTTCTACTATTTGATCCCATTTTAGAATTTCATCTCTGTGCTTACACTTCCCATGTGTTCTTGCATGTTATCCACTTTTCCATTAGAAGCTGTATTATATTAATTCTTGTTGTTGTTGAGTGCCATTGAGTCGGTTCCGACCCATAGCGACCCTGTACAGGGTTTATGGGAGCAGAAAGCTGCATCTTTCTCCTGCGGAGCGGCTGGTAGTTTCA
>NW_006408521.1:46705544-46706235 GCF_000296735.1 Chrysochloris asiatica | reverse complement strand
AAACCCTGTGCAGGCTCACTATGAGTTGGACCCGACTCCACAGCATACCATCACCACCACATCAGCCCTAGTTGACTGAAAGGTTTATTATTTTTGTTCAATTAAAAAAAAAAGCAATGAGTGGATGTTGAATTTTGTTCAGTGCTTTTTCTGCACATATTGAGTTGATCACAGAGTTTTTGGTATTCGTTTGTAAATCTGGTAAATTATATTGATTGCTTTTGAAATCCCGAGCAAGTCTTGTATTGTTGGCTGAACGCCATTTGATTGTGATGTGTTACCTTGTTATTTATTGCTGGGGTTTATGGTAGTATTTTCGTGAGGGTGTTTGTGTCTGTGTTCATTATGGATACTGCTCTGCAGTTTTCTTGTCTATTGGTATGTAATTTCTTGTTATGGTGTTAGGATAATGCTGCTCTCAAAATTTGTAAGTGTCCCTTCCTTTTCTATTTTCTGGAAAAGGTTGTTAGCTTTGGTATTGTTGCTTAAATCTTGAGTAGAATTCGCTAGTGAAATCATTTGGGCCAAGAGCTGTGTAATTTGGAAGATTTTTTAAAACTACAATGTCAATATCTTCGACAGATATAAGACTATTTAGGTTATCTATTTCATCTTGAGTGAATTTTAGTAACTTGTAGCGCAGGCGCTCTGGTAGCGTATCTGTAGGTCACTGGGAGTCGGAATTGACTCA
>NW_006408521.1:46695071-46705444 GCF_000296735.1 Chrysochloris asiatica | reverse complement strand
TACGCTACCAGAGCTCCTTATTTTAAATTCCTGGTCCAACAAAACCTCTGCTATACCAGAGCTTGATTCTTGGACTTGCTTTATCTTGTCATACTGTGTGCTTTGGGGTTTTTTGTTTTTGTTTTTGGCTTTTAGTATGCCATGTAACTTTTTGTTGAGAGTCAGCCCTGATACAGTGTGTGAAAGGAAACAATCTTTAGCATGAGGTTTTGTGTTTGTCTGACTAGGAGTTAGGGTGGATCAACTCTTTGCTGTAGCTGTGTCAGTGGCTAAGATTTCCCTTCATGCCTTTGTTTGGGGCCTGTCTGCTGTCAAGTTTTCCTAGAGACTCTTCTTAAATAAAAAAGACTTCAAAAAGTTAGTGGGAAAATGGAATTAAAAAAATAATGGAACTTTTCCATGGACTTTTTGCAGCCTTCTCATGTAAAGTCTGAGTCTTGCAGTTTTGTTTTGTTTTTTTCGGTTTTCACCACCTGTCCCCATTGATGTGATGTTAAGGTTGGTGGTGGTGGTTATGTGCCGTGGAGTCAGTTCCGACTCAAAGCGACCCTGCATAGGATTTCTGAGGCTATCTGTCTTTATGGGAGCAGAAAGCCTCATCTCTCTCTTGTAGAACAGCTGGTAGTTTGAGTTTAGCAGCCCGTAACCACTACGCTACCAGAGCTGCTCTGCCTTGCTAAAGTTGGGGGGCGAAGGGAGGTTGTACTCCATAATCCAGTGATTTGGTGTCAGATTTTTAGTGAGTCTGTATCCTTGGACTGAGAATTTTACAAATACTTCTCAGTTTTTCCTCTTTGAGGAGACAGGAAGGCTACACAGGCCTAGAGTTAGATATTTCCCTTTCTTACATGGAATATTCTATGAGTGTTCCTTTGCCTCCAGGTTGATTAGGTAAAAATCATTTTCCTTGAGGGCAGGCAGGCTTTTGTTAAGAACACAGTGCTTTGGGCCTATTTTGGAATGGTTACTTGTCCCCTCCCTGCCAGAAACACGAGGATACTTTTCCTGATCTTCATCCTGAGAATCTGGTGGGCCTCACAAAAATGAGGCTTCTCCCAAACTGTTTCCTTTTTCAAGCTACTCTGCACTGAACCTCCAATAGTTTGTCAAGAATAATCTAAGTGTTTCTGTTGGTACAGCCTTCAGCTCTGGGTGTCTGCTCTTGCTCTCTGTACTCATTGGTCTAATCTGGAGAATGGTGGTTTGCCCAGGGTCCTCAGTTCTCTGATGGATTTTCTGATAGTTGAATTTCAGTTTGTTTATAAATTTTCTTCTTGTGAGGATGGAGACTTTTGAATTCTTTTTAATTCAGACCAAAGACCAGAAATTTCCTAGTTGATTTTTTATATTGATCTGTACCCTGTGCTTTTGGTAAACTCATTCTTGTTTTCATTTTAGCAGCTTTTTGAAACTTTATCTTTGTTTGTGTGTACAATCATGGTATCTGTGAATAAGATCAGTCTAAGGTCTACATTTCCTGTCTGTATACATTCCACTTATTTTTCTTCCTTATTGCACTGGCCAGGATGGTCCAATATGACATGCAACAAAAGTATGGAGAGAAGACCTCTTGTCTTCAGGACGAAAACATTTGGCCTTTGAATAATCAGTGTGCTTTCAGAGGCAGATTTTGCAGATATCCTTTATCAAATTGAGGAAGTTCCCTTCTATTGCTAGTTTTCTGATAAGAAAGTTTTTTCTTAGCAGTTGCTGTTCTGTTTTTTAAATCACAAATTGCTAATGAATAATATTGAATGCTTTTTTCTGCATCTACTGAGATGATCCTAATGTTGTTGCTGTTAATTATCATTGAGTTCAGACTCATAGCAACTCTGTGTAGGGTTTCCCAGAGGCAACTGGTAGGTTTGAATCACTGACCTTGTGGTTTGCAGTCCAGTGCTTAGTCTATAATCCCATATCAGGACTCCTCAAATGTGTATGTGTGTGTGTGTGTATTAGAGTCCTGGTGTGGCACTGCAGGTTAATGCACTGGACTGCAAGGTCAGTTTGAACTGAATAGTCAGTGGTTCAAGCTCACCAGCCGCTCCAGTGAAACCCTATACAGGGTCATTATCAATAGGAACCAACTCTATAGCACTTAATAACAACAACATTTATTTATTTATATGTGTATAATATAAATTCACTATTTTAACATTTTCCACTTATTTTGGTATACTTTTAGATTTACAGAAAAGTTGCAAAAACAGCACAAAGTACAGTGAGAATTCCTGCATACTCTTCTCTCAGCCCCCGGATTGTTTCCCTAATAAGCATTTGTGCCCCGGGGCAGTAAAGCCAAAGTCCCCAACTCCAAGTTAGAAAAAGAGAGGCTTTATTAGAATTGTGGCCCCAGCTACAGTTCCAGCAGTAATGTAGGCTGTCTTACCCGATTCCCATAATGACCCTATATAGGGTTTCTCAGGAGCAGCTGGTGGGTTTGAATCTCCAACTCATGATCAAAATACATAGGGTAAGTTATAATAATTAGGTAACACGATGAGAGTACCCTGGTGTGGCACTGTGGGCTAATGCGTCAGACTGAAAAGTTGACGAGGGTTCAAGCTCACCAGCTGTTCCTTGGAAACCCTGTACAGGGTCGTATGGGTCAGAATCAACTTGACAGCACTTAACAACAACAATATGTATGTTGTAGAATCTTTTCCTGTCCTAACTAACAACCGTCCAGGCAGAATTATCTGTCTGGAGGCACCCAATATGCTGTCTTTGAGCAGTACCGAACGCTATAAAATTCCATAAAGCCTGGGCAAAGAACAGGGCAAACACAACCTGAGTTAGGCTAACTACAAACATAGAGTAATTTTACACTAAGGTTGGATGATGCTGCTTAAATAGGTTACATAACAATAGTGCATTTGTCAAAACTAAAAATAGGTACAGTGCTGTTTTTACTCACTTCTTTGGCCCCAGTTCCTGGTAACCATAAATCTACTTACTGGATTGCTAACTGAAAGTTGTGTGGTTCAAATCCACCTGCCACTCCTCAGAAACCCTATACAGGGTTGCTATGATACGAAATGGACTCAACGGCACTTAACAACAACAATTCTAGATATTTTATATAAGTGGAATCATATATTTGTCTTTTTGTGTCTGTGTTGTTTCACTTAGAATAATGTTTTTTCAAGTTTCACTTTTCAAGAACTTTGTCACTGAATTGTATTGAATTCCTTATATGTGTGTTGTTGTTAAGTTCCAACAAGTCAGTTCCTACCCAGAGCGACCCTCCCTCTATAGGGTTCCCAAAAGGAGCAGATGGTCGGGTTGAAGCACTGACCTTGTGGTTAGCTTCAGTCCTTATCCTACAGGGTCACACCAGTATAGTTCACAGTTTTTTTAGACATTCATCTGTGGATGAACATTTGGGTGGTTTCCATCTTGTGTCTACTGTGAAGAATGCTGTTTGAATGTCTGCTTTCAATTCTTTCAGGAGTGGGCATTGGGATACCGCTAGGTCATATGGTAATTCTATGTATAACTTTTTTTGAGGAGTCATCAACTTGTCTTCCATTTTCACCAACAATGAATGAATATTCCAATGTCTCCACATCCTTACCAACACTTGTTCATTTTATTTATTTATTTTTATAAGAACCACCCTGCTGGGTATGAAGTGACACCTTATTATGTTTGTTTTTAAGTATAGTTTATATTTTATTTTCTTGCAGGTGAGTTTTTCTTCAGCCTTTGAGGGCTCAAATCTTTGCGTGGGCTTTGCTGGCCATCGTGGGGCAGCCGTGGGGGTGGCGGGGTGGGGTTCGGTCCTTCTGAGCTTCAAGATAACAGTTCCTGACCACCTTGCTGTGAATGACATGGCTCACACAATAACATGGTGTCATGTACAACTTGGGAAGCACGTGTGGGTTGAAGACACCGCTTCGGAAATATCCCAGATGGCTGCGCTGCTACTACTTCCTGAATTATGAACTTCTTACCGGCTTTGTCTTTGGGCTCATGGTGGACGCAGTTGTGCAGCGAATAGGCTGCACGTGGCCCCCACTTCCCTTTTTGGCACAATTTGTTGTTTCCCCTTTCCGTGTCATCTTGTAAGAGAGGACCTGGGAGCCTTATTATAGTTTTGATTTGCATTTTCCTAATGACTAATGGGAGTCCTGGTGTGGCACTGTAGGGTAAAGCACTGGACAGCAAGGTCCATTTGAACCACAAGGTCAGCGGTTCAAACTTACCAGCTACTCCTTGGATACCCTATTCAGGGTCGCTATGAGTTGGAACAGACTCGATGGCACTTAACAACAATAACAATAAGGACTAATGATGTTGAACATCTTTTCCTGTCCTTGTTGGCCATTAGTATATCTTCTTCGAAGAAATATCTGTTCCGGTATTTGCCTGTTTTTTTATTGGGCTGTTTGTCAGTTTTTTAGTTATAGGAGTTCTTTTTAGAGTCTGAATATTAAACCATTCACCGGTAAATGATTTTCAAGTATTTTCTCTCATTCTATAGGTTGTCTTTTGGCTTTCTTGATGATGTTCCTTGACACAGAAAAGTTTTAATTCTGATGAAGTCTAATTTATCTATTTTGTATTTTGTTGTTCATCCTTTGAGTAACATAGCTGGGAATCTACCACCAAAAACAAAATCCTGAAACTTTATCTCTATGTTTTACTCTAAGAGTTTTCTGGTTTTTAAGGCTTGTATTTAGGCCATTAATCAATTTCTATTTAATTTTCAACTTGATTCTTTTTAATGCATCCAGTTGTCCTAGCACCATTAGTTGAAGAGACTATTTTCCCCCTTTCAATGGATTGACATTCTTGTCAAAAATCAATTGGCCATATTCCATTGGTTGATACGTCCTTTCTTATACCAGTGCCACACTATTTTGATGACTATAGCCTAACAGTAGTACTCTGAAATAGGAAATTATGAATTCTCCCACTTTGTTCTTTTTCAAGAGTGTTGAGGTTATTCAGGACCCCTTGCAATTCCATATGAATTTGAGCATTGACCTTTTCATTTCTATAAAAGAGGCGATTGAATTTTGATAGATGACATTGGGTCTATAGATTGTGTAGGGTACATGGATGACTTCACAATATTAAAGACTTCAATTCATGAACACAGAAGGACACAATCTATTTAACTCAACTGCAGACTCTGTTTGATTAGACCAGGGCCTTTTGTTTTTATTTATGTTTTTTATCTTTTCCGGGATACCATGTTACTTTTGGTCACATGCCTCCTAATTCTATCTGATCTGTGATAGTCTTCCAGTCTTTCCAGGTTTTCCATTATCTCAAAAGTTTGGAAGCGTGTCCTTTACTCATCCTTCAGCACTGCAAATGAACTCACCTTCGTGGCTCAGTTTTCATCCAAACACTAAACAGGTCTGTGGGGGAATAATAACACAAGTGGGGTAAGCACACCTTAAAATAATTAGCCATTTGAGATCAAAAGGGCAGCATTTATCCAAGGACAAAGTCCTGTTGGGTTTGGAAAGAAAAAAGAATGGAAACAGGAAACACAAGGAGGAAATGGGGATAAGTGATGTTACATGGAGGGGACTGCAATCAATGAGATGAAACAAACTGCGTATGAATTGTTGAACGGATGATCTAATCTACTAACTTTCACCCAGTTTGTAAATAAGAAATTTTTTTTTTTTTTTAAAGTTTTGAGTACTGGTCAGGTCTTTTGCAGAATGTCACTCAATTTGTATATTTTCTGATGTTTTTTCATGATTGATGTTGTTGTTGTTAAGTGCTATGGAGTAGTTTCGACTCATAGCAACCCTGTATAGGGTTTCTGAGGAGCAGCTGGTGAGTCTGAACTTCAACCTTGCAGTTCAAACCAACCTTATGGTCAAGTGCTTATCCTACAGCGCCACACCTACGTCATACCAGGAGTCATGTGATATCATGACTCTATTGATATGAGCCTTGATCATGTTGTTAAAGTGCTGTATTCCAGTGTCTCCACAGTGAAGTTAGTTTTCCATGCTCTCTTCTTTGGAAGCAAGTCCCTAAGTCCCATTTAGGTTGTTGTTGTTAAGGACCGTTTTATACTCGAGGGAAAAAGGATTCACTTCCATCTCCTGGAGGGGGAACATCTATGTATACTGCATTCTCCTCATTTATAGACTATCCGACATTTCACATTTATGACAACAATAAAAAATAATCTATTTTGCAGTAACAAACATCAAGGTATGAGGCAAAAGCAAAGCTTACTATGATAGTTAAGGTCATGTGTCAACTTGGCTGGACCATGATTCTCAGTGGTTTGGCCATTATGTAATGATGTAGTCCTCTCCCATTTTATAATGTGATGTGGTCATCCTCCATTTTCACATAATTCTGATTTTTCCATAACAATATGGTCTTTGGAATTTAACTATATTGATAAGTGAAGAGAAGGTGTAGTTGGAATTCTGAAAGGAATTTTTGTTCCTTTGCTCCATTAATTAATTTATTTATACGGACTTAAGAACATTTGTTTTATTTTGGGGTTATAAAATCTAAGACTATTGTTAGAGGCCAGGATGGTGAGACTTCATCTCTCATACTTAGGGCCTACTCCCTGGAAAAGGATATTATGTTTGGACAAGAGGAGGGTCTGTGAAAAAGAGGAAGACCCCCAATTAGATGGATTGATACAATGGCAGGGGCAATGGGCTCAAGCTTAATAATAATTATAAGGCTGGTGAAAGGACCAGGCAGTGTTTCGTTCTGTAGTGATAAGGTTGGTATGAATCAGAAGCAACTCAATGGCACCTAACAGCAACAACATTATTGTTTGTTTTATTGTTCAAAATGTACCAACCATGGACATTGGTAGTGCATTAAGATTGACTTCTAAGTCCTTTTTCACACTCTCCTGTTTTCTGACACTACATGATGCTCTATGGGAGAAAGATGAGGCGTTCTACTCCGTAAAGATTTACAGCCTCTGATACCCTTTACAGGGGTGCTGTGAGTCTGAACAGCATAAAACCACCACAAATTGCTCCAGATTTATTTTGGATATTTCCTACCCAAGCTTTAGAATCAATCATTTTTCCAAGGAGCCATCCATCCACAGCTGACGATTCCTTTCTTGTTGTTGTTAGGTTCTGACTCAATGACCTTATGCACAGCAGAAGGAAACACTGCCCGGTGCTGTGCCATCCTCACAGTTGTAGTTGTGTTTGAGCCCATCGTTGCTGCTACTATGTCAATCCATCTCATTAAGTGTCCTCCTCTTTTTCACTGACCCTCCACTTCACCAAGCAGGATGTCCTTCTCCAGAGACTGGTTCTACCTGACAACATGTCCAAAGAACAAGAGGCGAAGTCTTACCATTCTTATTTCTTCGTATTCTGGTTGTATTTCTTCTAAGACAAATTTGTTTGTTCTTCTGGTAGTCCAGTATTCTTTTCCAAAACCATAATTCAAGTGCATTGATTTTTTCTATGTCTTCCTTTTTCATTGTCCAACTTTTACATGCATGTGAGGCAACTGAAAATATCACGACTTGGGGCAGGTGCCCCTTAGTTCTCAAATTGACATCTTTGCTCTTTAGTGTTTTATAGAAGTCTTGTGCAGCAGTTGCCGAATGCAATACACCATTTGATTTCTTCACTACTGCTTCCATGAGCATTGATTGTGGGTCCAAGCAAATTGAAGTCTTTGACAACTTCAATCTTTTCTCTGTTTATCATGATGTTATTTATTGAGACAGGGACTTTTCTTGGAGAGTGATATTTAGTACCATCAGTCACTCCATGGAAACCCTAGACAGGGTTGCTGTGTGTGTTGGAACCGATTGGATGGCACTTAACAACAGCAACCATGATTGGAATGCTGGATGTGCCCATTACTATTGGGTTGTCACTGTTTTCAGGCTTTCTCAGTGGACAGAGTGGATAAATAAATTGTGTATGTTAACCCATGTATATTCACATCTGTATTTCTGCATCTGACTGTCTATCTATGTATCTACCTATCTATAGTCCAGGGGTCTTTCTAGTCTTTTTTCTTGTTTATTGGTGTAATAAATTCTGATACAATGCTTGTTTTGAAACACGAATTTGTTCCAGTGTGATTAAAGCATTAGAGAATAATTTGAGCATAATGTAAATTTCAACCCCTACCCCTATTTAATTCCTGAGAAACATTAGATGATGAGAGAAAACGGCACTCTTGCATTCAGCTGAATTGAATACATAAAGCTCACCCATATATACTTCAAACATCTAAGCTCTCTCAAGTTATCACATGTGTTATCCAAAAAGATTACATTTTGCTAATCTTTTGCATGTGTGACCTTTTCTATACAAAAAAAGTCACTTATTCAGCATCTCAAACATGTCTGATTGTCCTGGTTTAAAATGTCAGACAATGCATCTTAAAGGAAAGCTTTATGTATTGAGCAGAAGCTTAAAATAATAATTATGTTTTTAAAGAAATGAGGACATGTGATGTCACTTGAGAAACTGGCATCAAGAAATCCACATTGTGAACCTTCAGAGACAACTCTATGCAAATAAAAGACACATCTGTGGTTGGAACAGCTTCAAGTACTGTGAAGCCAATAAGAACAAGGTCTAAAGAAACAGATGAAATGGAAAGATTGTTGAGCTTATGAATTAAAGACCAAACAGTGAAAAATTGAGGGCATCTTTTCTTACAACCAAAGAGAAAGCACAGTCTTTAAAGACTTTAAGTGGAAATTGCCAAATCCTACAGATTTTAGTGGCCTTCTTTAGTGCTGGTCATGGCGGGTTTAGTCATTTTAAACATTACCACAATTTCCAAAACCGTCAGCTGTCTGTGATGCCAGAACTAAGCTGAGAACTGCAAGTGCAGCTGAGAAAGTCAAGTCTAGCTGAGAAGTAGCAAAAGAATTTCCAACAGTGATACAGAAGGAAATTAAAGATAGGCTGCATATTGAATCAATTTCAATTTTGCCAACTGTAAATGCTTTCCTTGAAGAAATTGTATCTCAAAGCCGAAAAAGTCCCAGGATTCAAGACTGTGAAAAGACCTATGATGCTCAAAAGTAACTGCCAGCCAAACACAATGAGCCACATCTATCCTCATCCTGTGGATTTCAGGTACCTCTTCAGAATGCCTCACAAGTTACAGCCTTCATGGTCACAGGCAAACTTCAGATCTTTTTAAAGGTTAAATGCCGTAATAATTATAGCATTGATGCATTTCTTTATCATTTAACATATGAAAAACCAAGGCAAGGTGCCTTGGTTGCAGTGGGCTAAGCATTGGGCTGCTAACTGAAAGGTTAGTGGTTTGAACCCAGCAGCCACTCCATGGGAGGAAGATGAGGCAGTAGTCTGTTTCCATAAGATTTACAACCTTGAAAACACTGTGTCTTATCTGTAGGTCACTGGGAGTCGGAATTGACTCATTGGCAGTGGGGTTTGGTTTGGCAAAACTATGGCACTGTTTTTTATTATCTTCCTTTTAGTTGTGGTTCTGTAGGATAAGCACTGGACTGCTAACTGCAAGGTCGCTGGTTCAAACCCACCAGCCTCTCCTATATAGGATCGCTATGAGTAGGAACTGACTCGACTGCACTTAACAATAACAACAACAATGAATGCTAACTTTGTGGTTAGCAGTCCAGTGCTTATCCTACACTGCCACACCAGGACTCCTAACTTATTTTCCCCACGCATAGCAACAATTGGGAAGATTGTTCTGTGGTGCATATGAGTCTGAGCCAATTCTATGGCACTCAACAACAACAACAACAACGAAGTTCATTATCTGTGGCATGTACTTCTATGGAAATACATAGTTATATACCCACCACCCAAGTACACAACATTGTAACAGTTCCAGCATCCTAAGCATTTCTCCTGTGTGGCCTCTTTGTAGTAAACTCTTTCCTCCTGCCTCAACCCCTGGTGACCTCAAATGTGTTTCTTCATCCTGTAATTCTGCATTTTTTATAATGTCGTGTAAATCGAACCATAGGATATGTTGCCTTTTGTATCTTATTCAACTTGGCCTTCCTGATTAACCCACATTGTTACATCAGCAGCTCATTCTTTTTCATTGATGGATTGTAGGTGACGTGCATTGTCTGTTTATTCACTCACCTGGAGAGAGACATTTTGATTATTTCTGTTACTTTGGTGATGATAAATAAAGCTGCTAGGAACCTTTCTGTGTAGGTTTTTGTGAGAATTTAAATCTTCAGTTTACTTAAACACCTGGAAGTCAGATGGCTGGGTCGTATGGTAAATGTATGTTTAATTTTAGAGAAACTGTGGAACTGGCTTCCAAAGTGATAGTATCATTTTGAATTTCTAAACTGGCAATGAATAAAAAGATCTTGTTGCTATGAGTCCTGCCTGTAATTAGTATTGTCACTTTTTTTCATATTA
>NW_006408521.1:46672362-46693651 GCF_000296735.1 Chrysochloris asiatica | reverse complement strand
CCTTAAGGTCAGCGGTTCGAAACTACCAGCCTCTCCGCGGGAGAAAGATGAGGCTTTCTACTCCCGTAAAGATTTACACCCTCGGAAACCCTGTACAGGATCGCTATGGGTTGGAACCGACTCGACGGCACTTAACAACAACAACAACAAGCGTAGGGGTTATGAATCCGGCTGCTAATCTCATGGTCACCAGTTCGAAGCTACCAGCTGTTCCGCAAGAGAAAGATGAGGTTTTTTTTGCTCCCGTAGAGATTCATAGCCTCGGAAGCCCTGTACAGGGTCACTGTGAGTCAGAACCAACTCCACGGCACATAACAACAACAACAAATCTGTCAGCAGATGATAAAACCTTGCTTGCTGAAAGTGAAGAGGACTTCAAATATTTACTGATGAAGATCAAAGACTACAGCTTTCAATGTTGACTGCACTTAAATGTAAAGAAAATAAAAATCCTCACAACCAAACCAATAAATAAAATCATGAGAAATGGAGAAAAGATTGAAGTTGTCAAAGACTTCATTTTGCTTGGATCTACAAACAACAGTCATGCAAGCAATAGCCAAGAAATCAAATGATGTTTGTACTAGGCAAATTTGCTACACAAGACCTCTTTAAAGTGTTCAAGAGTAAAGATATTAGTTTGAGGACTAAGGTGTGCTTTAGTCAAGCCATGATATTTTCAATAACCTCATCTGCATACAGAAGTTGGACAATGAATAATGAAGATCATAGAAGAATTGATGCATTTGAAGTATAGTGTTGGAGAAGAATATTGAAGGTACCATGGACTTCCATAAGAACAGTCAGTCTATGTTAAAAGAAGTACAGTTGGGAGTGTTCCCTAAAAGCCAGGATGGTGAGACTTTGTTTGTCATACTTTGTGCATGTTATCAGGAGGGCCCAGTCCCTGGAAAAGGACAATATGCTTGGTAAAGTGGAGGGGTAATGAAAAAGAGGAAGAGGGATTGGCACAGTGCCAACAGCAATGGGCTCAAGCTTTTCAACAATTCTGAGGATGGTGCAGGACCAGTCCGTGTTTTGTTCTGCTGTGTGTGGAGGTGATGAGTTGGAACTGACTCCACAGTACCTAACAACAACAACAACAACAACAAGCTGTCAAATGAATGGGACATGGAGTGGTTTGTAGTGTTCTTTTATTATTTTTGTAATACTGATGGGATCAGTAGACATGATTTCTTTTCCTTTTTTGTTCCATTTCCATTGATAACTTATGTCTTTCCGTTTTCTTAGCATGGTTAAAGGTTCACCAATTTTACTGACCTACTCAGAGAATCAGCCTTTATATAAAAATTAATGTTACAATAAATAACTCTGCACATAAAGTCTTTTTTATAGGATGCTGTAGTTGTCAGTGCTGTCGAGTAATTTCCAACATAGTGACCCTGTATAGGGTTTCTGAGGAGTGGCTAGTGGGATTGAACCATTGACCTTGTGGTTAGCTGTCCAGCACTTGTTTCCCAATATGAATTAAGTGGATCAAAGAGAATGAAACTTCTTTCACTTTTAGTTATATACTTCAATATGTTACAGAAATAAAGTAATTTTACTTTAATTTCCTGAAAATGCAAGCAAGCATAATAGGTAAAATCCTTTTTGACCACTGTATCCTTCTAATTTACCTCTCACCCTGGCCATCCTTGGGACCATTCATTCTTCCTGTACTTTCCATTTCTAGAGGCAGACGTTATCCTGAGTTTGGTACATATCCTTCCACTTCATTTTTTAAAAAGTCTTTCTTTCTTTTATAAATACACACACACACACATATACACATACATAGTTTAATGGATTTTGAGTACATGTTATTTGGATGTAAGATTAAAGCTAATATGATGGCTGCAACATAAATCCCTATGTGCATTATTAGACAGAACAAAACCGAATGCTATCACTTCTATCCTTTCCATCAATATTCATATCATATAAATAATCCATAGTGTAATGGGAGATCTGAATCCCAATCAGTGACTCTAATAGCCATCCTAATAATTCATTTCATGCCCTCAAGATAAGACCATATTGTATTTCAGGAGGCTATTTTAATTTCAAGAAGGGTAAACTGGATAAATTTCAAGGGGCTGAGGATTCAGTATGGGAACAAAGCACTCAGTTTGATTATAGTTTGATAATTAACTAACTCACTTTTAAACTCTAAAAGTGTTACCTAATTACTGTGTAATTGGAGTCAACAATTAATTCAGCCATTAAAAAAATTGTAACTTTGTGAACTAACCCAAATATGGAATGGCACTCTGCTTACAACTGATTGTGAGAAAATCTTCCAGATTATTAGTTTTGGAAAGAGCTTCCCAACATTGCCCAGCAGTGAGGGTGACTGATCTTGTTTAAGAGATTTCTGGACTGCTGTACAAAAACCAAATGGCCATGATTTCCCATCAATCTCTTACTTTTTCCTGGAAAGAAATCCTTTTGCTTCAGACCTGATACCTGGCAGTTTATCATTGTTGGTCTCACGTACTCTGAACTGCCTCATATTTCTTGTGCCTTCTAATGTGACTATAAGGATGGAGATATAATCCTGGTGCAAAGGCTGTTTGGTTATCTCCTGGAGATTTTCATGGTATACTTTAGGCATGTCATCAGGAGGGACCAGTCCCTCATGCTAGGAGATGACCCTTACTCTTGGTAGAGGGTCAGTGAAGACAGGAGCCAACGCTCAATGAGGTGGACTGACACAGTGGATATGACAATGATCTCAAACACTACAGTGATGGTGAGGATGATGCAAAAGCAGGCACTGTTTCATTCTGCTATACATTGTCGTTATGAGTTGGAACCAACTTGATGACACCCAGCAAAAATGACAATATGCTAAACTGCCTTATGAAAAACTAGGGGAAGGATTAAATAATAAAATCACACACCAAGTGTATTTTTTAAGTTTTCAACATTTTAATTCATTCTATTTAAAAATATGATGTTGCCCTTTCAGATCATTCTACCACAAAAATCACAAAGTTTCCCAGCAAAATTCTTGCTACCCTCAAATTTTTTTTGTTGGGAAACCTTACATCATGCTCCCTACAGCCCTGATGAAGAATGCAGATTTCTTTAGGGAGGGGTTAGACAGATGGAAACACTACCATCAGAAGTATCTAGACCTAGATAAGGCATTTAGATTATTTTTTAAAAATAAAAATGATTTTTAGCAATGCTTTTTTACTTACCCTCCTATTTCAGTCAGATAGCATGAACAAAGTTTCCCTTCCTTATTTATGATAAAATAAGCACTGGACTGCTAACTTCAATGTCGGTAGTTCCAGCCCACCAGCGGCTCTGCCAGACAAAGATGGGGCTTTCTGCTCCCACGAAACTTTAAAGCCTAGGAAACACTTTACTGGGTTGCTATGAGTTGGAACAGCCTCGATGCACATCACCACCACCACCACCACAAAGTCACCCATGGTAAAGAAGAGAAGTGCTACTGTTTCTTCAAAGTTCGTTTTCAGTTAACAAAGAAGACCAGAAAGATCCTATTGGCAGCATTTACCTATGTATATATCAACTCACTCATTCCCCCATCATTCATGGAGAGGTTGGTGAGGTAATTAGGGCATGCGCAGGAAGCAGCAATTGAGGCATGAGGACAGACATGGGCCTAGGGCAGGGCGACAGTAAAAACTTAAAGGGAGTAAAAAAACCAAACTGAGCAGGAAACCGGATCCAGTTTGGATTTATTTTTGGATGCTTAAGGCTGTGTGTAACCTTCATGAAAAAAAAAAAAAAAACAACAATGGCAAACACACTGATTTATGTAATGTTCTGGATTTAGTGTTTTATAGATCTTCCTCTACTCCGTTAGCCCTTATTATACTTTTTTGAAAACAGGCATTATTATTTACGTGCTTTGGATGAAGAGGTCAGGGGACTTGGTCAAACAGTAGCCAGTACATGAGGTTGAGGAAACAGTCAGGCCTGCCGCCTGTCTTTCACGCAGGGAAAGTGAAATGGGACACCTGCTGGGCTCTGCTGCTTGGTGGCTGTGTGGCCTTGGGTGTCCTGGCTGCAATGGCAGCTTCCCTAGAGGGAAGGCCCTCCTCCCACTGCGAAGTAGATGGCTCCAAGAGATCCACAGGCCGCGGGGGCCTGTGGGTGTGTGTAGGTGCCATTCCGTGCCCAACGCCACTCACTCCTGGTCACTCATCTGGCCAGGAGGTTGGGGCGGGCTGGCCTGGTTCGGTCCTAGTCTGCTTCTCAGGGGGCAGAAGGTTTACCCTTGAGCTTGCCCCCGCAGGCATCTAGGATGCCCATACTGCCCCTGGAACCCACTACAAGAACCGGGCAGCTTTCTGGGTGTTCCTTGCCCATCACTATCCAAACTACCGCGGCGGTTCGTGGGGAGCCATCAATGAGGGGTTCCTAGACACGTTGCGAATCCAAGGCGGTTTTGTCAGCATGCGCGTCTTGGTGTCTACGGAGCGGGAAGGCGGAGAAAGGGGTGTAGGGGCTTCCGCGACCACGCGCAGGCCCCCAGCCCTCGCGCCTCTGCCCCTCTGGGCGGCTTCTCCGCGGGGAGCGCAGAGTGGGGCGCGTCCTCGGCCTGGCGCCCTCCCCTCGGACCTCCGCCCCCTCGGGCCCCGCCCCCGCGGTCTGTCCGTCCGTCCGCCCCACCCGCCCGCAGGTGCCGCCGCGGCCGCGGGAAGGTGCGCGGGGTGAGCTCACTCGCGCGCTCCGCGGCGGGAGGAGGAGGAGCGGGAGCCGATCCGACTTCCGGGTGGCGGAGCCGCACGCCGGCGGCAGCTCGCTCTTCCTTCCCCCGCCCCCTGAGCGCCCCTCTGCACCCCCTCCTCTTCTCGGCCCGGCCCCACCCGCCGACATGAACAGCTCGGACGAGGAGAAGCAGCTGCAGCTCATCACCAGCCTAAAGGAGCAAGGTAGGGGGCTCCAGGTGCGGGAGCGCGGCCCAGGGCGGGCCCGGCGCGCTGGAAACCCCAGGGCTCTGAGTAAGGTGCGGGCGCCGGGTTGGGTTTACCGGGCAGAGCGGGAGCACGGTTGGCGGATTCATCAGGGCGTGATCGGGGGTCGTGGGGAAGGGGCAACGATTCGGCGTGGACGTGGGCTCATGGCACCACCTTCTACGCGGGAGAGACAGTCTTGGGGGCCTGGCAGCCCCTCTGGCCCCGCTCCCTGGCCTCGGCCCCACCCTGCACATTTGTGGGTGCGGAGAGGCCTGCAGCACTGCCGCGCTTGCAGCCTTTACAGCGTTGCATTCCGTTTTATATAGTTCCCCTTTCCTTGCCAAGCAGAGATTTGAGCCAGAATATGTTTGATCTCTTCCCATATTTAGCAGTTCAACACCCTACCAGTGTTTGGCTCCCTGAATCTGCAGGGTGGACGGTGGGCCGCGGGAAAGGCGGGCGGAGCCCAGGCATTGCCAGGTTTCTCGGGATAGGGATTGGCCCTCAGTTAAAAGCTGTTTTGGTCAATCACTCTCATCAGTTACTACACTGTGAACAAAGCTAGATCAGTGATCCAGTGGGAGCCTAACACATTGATTTGAATCCCCTGACCCAAGGGTGGCTTGAATACATGGGTCAAGGAAGAGAGGAACTGCCCAGGTTTAGGAAGTAAGACTATGACATGGGTCCTACAGTGGAAGGGACCCTGCTGAGTGACCAATCCTGGTGTCTTGTTCCAGTTCTCACTTCTCTTGGGTCAACCCACCAGCTCTGTGAACTTGAATGAGTTTCTTCCCTTTTGTGGTTTTTGTGGGTAATCAAGACTTAGTTGACTAAACCCACCACTGCCATGGAGCCCTTCCAGGTAGAACGGGGTCAAATTGCTCCTCAGGGCTTCTGAGACTGTAAATCTTTACTGAAAAACACAGCTTCACCTTTCTCTTGAATACAGGACTTAAAGGCTTGGGTTAAATCAGGTGATTCCCTGAGGTCCTGTTCAGCCCTCTGACCTGTCTTCTGGAGTGGATGCTCCTGGCAGTAAATCCTAGGTGACTGCTTACTAACTGTGTGGCCCTGAGGGGAATTTCTTAACCTGCCCAAGCCTCTATTTCCTTATTTATCAAATGGGCCCAACACATTCCTCTGCAGTATCTGACATCTAGAAAATACTGGATACATGTTAGTATCTTTGCTATTCCCAACACCACCACTTCCCATCCCAATTTAGCCTAAAGTCATAAAGTGACAAACATCACTTAAGCTGTTTATGGAGAATTTGGAATTTCTCCAGTGTTTTAGAGAAGGGTGGATTCTGTTAGTATTTTATTTTGAATCTCCCATCCCCAATAACAAAAAACTCTTGATTTATTTTCTAGAGTTGTGGAGCATTCATTATTGATAATATCTATCAGTGGATGCCAGACCTTGTGATGGATGGTTAGTTTTCAGATAATAAAATTTAAAATGTAACCTCCTTTTAGTCTGTATATAATTACAAGCGTCCATTAACAGTGCTCCCACAAATTGTTTATATTTTTTTTTATTTTGCAGCAGGTTCTCTTTCCTGTATTGGATTGAGGGCTGAAAAAAGGGGAGGCGTCTCAAGTTCTGCCCCTTTCTTTATACTGTTTTGCTATATTGGAAAACAAACAGATCCATGGCACTGATACTTTTAAAAGATAAAGGTCCATGAACTTTGAAAAGTTCCATTATCTTTTGCCTCCATTTTTTCCATGAACTTTTTGAAGCCCCCTTATATTTCCTTGGTTAAGGGCATACCAAAGGTTTGAACAGTTCGACTTTGAAATTGTGTTTCTTAAAAGATACATATTCTTTTAAGCCTGGTTCCATAGGTACTGGTTTTTGTTTTGTTTTTTAACAGTGTGAGTTTTGTACATCTTAGAGCTAGGGCATTTGTCATTAGATCATATACTGTGAAACTTATTTCCAGAGTATTTCATTGCTGTATGACGGTAGAACTAACCTCAGGACTAGGGATTTGAGGTAGAAAACCAGACAAGGTGATTGAACATAGATACCAATGTTACGGTCAGTTTGTAAACTGATTGCATGTATGCCTAATATTTGAAAATGGACAATACTTTCTGCTACTTGTTAACATTGTGTGACTTCCACTACCCCTATTTAATGTGAATGAGAAGAACCATTACTGGTTAAATATTCTGTTTCCCTGTTTATCACTGGATAAACATTCATTTCTTTGACAGATACGTACCAAAAACCTGTCATGAATGTGGCACACAGGCTAGGCACAGGAGGCACAGATGGCTAACCACACACACCCAGCCCTCATGCTCAACAAGTTTACTGTCTAGTGGAGAAGATAGCCAGTAATCAACTTACCGTACAAATCAATGCACAGTTAGGCAGTGTTCTTCACAAGTATTATTTTTCTCCAGGAGGGAGTCATAGAATTGTTGGATTAGAGGGTATATACACAGAACGTTTTGCTAGATACTGCAACAGTGTCTCCCAGAATGGCTGTGTGATCTCACATCCCCACCATAAATGCCTGTTTCCCCATGTACTGGTCATCCTTGGCTAATTGCAGTCTTCATTCTTTTTGACAGCCTGCCAAGTTTCTTAATTTATGCCAATCTGATAAGCCAAAAATGATACTTTAAAAAAAAAAATTGTATTGTCCCGTTTATTAGTGAGATGGGGAAATTTTTACATGCTTGATATGGACATTTAGGTTTCATTAGCTAGTTCCTTCTTTAGTGAGTTTTCGGTTTCAAATTTGAACTCCTTCCTCAGGAGAATGTTCAGAAAGAAGGTTCCTGCGTATTCTGAATGGCAGCTCTGACAGCCATCCGTGGGGTGGTGACTAAGGTTGCTTTTGACAAAAGTTGTGAAATGTAATGACGGAGTCTGTCATAATATGAACAATCTCTAATTTATACTTACCATTCCCTAGACTCTACGCCTTGTAAATCACACCCACTTCTGAATTACTTCAAAACATTGTATGTTCCCTTCTAGTGAATGGTATAATTAGCTATATTATGTCTTTCTAGAAAGTTATATTATGTCCCTTAAAAAAAAAAAAAAAAAATCTAGCCAGTGTGTGTTCCAGCAGATGTTGAGGTAATGAGGTAATTCTGCTTTTGTCTTTTTGGGGGGCTTTATTTTATTGGACTGATTGACATCGTTAATACATGGAGAAATGGCAACTTTGGATCCTATTTCCGATGCATATTTCCTATTCAAGTGGACAATTCCCTTACAAAACATCCTACAATTTGCTCCCCCTCTAGAACTTTGTTGGAAAATGATAGACTTACTTTAGCATTTGTTTAAGCTGCGTGGTTTTCTCTCTAATTCGTTCAATCCACATGCATTGAATATTCATAGCTAGGCCCTGTGCTAGGCTTCAGAGATGTAGCGATAAATAAGACCTTGTTCTTGTCGGTAAGCAGTTCCTAGTCTAGAGATTATGTATGGTAGGCATGTAATTCCAGAAAGAGTGTCCAATTGAAATAATTTGGGTCATGTGCTCATACCCTTTGGCTAGAGGAGGAAAGAGCCCCCTGATTGGCAGCCCCTACAAAGACCAATGAAATAGTAGTCTTAAACAGAATGGGATGCTGCTACCAGCAAAAGGGGAGCATGCTGGACACGCACAAACAACAGATGTCCACTAAAAGCAGGTCAGTGTAGAAATATCATTGTATTGAGTTGTCATTTGGGACATGTTGATTAAGTGCTTTGAGGTTTTTTTTTTTTCCTAATTTTCAAAATTCATTATTTTTGGATCCAGTGTGTTGCTTAGCTACAAGGTGATATCAAGGGTGAGTTTGGGTTCAAGGTATGAAGAGGGTCTCAGGGCAATAGGCTCAGGGAGACTTCGAGTCTCAGCCAGTTAGTCGGTCTGGTTTTTTAGGAATTTGAGGTTCTGTTCCACAATCTCATCTCATTGCATCAGGGTTCCTCTGCTGTGACCCTGGTTAAAATGGTCAGTAGTGGTAGCTGGGCACTGTCTAGTCCCTCTGGTCTCAGGGTAGAAGATTGATGACATTTTGAAGGGAGTGATTTCCATTTACCAACAAGGTTGGGCTACCAGAAGGCAAAAACCAGATGAAAGCCCAGAAAGTTATGGGCTATTCTTGGGCAAACACACTTTAAAATGAATTTCTTTTGGTAAAATAATGGGTTCTAAAGCAAGTTAATCTCATGCCATCTTTAGAATTAGTATCATTTCCCCCAGGATTATTGCGATGGTGCCTACGGGTCCAGTGGAAATGTAGCTAGAGCGTTCTTGTGGTGGTTATGTGCCGTGGAGTCGGTTCCGACTCATAGTGACCCTGTATAGGGTTTCCGAGGCTATAAATCTTTATGGGAACAGAAAGCCTCATCTTTCTCCTGCGGAACAGCTGGTAGTTTCAAATTCGTAACCACTACGCTAGAGCTGAGTTAATATTTGAAAGTTGTTTTCAGTGTACCTTTTGATTCTGGGCTAGCAAGTAACTGGAACATTAGTTTTTATTTATTTGCTTTTTCTTAGAACATTATTTTGACAAGAGACTTTAACTATTACCCACCACAATGATCAAGATGTCTGGAAAAGGTGAAGCGTGGTCAATCTGGGGATCCACACACAGTCAGTTAGTGGAGAGCAGTTTGAAACCAAACAGTTTCTGCAGGTTTCAAGAACAAACTTGGCTTTACACCAGTGTATTTAAAGTGTGGGCCAGGGCCAACTACATCTAAGTCACTGTGGTGCTTACAAATGCAGTTACTCCCCAATGGCCTCTGCTGGAGAGATACCAGATGGAAAGCCCTCCAGGGGATGGCCATCCATTGTGGACAGAGAAATTGTGTCTGCTCATCTAAAGTTCATCATATTACTTACTTTCTATATTACCAGAACATTAGTGTATTCATCTTACTTTTACTTTTAAAAAATTAAATTTTGAAATAAACACCCACTTTTTTTTTTTTTTTTAAAGGATATAGAGGATATACAGGTACTTACTCCCTCTAGGCCAGTGTTTCTCAACTTTTATTTCATTGTCACCCAGAAGTATCCTTTTTAGGTACTTCCCCCTGATTGCTTCTGCAATAAAAATGTAATACCAGAGATATAGTGTCTTTTTATTAATTAACTGTGGCCTTTTGGAGGTCCCACAAACTATTGTATGATCTAATGTTTGTTTTATGTCCCCTTGAGGGGATATCATCCTGTGGACAATGCAGTGTTCTGATCCCATGCACCCCCCTCAGACTTGGTCACTCTTAGGTTTTTGTTGCATCTCCTGCCAGAAACTATGTTTGTATGTACATACATATTTTTTCACTTAGTCTATATGACAGAATTTTCCATACCAGCACATATGGAACTGAATTGTTAAAATCGATGGGATAGTGTTCCATTGTACATACCCGCAACAACACGTTGCACGTCCTCTGGATGGACATTTCTGAGTTTCTGGGTTTTGTTACTAAAAGTGCTGCTAGTAATGGCTTAAAAATGGAATCATCAGTATGAACTCATATTTAGTTTAAATGTACACACAGATGGTGACTTACAGAGATATTTGAAAAGATATGTGTGTATGTACTGGTTCATCTGCACACATATATTTCAGTGTTGTATCAGCTGAGAGGACGTACTCAGCAGTAGCATCAAGTGCACCTAGTGCTCAGATCTTGGTTATCTATGCACAAGGAGCCAAGGCTCCTTAGAGAAATGGACAGGGGCAGGAAATGTACAAGGTGAGCCTTGGAGCACCTTGAAGTGCCACAAACAAGTGAACAAACCTTTTGCCTGTGGTGGGAGTACATCAAAGAGACATAGACACCAATGGCCAATGCTGGATCCATTTTACCAACTAATTAAAGTAGTACTGGATTATAACCGAGAGTATAAAAAAATCACCTTTGAGTCTATAATATAGTAATATATAAAAATAAACAGATAAATCAATAGGGGGAAGAGAAATTTCCCACAGAAGAATTTCAAATAATTTATATAGATATTCTGCCTTCAAAGAGATGAAGCATAACTCCTCACTCCTTAAGTGTGGGTTCCAGATATAATGACTTCCTTCCAAGGAGTCATTTCTTAAGTGTGGAAATGGGGGAAAAGAGTAACTTTACAAATGAGAAACCTGACAAACACTTCCTCAGCCAGGTGGTCAAGGTTGAAACCAACAGAAGTCATGGTGATGGTCTGTGCCCTTGATAGGATGAAATGAAAATGACACTGAACCTCTTGTCTTCCTCCCAACAAACCTTTAATCCCAATAGAATCATGAGAAAAACACCAGACAAACCTCAGTTGAGGGATAGTCTACAAAATGACCCATTGCCTTCGCATGAATTCTGCTTCATAGTTGCCTACAAGACAGAGTAGGGCCAGCCCCTGGGGTTTCCATGACTGTACTATTTATGGGAGCACAGTGCTGCATCTTTCTCCTGGGGAGCGTCTGGTGGGTTCAAACCACTGACCTTTCAGTTAGCAGCTGAGCACTTAATCACTGTGCCACCAGGCCTCCTTCTTTTACAGAATACCTAACTGATATTCCTTAAAACTTGTCAAGGTCCCCAGAAACAAGGCAACTTTGAGAAACTGTCACAGCCAACAGATGCTGATGGAGACATATCTGCTAAAGGCAATGCCGCATCTTGGATGGGATCATCCTGGAATGGAAAAAGGACATTAGGTAAAAATTAAGGAATTCTGAATGAAGCATGGACTTGGATTAATAATCATGTATCCATATTGGCTCATTGATGATAACGATTGTAATGTTCTGTCCCGGGCTGATGGAATCTCTGCACTGTCTTTTCAGCTGTGCTGTCTGATCTAAACTCTTTCAAAATCTAAAGTTGGCTACAAATAATAATGTTTGTACACATATATCTGTAAGTGAAGCTGTAGGAAAAATTCTCAAAGTTGGAATGGTTGGGTCCAAAACTTGTATGCATTCTAAACTTGGTTGTGTTACAGAGTTTAGTCTACAAAGCGGTTGTGCCATCAGGCTTAAGCTATAAAATGTAATAGAAACAAAGCTTTTCATGTTGGCATTTAAGCATTAAAACACGCATTTTCTGGTACCATGAACAGAAACATGTCAAAATGTTTCTTAGTTACCTGATTCTGACTGAAATCCTGGGTAGCACAAATTAGGTTATACACACATTTTAAAGTGACTTAGTTCCCTTTTTGTCAATAGAAATCATGGATGTAGTTTGTTGAAGTGCTTCACAAACAGCAGTAATTCATTACTATTGGACAATGTTTTCTACCAAATAATGAGTGAATTTCAGGTCTGCCATAATTTCTTTTCAGATGTGAATTCTGTCACCTTTGTTTTTTTGATCAGCAGTGTTTCCATGTGCTCCTCTAATGCTTTAATTAGCAAGCGAGGTATAAATGACTCTCCTCTTTTTACTTGTGGCTTTAAGAGCAGGACCCATTGGGATGTGTGCCGAAGGGAATAATGTCCTAATGGAACACTATCTTTTTATGACTGATGTCCTCGTTCTCCATTAGTAAGAGGTATTTCAAGGCTCCATGAGTCTCAAAGATTCAGACTCAATGAATGAGAAGCTACATTAGAAGCTCTCATGAGGCACTATGTTTCTGGTTACATTTGATGGCTATTTAAAGCTTCATTTTTATTAACAATCCAGATGTAACATGATGTAAGAGATTCTTTTAATGTGGTGAGGGCGGTTGATTGTCTTGGATGATTTGTTCCTGGGAAGACCGAGTTTTCTTCTTCCTTACTGTCACATGTTTATGTAGTGCCTGCTTTGTGTTGGGCATTGTGCTAGATCTGTTTGAGTATGGTGTTGTTGTTAGGTGCCATTGAGTCAGCACCTACTCCATCCTCACAACCGTTGTCTGGGCAGGTGAACAGATAGAAGAAGATGCAGTACTTACCGAGGTCCGGTGCTATAAGACATCACACACACATAGTAGGTGCTCAGTAATACTTTTTTTGGTGGGGGTAGGAAATTACTTTGGGACTCAGTAAGCTAGTCCTGTCTTCACCATATCCGCCTGTGTGTAATATTTAACCTCCTCATGGCGCAATGGTTCAGCTCTCAGCTGGTGAATGAAAGGTTGGTGGTTTGAACCTACCCAATGGCTCCAGGAGATCTGTTCCTGTAAAGATTATAACCTAGAGACCCCTATGGGACAGTTCTGCTCTTGCTTGTCAACGACACCTGACATACCAGTAATCCCTTCGGGTCTTCGTTTGTAAAATGGGACGTTAGTATTTGGCTTAATTGCTCTACCTCAGAAAATCACTGGATCCATTCATCTGTTCAATACAGGCACTAACTGTGCTTGGTATTTTGCTGGGTGCATCAAGTGGGAGAAAAGATAAGAAGGCAGCCTTGGATGTACGTGCTCTATAAAGATATGTAAACAGTGTACTCTGGTGGTAGCCTACAACTGTAAATGCTGGCTTTGCCTAAGGCAGATGGAGAAGACTTCTTAAAGAGATGAGCGTTAAACTACACCAAAAAGTAGGAGGTAGGGAAAATCGGGTGGGAAGGCCTTGTAGGCTGGGCGGTGGGAGGGGGGGATATTTGCAAAGATGTTTAGCTATGAGAGATGTTTGTGGGTTCAGGAAAGTACTAGGACAATGGAGTGAGTTGCAGTTTTTGAGGCTGGATGTTTCTAGGTTATAAAACTAAGCCGTTTGGAGATTTTTAAGCAAGATACTAAAATAACACATTTTGTTGGTATGCTGACGCCTACTGTGTAAAGAAAGAATTTGGGTGGGGAAAGGCTAGAGGGTAGCTTTGCTCTTGTCATTGGTCTGAGTTTGGGCTGATACCGGCTGTAGAAGAACAGATTGCAAAGATGTTTTTAAAAGGTTTGAGCAGTTTAATCATTGAACAGAAGGGAAAGTGGAGAATCCTGAGTGTACTAGCTTGGGGTCTGAGTAGAAGATGACACCAGCGGAAGGAGGTCTTCCAGGCAGGAGTTAGGACGTTTGGGTGAAAACAGTAGATGAGTTCAGTTTTAACACAGAGCATGAAATGCGTGCAGGGCATCTGGACAAGCCAGTTGGTTGAACTGCACCCACCATCCAACAGAATCTGCTGCTTTGATAGAAACGGCCTGCATCTATTGTCCATCATGGCAGCCCCTAGCTACCTGTGGCTGTTGAGAGCACTCATCATGTGGCAGTGCTGATTTTAGACTAGATGTTTCTAATCCATTTCTAGTCTGTTTCTCATCCCTTTATTTGGTGGAGGATAGCAAATTCTCCTCTCTACCAGATTTTGGAGCTTCGCATTCTCCTCTGTACCAGATTTTGGTCCACATAGGACAAACGTACGCTTGAGACTTGAGGGCATTAGACAATAGACTGATCTATTTTGTTTCATGCACGGGATTTGATATATTTTGCTGCCTCAGTATTAAGTCATGTAGTCTTAATAACAACACTGTGAAAGATGGAGAATTATTATTTCAGTTTTCCAGATGAGGAAACTGAGATATTAACTAATTTGCCCAAAGCCCAGAGCCTATAAGTACTGGGACTGAGTTCAGGCTGTACTGTTTTGAAAATCTTCTAGTCTGAGAAGTTTTTCAAGTATTGTCTTTTTTAAAACACATTTTATTGTGGTTTGGGTAGGCTGCCCTTTTTAATTTGTTGTGTCAAATGATGTGACCTTATGTTGTTTGGTTCAGACTGATAATGATTCTGGGTAGGGTTTCAGAGGAGGGGCTGGTGACCTTGAACCATCGGCCTTGTGGTTCAAATCAACCTTGTGGTTCAAATCGACCTTTTAGTCCAGTGTTTTTTTATCCTATAGTGCCACACCAGAACTCCGTATACTTTAGGGCTTAGAAAATCTCTTTTATCATATTATTTGATCTGTGTCTGCTCCTTTTTTTTTTTAAAACCTGTGAGCCAATAAGTATTTTTTCTCTTATGACCCTGTATAACATTACAAAAAAAAAAAAGTTACATAAATAGTTACTTCAATTTTTGCTCAGTAAGGAAGATGGGGTAGATGTGGATTTGCTGTGATAATTGGAGTCCTAGTGTGGTGCTGTAGAGTAGGCACTGGACTGCTGACCACGGGTTTGTGGTTCAAACCCACTAGCTGCTCCTTGGAAAACCCTATACAGGGTTACTAGGAGTCTGAACCAACTCAACAACACTTAACAACATGATAGATAACTAAGAAAATTAATGTTTAGAGCAATGTGCAGTGTGGGTTTTTTTTTTTTTTTTTTTTAAAGAAATGAAAATAAAAGTCCATCTTTCCTATTCCTTTCTTTCCTTTTATGCCTAACCTTAACCAGCCCGTCTGGGCTACCATGTGGTACAAGTCTCCCTATACTTTTTTTGCTTGTTTGTTTACTTTTTCTCTCTTCTTTCACTGTAACTGACTTTTTTTAAAACTGCGTACGGCACAAGAAAGCATATTTTCTGTGAGTTTCATTAGGATACGATAGGTGAAAGGTTCTTAATGAATGCTTTTCATAAAGACCCAGTAATTAGAAATCTACAGTATTCCATCTGGATTCTATTGGCAATATAATGGATGAATAATATATTTTTTAAAGCCTCCAAAATGTTACCTGATAATTTTAAATAGAAAAAAAAAATTCTTCATGTCACTACAACATTATAGTTATCAAAGCCTTTATTGTTTGTTTTTTATGTTGCAAAGTAGGTCATGAAGAATAGAGCATGAAATCACTTTTTATTGTTAGTTTTTCAATAAAATACCTATTTAGTTTTTGAAACAGCATTAAAGATATATAAGATTTGGAACCCTAGACTGCTCAAATGGTGTAAGTATTTATTTTTAGGATCTCTTAGTTCTATTTCTTTTTACTAAAAATGGGGGAGGGGGACTTTATTGATTTATTTTTTTCTCAGATCCAAAGATAGCTTTGCTTACTCAGTGGTTGGAGTGAGGGGCGATGGGTGGGCTGCTGAGAGTCTGGTGTACCAAGGGCTTTATTTATTGTTAATCACGTATTTTCTATTGAAAACAGAAATTATTTTCAAAAGGGCTGTTTCTTCATTCAGCTCTTACATAAGCTGTTTTATTTTAAAAGATGCCTTTGGGGTATGGTGTCTATAAAATGATCCTTTAATTTTTCTTCAAACTGTTGTGGGCACAGGTGGTAGAGCCTCATGAATACTTGGTAATTTGAACTGGATTTTAAGATTTGGGTCCTACCAACACAGTAACTATTGTGACCCCTTTGAGTTACTATTACAGGAAACCAGACATGTACTTTACCAGGTTAATTGTCTATTTCTGGAGTGGTCCCTCTTCCAGTGGTTACTATATCTATATCTATATATCTCTCTCTATATATATATCTACTGTTTTCAGTTTTCTTTCTTTTCTCAGGTTAGTATAGAAACAGGAAACATTGGTTTTCGTTTTTTAAAGAAAATCTTAGCATTTTGTGGATGAATCCCACATAAATTTTTTTTTTCTTTAAAAGGTGTGAAAATCTGACATGATGATCCCTGGTTCTGGTGCCAGCCCCAGTGCTGGTCCAGGTGGTGGCAACAGTTCGTAGGCTGACCTTAGGAAGTCTGCCCCGTCAATAACTCTGGGTCATGCTCTTCCCTCTGATTTCCTTTACTTTGCCCCTTCTCGACTGTGAGCATACCGGAAATTGGTGCTTTAGCTCAAAGATGAAGGTTACTTTACTTTTTGAGTACCAGAAATTTAATGAGAAAGCTGTTGGGGTTTTTTTTTGTTTCTTCCTAACACAGTTGAAAGTATTCCTCAAGCAAGTCACGTACTTTTCCAACTTAGTGAAATGAGTCTGGTGGGTAAGTGGCCAATGGCTTGACTTGAGGATGGATGATCTTGAAAATACAAGTCAGTGTTCTTAGCTGAATGCTTAGAGCATAACTGTGTTGCTCTGGGGCTCAAGCTAATGTGTAACAACGTGTTGAATATGTTGTTGTTGTTGTTGTTGTTGTTAAAGCCTATTTAGTTTCCTCAAGACTAATTTTCAAAAGAAACCTTTGATTATAGCACCACAAGCCAGTAGTGCTGAAAAGAGCTTCCGGAACTACCCTCACCTGTCACCTTACAAAGGACCAAGAGCTGAGCATCACAGAGGAGGAGGGGACATCACAGGTGACTTAACATGAGTCCTGGGTCTCCCTAACGACCTGGGAACAACTGAAATGCTCTGCGACCGCTTCGTCTACCATGTTCTCTTTCTTCTTCACTCTTCAAAGCTGAAGCCCTGTTCTGGGGACGTCTTCACCCTACTCCTGATCTACCTAATGGACACTGGGGGTTAGCTGGGTCCCAGGTTGGCCTACAGTAAGTTTTTCATAGTGTCATAATGCTGTTTTCCTTTTTATTTCTTTTAGCAATAGGCGAATATGAAGACCTTAGAGCAGAGAACCAGAAAACAAAGGAGAAGGTAGGTACACACCTCCTTCCCCCCATTTCTTATATGGATGAAGGCCTACCCAGCATAGTGCATCGTTCTGCCGACAGTTTCCGTGAGCTGTAAGCCAGACTTTCCACCCCTTTTTCTGTTGCATTTGTGGTTCAATCTAACATCAGCTCTAGGTTCCAGATGGTAAGGAATAACAGGTTCACCACTGTAGCTACAACTTTGAGAGATTTGACTACATGGCTAATGACAACAAGGCACCAGGCTACACAATTCACATTCCCTAGATCTGAGCTTTTCCCCCTAACAGTCACATTTGGAGTTCTGATGATAGAATCGGAGGCCTGCAACACTTAGCTGTAGGTCTTAGATAATTATGGATTCTGGAGAGAACTCTTTGTAGTCACTGGCTTTTGATTCAAATGCCTCTATACACATCTTTTGTATGTTTGCTGTCTCTAGCTATATGAGTAATATACTGAAAGTTAAAAACAATCCAATGAAGTTGGGGGAGCCTGCTTAATATTTTCAGGGGCTTTGGCACTTTTGTGTTCAACTGCTAAAGAACTGAATTTTCCTTACCTTTACAAATTGTATCTCTTTTTTTGGTCTCTGAAAAGTTTGTGAACATTGGTTTGTATGTTTATGTATGTGTGTATTTTATTTTTTTCATCCCCTGCAAGTTTAGGGAAGGGAAAATGGAAGAGCCATATGTATAGGGATACTATATGGCTCTGCAGGATAAAGCATTGCGCCACAAGGTCGGTTGTGAACTGCAAGGTCGGCGGTTCAAACCCACCACCTGTTCCTTGGAGACCCTATACAGGGTTGCTATGGGTCAGAATCTACTTGACAGCACTTAACAACAACAACAGATTTGGAAAAAAAAAAGCCCTGTTGGCATAGGGGTTGAATGTTGGGTTCCTAACCACAAGGTTGGCAGTTCAAACCCATCAGCCTCTCCACTGGAGAAAGGTGAGGCTGTGGAGACCCCAAGGAGCAGTCCTACTCTGTTCTAAAGGGTCGCTATGTGTCAGAATCGACTCAATGGCAGGGTTTTTGTTTTTGTTTTTGTTTTTTTGCTGCTGTTGATAATTTGGAAAAAGGAGTCCTTGAGTAGGGCAAATGGCTATTGACTGAAAAGTTGGTAGTTTAAATCCTCTCAAAGGTGCCTTGGAAGAAAACCCTGGCAGTTTACCTTTGAAGAATACAACCATGAAAACCCCATGGAGCCCAGGTCTACTCTGAGACACACCGAGTTGCCAGGAGTGAGAACCAAGCTCAGTGGCAATTGGTTCCATTTGTTAGATTTAACAAAAAAGTGTTGTTGTTATTGGGTGCTGTTGAGTTGGTTTGGGCTCTTAGTGACCGACCCCGTGTGACACAGAAGTGCCCCAGTAAGATTTTCTAGGCTACGATTTCTACAAGAGCAAGATCCACCAAGGTCTTTCTTCCACAGAGCCTCTGAGTGGGTTCAAACCTCCAACCTTTCATTTAGTGGCTGAGCACTTAATTGTTGTGCTACCAGAGTTCCTTTCTTGAAAAAACAGTTGTGCTGTTGTTAGGTGCCATCGAGTCAGTACCAACTCATAGTGACCTTATGCACAACAGAACGAAACACTGCCCGATCCTGGGCCAACCTCACAATTGTTGCCACGCGTGAGTTCATTGATGCTGCACTTGGCTAATCCATCTCATTGCGGGTCTTGCTCTTTTTCTCTGACCAAACATGATATCCTTCTCCAGCAACTGGTCCCTCCTGACAATATGTCCAAAGTATGAGAGACGAAGTTTGGCCATCTTGGCCTCCAAGGAGCACTCTGACCGCACTTCTTCCAACACAGATCTGTTGGTTCTCTTGGCAGCCCATGGCACTTTCAATATTCTCCTCCAACACCATAACTCAAAAGCATCAATTCTTCTATGGTCTTCCTTATTTACTGTCCAGCTTTCATATGCATATGAGGTTATTGAAAATACCATGGCTTGGGTTAGGCACATCTTAGTCCTCAAACTGACATCTTTACTCTTCAATACTTTAAAAAGGGCTTGTGCAGCAGATTTGCTTAATGCAATATGTCATTTGGTTTCTTGACTGCTGCTTCCATGAGTGTTGATGGTTGATCCAAGAAGAATGAAGTCCTTGACAACTTCAATCTTTTCTCCATTGATAAGAATGTTGTTTATTGGTTCAGTGGTGAAGATTTTTGTTTTCTTTACTTTGAGATGCAATTCATACTGAAGGCTGTGCTCTTTATTCTTCATCAGTAAATGTTTTAAGTCCTCTTCACTCTCAGCGATCAAGGTTGTATCATCTGCATATCGCAGGTTGTTAATGAGTCTTCCTCCAATCCTGATGCCACGTTTTTCTTCATAGAACCCAGCTTCTCGGATGATTTGCTCAGCATACAGATTGAATAAGTATGGTGAAAGAATACAACCTTGTCGCACACTTTTCTTGATTTTAAACCATTCAGTGTTCCCATGTTCTGTTCAAACAACTGCCTCTTGGTCCAGGTACAGATTCCTCATGAGCACAATTAAATGTTCCGGAATACTCATACTTCGCAATGCTGTCCATAGCTTGTCATGATGCACACAGCTGGAAGGCTTTGCATAGTCAATAAAGCACAGGTAAATATCTTCCTGATATTCTCTGCTTTCAGCCAAGATCCATCAGACATCAGCAGTGATATCCCTCGAGAGAGGTTAAATGTGGCTGCTGTGAACATACTGTCATGTCAGCCCTAACTCATAGTGAGCTTCTGACATTTCTGTCAGCAATCCAGTGCTTACCCTGGAGCGCCACACCAGGACTTCTTCATTTCAAAGTCAAACTTAATGGATGGTCCTTCAGCCTGATAGTATGGGCCTCGTTTCCTGAGGGTACCCCATTTTCCAGCTCTTAGAAGAAGAAAGAGATCCAGAAGCTATCAGCCAATTGAGTCTCTTACATAACTGTTCTTGACCAATAAGAACACCAGAGCACGTTTCATGGGTTCATTCAAGAAAACTCTGACTTAGCCTAGAAGATGTAAAGAGGGAAAGCTCTTTATATAATAGAGAAAGAAAAATATAAAAGAAAAGGAATAACATTTAATAAAACGAGTAAATGGTTTGCTTCTTTTTTTCCCTCCTTTAAAAATCCTTGCAAATTTGTAGATCTAGCAAAAAGCAAAATCCTACTGCTGTTGATCCCATTCCAACTCTCAGTGACCCTGTATTGAGGTTCAGAGACTGAATCTTTATGAAAACAAACAGCCACATAGGTCTCCCGAGGAGCAGCTGGTGGGTTTGAACCATCAACTTTGTGGTTTGCAGTCCAATGCTTAACCCACAGTACCACCAGGGCTCCTTTGTAGACCTAATAAAAACAAAACTAAAGTAAACAGAAACCGCAAAACAAACCCACTGCATCAGGTTGATTGCAACTTATAGCGACCCTATGTAGGGTTTTGAAAGTTATAAGTCTTTGTAGGAGCAGAAAGTCATCTTTTCTCCCATGGAGTAGCTGGTGTCTTTGTACTGCTGACCTACAGTACCATCTGGGTTCCTTATGTAGACCTCACAAACTAAACCAAACCCACCACCATCGAATCGATTCTGACTCACAGGGATCCTGTATAAAGTTTCTGAGGCTGTAAATGTTTATGGGAGCAGACAGCTTCATGTTTATCCTGTTGGTGGGTTTGAACCGCTGACTTTGTAGTTAGTAGTCCAGTTCTTGCTCTCTAGCACCACAAGGGTTCTCTATGTAAAACTAGTTGTTGTTAAGTGTGGTTCTGACTCAGTGACTCTGTATGGAGTGTCCGAGGATGTAAAGCTTTATAGGAGCAGAAAGTCTCATCTTTTTCCCACGGAATGACTATGGACTTTACCACTGACCTTGGTGGTTGCAGTCCAGTGCTTATCCTACAGAGTCACAGTGTTCTCCTATGTAGACCTTGTTGTTAAGTGCTGT
>NW_006408521.1:46669969-46671802 GCF_000296735.1 Chrysochloris asiatica | reverse complement strand
ATATATATATATATATATATACACTCAGTCCCTTAGCTGTTTACATGTTTCTCTGAATAGTATGGCCTCATATAATAGTCATATGTCTTACTTACCTGTTTCTGCTGGAATTCTGTAAGAGCCGGTGGCACAAGGGTCAAAGCGCACGGCTCACCCACCAGCCATGCCTCAGGAGAGAGAAATGTCAGTTTGCTTCTGTTAAGATTTACAGCCTTGGAAAGAAACCTTATGGGGAACAATTTTACTCTGTTCTTCAGGGTTACTGTGAATCAAAATTGACTTGAAGGCATTGGATGCTTTCTTGGTTTGGTTGTAATCCTTTAATAAAAATAACTATTAATAGATATGGGAAGAAAAGAAACAAGCAATATGGAATGGTGTGGCTCTGTGGGCTAAGGCATCAGACTGCAAAGTTGTGTGAACTGCAAGGTTGGTGGCTCAAGCTCACCAGCTGCTCCTTGGAAACCCTATACAGGGTCACTATGGATCAGAATAGACTTGACTGCACTTAACAACAACATGGTTGGGTAGAACCAAGTTGAGAGTTTGTTTTTGTTTGGTTTTTCCTTAAGTTCATGGCACTCTGTTTATCCCTTGTTAAAAGACTACTGGGTTTATGACTGCAATTTCCCCACAAAAGTGGGGCAGTAGATTACAAAAGAGGGTTCCTAATGTGGTGCTGTAGGATAAGCACTGGAAGGCTAACTGCAAGGTTGAAGATTCAAACTCACCAGCTGCTCCTAGGAAACCCTTGACAGGACCGCTATGAGTCGCAACCGACCCAGTGTCACTTAACAGCAATAGCAGCATTACAAAAGAGGGAGACATAGGCGTATGAGAGCTTCACATACAGCCGAGAATGAGTCACAGCACATTTCCTTCTGGGAGTGGCAGACAGAGGACACCTTTTCTCTGGCAGAGCGCTTTCCTGAGCCTGGCTGGGTGAGCCTTGTCCAGTCTATGTTAGCACAAGTGTGTGGTCCCAAGACAGAGTTCTGTTAAATCCATCAGGGATAGAAGGCTGAAGTAAGATTCCTTTTACGACAGCTAATTTGATGTGAGGCAGTTTCACACAAGCAGAGGGAGCCAAAAAATAGTGGCAAGTTATTTCTTGTGTTGACTTGGCTGCAAGAAGTCTTAACTTCCATTGTTTCCAGACCTTGAACCTTATCAGCAGGAAAGACAGTGGGTGGATTCCTCTGGTGGGATGATTTTCTACCCTGTTTGGAATGTTCTCTGCTGAGACACGTGGTAGGGCCTGCAGCTATTCAGGGCAGGTAGTGGCTGAAGAGGCAGTATTTATGAAGAAGCTGTGTGGGTCAGACTGTCGTTTATCCCTATTCCTAATACTCCAAACAATCCTCTGTCAGCCCCAGTCACAAATAAGGGACAAGGTCCACAGGGTCACACAGATAGTGGCAGATATGGGTCCTTAAACCAGAGATGTACCTTTGGAAGTGGATGTATTAAGAGGAATTTGTTGACTCTTTTTCCCCATGAAGGTCCTGGCTTCCTTCTTCTTCTTTTTTTTTTAAGTTCTTTCTGTGATTTGAGTGAAAATTTACAGGGCACATCATCAGTTTTACATTCAACAAATCATATACTTTTGGGTTTTTCCTGATGATCTTTCTGCAAAGATGTATCTTCTGTCACGCTAGCTGTTCCAGGTTGGTCTGCTTGTCCTTGCTAGTGGGGATGTCCCACCTCAGAAGGTTCTGGATGGGACTCAGGATTCCACTTAAGGTCCTATACTCTGCAAAGGCTTTGCAAGGAGGCCTATTTCACTGGGCAAGTTCTAGAACCCCTTTTAGGTATTCCAGTCAGTTATAGGCT
>NW_006408521.1:46654184-46669194 GCF_000296735.1 Chrysochloris asiatica | reverse complement strand
GGTAGCAGTTTTTTTTCTTTCAGGGTTTTATATATGTCTCCCCATTGCCTCTTGCCTGCATGGTTTCCGTTGAGAGAGCCGAGCTTAATCTGATTTGCTTGCCTTTCTATGTTACACTTCTTTTTTCCCTAGCTGCTTGCAGGATTCTCTCCCTATCTTTGATTTTGGAGAGCTTGATTATGATATGTCTTGGTGATTGTCTTTTAGGGTCTATCCTTCCTGGGGTTTGTTGAATTTCTTGAATGCTTTCTTTTCACTTTTCAGGATGTTAGGAAATTTTCTTCCAGAAGCTCTTCAGCTATCTCCTCTGTGGACTTATGTGATTCTTCCTGTTCTGGAATGCTGTTAATTCTTAAATTATTCCTCTTTATGTTGTCCAGCATGAATCTTAGGCCGTCTTCAGATTTTTTAAATCCTTTTTTGTGTTTGCTCTTCTGCCTTAGTAGTGTTGAGAGCTTTATCTTCTAGCTCACTAGTTCTGGCATCTAACTCTTTGATTCTATTCCTTTGCCCTTTCAGTGTATTGTCCATTTCTGATATTCTATTATTAATCATTTGGACCTCTTTCTGGAGGTTTTGCATTGTTTCCAATGCTGTATCTATTTTATTTGATTGTTCCTGTAGCACATTCCTGACTTCTTCCTTATTTTTCTCAACTCCATTGTATAGTGTTTTGATACATTTTATAATCATTTTTATGAGTTCCTTCTCAGGAATTTCCAAAATCTACCCATCTTCCAGTATGGAGTGTAGGTCTACTTCCAGCTCATTTGTCTCAGTCAGTTTATCTCGCTTCTGGACATGTGCTGATATGGTCATCTGCTTCTGTTTTTGGGGAATATTCAGGAGTTATCTGTGGTCTTAATACTTACATGGGTGTGTACTTTGGTATTTTTTTTTCTGATTGCCTCTAGGTAGATGTTATCAGGAGATGGGGTTCCCTTTTCACTCTTCCTGAAAAATTTCAAGATGCCACTGTTGGTCATTGTGACGTAACTCAGGATTTATTTTTTATATTTCCTTTTTAGTCTGCCTGTCCCACTCCACAATTCCTGTTCTGTCCTTTTTCCTAGTGATAAAACAGTTCAGGTCTGGCTGTGGCCATTTTGCACTGCCATTTGGTTTTAAGTGGAAACTGTCACTTTAAATTTGGAGGAGATCTGTGCACATGCATAGTAGAACCCCCCCCCCAGGGGTAGGGGTGGGATGTCCACTCGCTCAGGCACCCCCTCTAGTCACCAGAATGGAGGTGTGCAGACAGCGAGAGACCAATGAACAGATACCAAAATATAAGAATGCCCACACCTTTATCTCTGTGATTCTGTCAGGTGTCTGTGACTGTTCTGATCCTTCCCTTGCTTGGTCTCTCCCAAGATGGAGGCTCTGGGAGCAGCTGAGCATCTTGAATTAGAAAGCAATGTATTTCTTGCTTCTGCTACAAATTCCCCTAGCTGTAAGCTTTCCAACCTTTTAAATATTCCTTTATGTGTGGTTCAGAGTTCTGGTTCCATCCCCTGAGCCTGCTTGGTCCAGTATTCTATGTTGTTGCTGACAGAGCTCCTTACTGTACTTCCACCTGATCTGCCATCTTGTTTGTTCTCCCTTCGTTATATTTTAATTCAAATTTTTCCCATGACCTTTTTGAAGCCCCCATGTGTGTGCATGTATGTATCTAGATGATGCCATTGTTGTGTGCCATCAAGTTAATTCTAACTCATTGCAGCCTTATAGAACACAGGGGCACTGCTCCATAGGGTTCCTAAGCTGTAATCTTTGCGGTTAGCCGTTAGCAGTTAGCAGTGCTAACCATAAAGATTATAGCCTAAGGGTTGGTGTTTCAAACTCACCAGCTGCTCCTCGGAGACCCTATGCAGGGTTGCTGGGAGTTGGAACTGAATTGGCGGCACTTAGCAACAACAGTAGTCTTGATGGGAATAGGTTGCCAGATCTTTTTTCCTGTGAAACCAGTGGTGTGTTTGATCTGCTACCCTTTCTGTTAGTATTCACGTGCTTAACCACTGCACCACCAGGGCTCCTTGTGTTGTTGTTAAGTGCCATCAAGTCAGTTCTAACTCATAGTGACCCTCTATAGGGTTTCCTGGTGAGCTTAACCACTGACCTTACAACTGAAACTGACCCTGCAGTCCAGTGCATTGACCCACAGTGCCACACCATCCCTATTGATTTGTAATTTCTTGTTGTTGTTCATTTCCATCAAGTTGATTTGGATTCATAGGATTTCCAGGGCTTTAACTCTTTGAGGGAGCAGAAAGCATCATCTTTCTCCTGCAGAGAAGCTGGTGGGCTTAAACTGCTGACCTTGTGGTTCATAGTCCAGGGCTTATGGTATGGAAACACTGCGCTCCCAACTTATTTTGGGAGTGCAGTGGCTCCCAGTAATAAAGTAATAATAATTTTATTATTCCCAGCATAAATTGATTATGTTATACATACTTAATATAATCAGTTAATTCTGGAGTCCTGGTGTGGCTCTGTGGGTCAATGCGTTGGACAGTAAAGTTGGTGTGAAACACAAGGTTGGTGTTTCAAGCTTACCAGCTGCTCCTTGGAAACCCATACAGGGTTGCTATGGGTCAGAACTCACTTGATGGCACTCAACAACAACAACAGCAATCAATTTGTTCTGGGATTCCACAGGTAGGATTTTTTTTTTTTTTTTTTACTTTTTAGGTTTTTATTTGGAGTTGACTAAAGGTTTACAAAGCAGATCAGTTTTCCATTCAATAATTCACACACATTTTGTTTCATCTCATTGATTGCATTCCCTACAATGAAACATCACTTATCCCACTTCCTCCTTGCATTTCCTTTTTCCATTCCTCCTCCTTTCCTAACCCTTTAGCACTTTGCTCATGGGTAAATGCTGCCTTTTTTTTTTTTTTTTTAATCTCAAATAGTTTATTATTCTAAGGTGTTCGTACTTACCTAGTGTTATTGTTCCCCTTGGAGCTCTGTCTATTGTTGGGCTGAAAGTTGGACCATAGGGGTGAGTTCATTTCCAGAACCTTTTTTTTTCTTTTCTTTATGAGTAGAGTTGGTTCCACATTTTTTGGTAGGAGATGTTTTTGGTAGATGGGGCATGGACCATTGTTTATAACTTGATTTTTTCCTTTGCAGTTCTCCCTTTTTAACAAGAGTACAATGTTGACCATTTTGTGGTTTGTAATCATTAACTCTGAGGGTGAGGTGAGCTATTTTGAAGTGAAAACTTTTTTTGTTGAATATGCCTTCTAAGGACCAGGAGTATAAAGAAAATTATGTGACGGCCCTACCCTCCAGAAAACCTGTTCTAACGAGGGGCACAGTCACAATGACAGTAACTGGGGTACATTGTGAGTGAGGCCTCGAGCTGGGAGTGGGATAGGAAAAGGACAAAGAGACAAGTTCCCCACTCTTCAGGAGACAGACTTTTATTAGCTTTCAATAACTGGCTTAAATGTCACTTATTTTTTTCCAGCATTTTCTCAAACTTTCTCAACAAGCAGACTGAGCTGCTTGCTTCTTTTTAAATAAATCATCTTTCACATGGATCACATTTTAAAAACCAAAATGTGTTATTATTAAGGTATTGAATTGTTGCTATTGTCAAGTGCCATTGAGTTGATTCTGACTCATAGCCACCCTGTATAGGGTTTCGGAGGAGTAGCTAGTGGGCTTGAACCGCCAACCTTGGGATTTGCAGTTTAGTGCTTATCCTACAGTGCCACACCAGGACTCCACAGAGTATTGAATAGGGCACTAGTAAATGTAAATAGTGTTCTTGTTGTTACATGCCATTGAATTGGTTCCAACCCATAGCGAACCCTGTATATGAGGAGCGACTGGTGAGCTTGAACCGCCTACCTTGCAGTTGAAACGTATTTGCAGTCTGGCGCATTAACCCACAGTGCCACACCAGGGTTATATAAAAATATAAAATCTTGAGTTTTTGTGTTTGTTTTTTAAACTGACAGGATAAATGAGGATTGTGCTAAAATGGCATTATCAACAGTGTATTAAATAATTGAAGAGCTGATCACACTGAAGGTAGCAAGCCTTGTAAACTTTGTGGTCTGGAAAAATATAAGACTCTAGTGTGGCACTGAAGGATAAGCATTGGACTGCTAACCTCAAAGTTGGTGGCTCAAACCCATCAGCCGCTGCTTGGAAACCATATTTCTGGTCACTGTGAGTCAGAATCGACTTGACAGCACTCAACAAAGCAAAAAATAATTTGAAATCAGCCAAATATGTGTCTTCTTTTGGAAGGCATTCTCTTACAACTAGCCTAGGACCTTTTGTCATGATTATTTAAGGTTTAGTTCCCTGTATGGAAGGGAACAGACCCATTGAACATTGAATGGAATAGCTTTCACTTTTAGCAGAGTGGCAGGGTTTGCTTGTGACAAACAAAAACAAAACAAAACCCCATGGACATCTGTATAATAGAAAAGTGTCTGCCTTTAAGTAATATGTATTTATGTTTAATATTCCATTCTGGGCTGGAGTTTTGGAATGAGTCAATGTTTAAGTGGCTGAATCTAAGTGGTTTGGGGGAGCGGCTGGAGTAGTGTGTTAGGCAGCTCTGTCAGATTGCCAGGCATGATGAATGAGGCAGGTCTGTCTAAGACTTGTATTTCAAGAAGCAAGATACACGATACCATGTGCGCCTCAGCTCATTCGTCTGTTGTTAAAATGTCTTCCTCTCATGTAGTATCCTGAGGTGAAGGTCCCAAAGTGTTTTATTTATTTAAAAAAAAAATTAATAAGGAAGCCACTTTAAAGAGCAAGATATGCATCCATTATGCTAACCGTTCATGCATAATACATGCACATACATGCCGGTTCTTTGAGACAGAGAGTGGCAAGTGGTTGTGCCAAAGGAAAAGAAATTACTGAGCAGTTTGAAAGTGAAAATGAGTCTCTTATTAGCAGCAATCTATCCAGAAACAAAGAGCAAGAATCTCTGTTCTGATGACATGTGATTCCATCTCACACACAATGCCTAGAATCTGGAGAATGCTGCAAGACAGCCTGGTGGGTAGGTGGGGGACAGCTACTGCATCTTTATTGACTGTGAATATTGGAGGGAAAGAACTTTGACTTGGAAAAAAAGGAGAACTCCAAAAAGGAAAGCGAACGAAAGGCATCCATCCCAGTGGGAATGATCTCATGTCTTGTATTCTTTAATGAGACGTTTGTAGAAACCCAGAGAGCACTGTTGAGTTCCCGCTGCACTGACATAGGGAGAGAAATAGAAGTATCGATTATTAGGAGAGGAGATATGCTGTTTCTTGCATTCCATCACTGAGGATTCTAAAACAGGTAAATCTGATGCAGTGCATGTTTAAATTTTGAAACTTTATTACCAGATGTTAAAGGGATGAAAAGTACTTGAAGAAACGTAGAAGTGGTTTGGGGTTGAGGCCACCACAGAGTGTCAGGTGTCTGTTGTTGTTGTTGTTAGGGACCTTATGCACAACAGAATGGAACATTGCTAGGTCCTGCCCCAGCCTCACAATCCTTGTATGCTTGAGTCCATCGCTGCTGTCACCATGCCACTCAGTCTTGTTGGGGGTCTTCCTCTTTGTCATGGACCCTCTACTTTACCATGCATGATGTCCTTCTCCAGGGAGTGGGCCATCCTGATAACATATGAAGTATGAGAGATGAACTCTTGTCATCCTGGCTTCAGGGGAACACTCTGGCTGTGCTTCTTCCAACACAGATTTGTTCATTTTTTTCTGGCAGTCCATGGTACTTTTAATATTTTCCTTCAACATCAGAACTCAAAAGCATCAATTCTTCTACGGTCTTCCTTATTCACTGTCCAACTTTAACATGCATAAGAGGCTGTTGAAAATGCCATGGGTTGGATCAGGCGCACCTTAGTCCTCAAACTGATGTGTTTGTTCTTGAGCACTTTAAAGAGATTCTGTGCAGCAGATTTGCCTAATGCTTATGTCGTAGGTGTCTAGAGTGCAGTATTTTTCTCACCCTAGCAACTGTCCTTCTAACTGCTTCTTTCATTGTTGTTCTTAGTAGCTCATCACTTTGTGAGCACACTGTCTGCTGCAGCCCCCATTGTGATGTATACACTGCGTAACTTGGCATGTGTCAACCAAAGCAAACCCACTGCCATTAAGCCAGTTCCAACTCGTAACGACCCTTTATGGGGTTTCTGAGACTAGAAATCTTTATGGGAGACAACAGTCTCATCTTTCTCCCATGAAGCAGCAGCTGGTTGGTTTGAATCACTGACCTTGTGGTTAGCAGTCCAACTCCTAACCTACAGTGCCACCAGAGATCCTTTGACATGTGAGTGTCCTTTAGAAACAATTTGTTCAGTAGTAGAAGACTGGAAAAAAACATTCTGTGGTCCAGGGAGGCCAATAATTACAGTAGATACTTGCTTAGAAGTCCAATTCTGCCTTTCAGGTAGTTTCCTGTAGGTAGATTGTGCCTTCTCTGATGTGGTGTGTGTGCAGTGCATATGTGAACCCAAGTGACTTTTCTATATAGACTGTCAACCCAACATTGCACTTGAGTACCTAGGAGGTAAAAATGAATTTTAATAGCAGTGGAAATTAGACACAATTCAGAAGGTTAAGGTTTGAGGTAGTGGTGTTTGTTTGTCTTTTTTTAACAGGTAGTAGTATGATGCTTAGCCCTGCAAAGCAGACATTTTAGGGTTATCTGTAGTTGGATGATATATGGGCAAGAAAGAACTGAACTGCCTATGTTTTATGGGAGGAAGGGGAAGGTACCAAGTCACAGTGGAAAGAAGTTCCTTCACAAATCAGCCAGCAAGTGCTTCGGTTTTAGAAGTCAGGTACCTGCCTGGATGAGGCCCAAGTCGGAGATCTGGAGACTAGCCAGGGCTTCTAGTATTTAAGGGCTTTCAAAACCAGAAAGGCCAGTCTCTGGTCAGCTCAGCACTTTATAAAGAGTCAGAATAGAGTAGAGGTATCTAGCTTGCTTCAATCAGCTGGCACTTGTGCTGCTGTGTTCTGTACCAGCTTAGAGCTCCAGAGCGTGGTTGGGCATCATAATGAAGTGATGGGAGCCCAGACACATCTGTTGCTATTGCAGAGTCCTCATGAACAATTCTAACACAAAAAGGAAGCCATTTCTACAAATGGCCCAGCTGCAAGAACAGGGGAGAGGAAGGGGAGGGTGGTTGAGGGACTTCTGTGGGTATAAAGGCAGGAGAACAGTCTTCCCCCAAGGTCCCAGAATCCCTGCTGACATCTCTCTGTTGATGGAATGAGAGGTTACAAGGCTTTTTTTGAGGGGTGTTTGGAGTCCTGGATCATTTATGTGCACCCTTCATATTTTGTTCAGCTCCAATTTGAAGTAAATAAGTCCTGTTTGTCATCCGCTCCTTAAGAGACAGATATGGCAGTCTGCTTCCATGAAGAGCACAACTTTGGAAGCCCTTAGAGCAGTTCTAGTCTGCCCTGTTGGGTTGCTAAGAATCGGAATCAACTGGACAAGAACGGGCCTGGTGTTTTATGGGTTAAGCCACGTTTGTAGCACATGCCGATCCGTCCCCCAGCCCACACCCCTTTCAGTGGCCGTAGCAGATGGTCAATTTTGCGACTGCCAGTTCTATCATAATGTGATTGCAGAAAATAGAAATCAAAGCACCAGGAAGACCTCTGGTAGAACACAGCTGGGCTTGTGAAACAGCTTGTGGATCTGCTGCTGAGAACTGTAGCTTTAGCCTGAAAGTCTGTAGCTGGACTCTCAAAACGAGTTACGTGCATGTTGTGATGAACCCAAGCCTGCCTCCCTGGGCCCTATGAGCAGAAAGCGTAGACAGAAAGTCTGTGTCAGGACAGCTGCTAAACTCAATGCCATCGAGGTGATTCCAAATCATATTGACATCGTAGAATGGCCCGTAGGGTTTCCACGGCTGTAAATCTTTACAGAAGCTGACTGCCACTTCTCTCTCAGTTGGTAGCTGAGTGCTAAAAACCACCAGATTTTTGGTTGGTAGCTGAGTGCTTGACTCAGCGACCCTGTGTAGGGTTTCCGAAGAGCGGCCAGTGGGTTTGAACTGTTGACCTTGCGGTTATCTTCCAGCGCCACATTTATCTTCTAAAATTGTCATGAGCTGATGATGACCAGCAGATGGCAGCAGCATTGGTGGCTTGTGTGTGATGTCAACTGGTGGGTGGCGTTGCAGATCTGAGTAGAGATGGATCAGTTGTAACCCCGGAATCCTGTTTAGTGTTCTTAGTGCAGACTCTGGCCATTGGAAAGAAGTAAGAATGAAATAGCCTCCACTTCCTCCCGGTGGAGCTTTGAGAGGCATAGATAGGAGGACCCCAGTGGGAGTAAGTGAGTAGCAGCCCTCCCAACTCGAAGATGAAGACAGATTGTCGCCACCATCCTAATCCTTCAGAAATGGCAGATAATGAAACATGATTTGAAAGTGCAGCACCAGATAAACCTGCTTTGACCATCATGACTCAGGAGTTTTAAGTCCAGTCAGGATACATCAGGTTCCATTTTGTAGCTGAGACTCGTCTGTGCCTTGTTTGGAGTGGGGTGGCTGGCTGACAGGATGGTGCAGCATGTAAACAAACAGAAGCCCACTTCTAGAAACAGGAACTGCCCCGAAACATCTGGCCAGCACGCTCAGAGAATCAAGTGCTCTACTGTCTCCTGTCGCTAAATTGGGTGAGAGGAAGGATCTGTGACAGCTTACTTGAAGGCTCAAGTAAGACTGTTGTTGTTATGTGCCGTGGAGTCGGTTCCGACCCATAGCAAGCCTGCACAGGGCTCCTGAGGCTGTAAATCTATACGGGAGCAGAAAGCCTCATCTTTCTCTTGCGTAACTGCCAGCCTTGAGATTGGCAGCCCAATTCGTAACCACTACGCTACCAGAGCTTCTTCAATTAAACAACACCTAAAGTAAACAAGTTAATTTGGCAAATGGGAGCTAAAAACCATATTAGGGAACACCTAAAGCAAATACAGTTCATTTTGTAAATGGGAGCTAGAAACTATATTGTTGTTGTTAAGTGCTGTTGATTCCAACTCATAGTGACCCTTTATAGAGTTTCTGAGGAGCAGCTGGTGGCTTTGAACTGCCAGCCTTGTGGTTCACAGTCGGGTGCTGATCCTACAGCACCACACCAGAAACCGTATTAGACAAGATTATCTGTTTAATGCCAGAGTCTGCCATCTGCTTTAGGAAATGCCCCTTGTTCCAGCCTGGCCCATTTTGTGGGGGGGTCTGAGTCAGGCTTTCATCAGCAGTTTTGATCACTTTAGTACTGTGCACTATTTGATGCTCCTCGTCAGAATGGATTTGCAAGTTTTTTGGGTTCTTCAGAAGCGAAAGGGAAAACAATGAACTATGTGCTTAACAGAAAAAGGCAGCGAGTAATACCATAAATACTTGCCACACAGAATTAGCTGTTAGTTTAAAACCTATACACGCACACAAAACTACAGATAAAACCCCTGTGTTACCCATCCTTCGTCCCATTTTGTTCCCCGTTTCCTAGGAAATAAACTTTATATGCAGCCTACTATTTTGTCTTAAATATATGTGATATATATAATGAAATAATACAAATCTGTGAAATGTTCTGGTGTGTATAAGGCCCCATTTAATAAGTATTCTACAACTCCTTTTATTCGTCATTGTGTTGTTGAGAATCATAGCTGATACACATAGCTTTAGTTCATTCATTTTTTAGGTGCTGCGGGTTAATGTGCTGGACTGTCAAGTTTGAACCGTAAGATCGGTGGTTCAAACTTACCCAGCTGTTCCTTGGAAACCATATACAGAGTTGCTGTGAATCGGAACCGACTCGATGACACTTAACAACAGCATAGTGTGTAAGGAGTGCTGGTGTGGTGCTGAAGGATATGCACTGGACCGTAAGGTCGATTTGAACCACAATACTGTCCATTCAAAGTCACCAGCCACTCCTCAGAAACCTATACAAACTCTCTATTAGTCAGAACTGATTCAACAGTACTTAACAGCAACAGCCTAGTGTATAAGGGGAGCACAGTGGCTCCATAGGATAAGCACTGGACTGCAGAATACAAGGTCAGCGGTTCGAGCCCATCAGACACTCTGTGGGAGAAAGATGAGGCTTTCTGCTCTTGCAAAGGTTTAACGCCTCGGAATCCCTATATAGGGGTTGTTAAGAGTTGGAACCGACTTGAAGACGCTTAACGACAACAAATAGTGTGTAAGGATCCTCAGTGGCACAATGTTTAAAGCGCATGGCTGTGAGTCAAAAGGTCAGCTGTTTGAACCTACCAGCTGCTCTGAGAAGGAGTAGGGGCTGCTCCTGTCAAGGCGACAACCTCAGAAACCCCATGGGGTTTGCTCTGCCTGCTCTGGTCACTGTGAGTCGGAGTGGACGCGAAGGCAGTGGGCTTGGTTTTTCTCAGTGTGGGCTGTGAGTTTAGTTTGTAAACATTTTAAATGCTGACCATTGCTTTAGAGATCCTCTCGCTCACATTACTAGAGGTTCCCTGGGCATCCACTCATAGAAGTAGACCTGCTGAGTCACAGAACATAGGCATCTTCAGCTTGGAAAGAAATTTATTTCCCGGGTAGTATTCTCAGACTTCCACTCACACGAGGCAAGAGTTTTCAACTCTGGCATTGGATTTTGTCCGGGATTTTTTTTTTTTTTTTTGCCAGTCTGATAGATGAAACTTTCTGTTATAATGATGTCCCCAACTTATTGAGGCTCATTCTTTGAGGCACTGAAATTTGAAATTAAGCCTACCCAAAGGGATGCAATATCTCACACACGCGGAATCAAATCCGGGTAAAGTTGTGCTTTAATTCATATGATACCCTTAGGGAGTCAGGATGCTCAAGATACTGTTTAAGAGTTCAATAGCTTTTTAAAGTTTTAGGTATTCTTGATAAAAATTTCTATAGACTGCATATCCTTCTCTGTTTTATGAACTTCACTGTATATTGAATTCTGTTTCGTAAAGACACTTGGTGGTGCAGTGGTTACCATGTTTGACTGTGAAGCAAAACGTGTTTCAAACCCACAGCCATTCTGCAGGAGGAAGATGCTTCCGTAAAGACTGAGCGCCTTGGAAACCCTGTGGAGCAGTTTTGGTTTTACTGTGGTCTCTTGGGTCACTGAGTGGCGTTTGGCTCAAAGGCAATGGCTTTTGAATTTTTAATGAGCATTGTTGTTGTTGTTAAGTGCTGTCAACTCTGTTCCGACCCACAGCGACCCTGTATAGAGTTTCTCCGAGGAGCAGCTGGTGAGCTTGAATTGCAGATCCAGCTGACTCTGCAGTTCAGCGTATTAATCCACAGCGTCACACCAGGACTCCACTGACTCATAGTGACCCTGTATAGGATTTCCGAGGAGCAACTGGTGGGTTTGAACAATTGACCTTCTGGTTCGCAGTCCAATGCTTAGTCACAGTGCCACACCAGAAGTCCGATTAGGTTTTGCTAAAACTGATAGTCAGTGCCGCCACGGACTGTTGATATGAAAGATATTTGTGCTTATACCTGATATCCTAAAATGGTTCTCAGCCTTTAATAGTTTTTTTTTTTTTTTTTTTTTGCCTTTTGTCATCTTGCTTTTTCCAGCAGTTTCTCTCACCTTTTAAAGTAAAAAATCAGTTTATAGAATTGATGCAGGCTTACTGTGGGACATTATGTCTTCTCTCTCTGTAATTAGCTACTGTCTTATTTTCTAAATGCCTAAGGGTGCACGGATGGTTGTTCTTAGGGGGGTGGCAGCAGTTAGCCCTCTTTGGTGGTCTCTGGATTTGCTTACAAAGTCCCCCATGCTTCTGGATCCTAGGCTCTGTTGGGAATCTGGTCTGAGGCTAAATGGTGTTCACAGCATTTAACAGCCATTTTGAAAAGAAGCACATTTTGCTAGAAGAATGACTGCATTTGAACTCAAGGATGTTAAGTTGTTCTGTTACTGAGGAGATAAAGAACAGTATGTAAGGTGAAGTTTTATGTTAGAAAGTCCAAGAAAATTCAGTAGATAATGAAGGTCCAAACACCATGCTGGCTGAGCAGTACAATTGCCCTATGACTATTGATTCTTTCTTTTTTTTTTTTAAGTTTTAAGTTTTGTTTGGTTTATAAGCTGTTGTTTATAAACTTGCTATTCCTTGTTTTTTCAAACTTAACAATTTATGATGCAAATCTAACATTTCCTTTTTTTCTCTTCCTTTCAGTGTGACAAGATTAGGCAAGAACGAGATGAAGCTGTTAAAAAACTGGAGGAATTTGAAAAAAGTATGTAAGCAATTCAATGGCTTTGTGAAAGCATGGGAAACTGTGTGCTGGGGTATGTGGGTAGACATACGCCTTATGTTTAGTTGCTGGTGCACTGGGCATCCGATCAAAACAACCAGGAACTAGCTTCCGGTTTGCCTGTGAAATGGCCTGGCTGTGATTTCGAAAGAGACAGAATGGACATTATTGTTTTTCTGTGTGTATTATTTAAAAGATAGTTTGTACTTGTTATTCAAGTTTTTTTGCTATGCAGAAAAGTTACAGGTGAACAAAAATTACTTTTTACCTTGAGTCCTTAAGAAAAACCAGTGTTGGGAGCATTTTATAGTAAAGCCTTCCTGACCTTTTTTTCTGAGTAATATATCTACAAATAATGCTTTCAGTTTATAACTTGCTTTTTACATTAAGCAGATTGTGGTCATCTCTGTATGTTAATAAATATGTTCATCAGTTTTAATCATTGCTTATAGCATCCATTATATGATTGTATCTTCATTTCTTCAGCTATTCCTTCACTGATGGATTGTGTATGCTTTTTAGCCATTATAATAATAATGCTATGGCAACTATCCTCATACATATAAACTTTACAGTGGTCAGATTAGTTCCTTAGTCTAATTTATAGAAGTAGAATTATGGGTTCAGAGAATTGATAATATTATTAAGAGTTTCAGTGTTTGAAATTGTCTTCTTGCTGAGAGAAATTATGTTCTCACAAATGCTATTTATTGGTGGCTAACTCCCCCAAATATTTTCTAATTTTTTGCTGTGTTATTATTGTTTTATGTGGGATACATCTATTATTACTTTATTCCCTCAAGATAGAACCTAGCTAGTCATACTCAGAAGGAGCACATGGAGAGATGTTCTGGGAAAAGGCCAGGACTTTTTAGGGAGAGTACCTTCTATCTTTGAAGCCTCATTCTGCAGGTACTGTGGCAGTCAGGTGATTTGACTATAACATGTTGACTTTGTAACAACACGAAAAAGCATTTTACTCTTGATTGCAGGAAAAACAGCCATAACAATGCAACATTATCGTTAAATTTCAGTAGGCCAGTTTATTTTTCAGTGTCTGCCTATCCAAAGAAAAGCTAAAGGGAATACTGTTGGTACTGTCCATCTCTGGCGGTCAGCATGTTATGATAGAATCGCTCTTATTTGTGAATGTGTGGATTGCAGTTGCATAGGAGTTTCTCCCTCCCTAATGTTGGGTTAATGAAACGTTCTCACTTTTGTGCTGACACCAAGTCTCATCTGAAAGAGCTATTTCCCTTGCGTAGCTACCAATTATTGTGCTTGAATGATTGTTAGCAGATTGGTGTTAGGTGTGCAATGGGAAGAGTTGACGCTCTTAGGCTTGGAGTTCAGTGTTTTGGTCCAGGTAGGTCGGAGGGATGTTATCTCCTGCATTATGCAAAAGTGAAATCAACTTATCCTCCCATCAGCCTATCTTTGGAGTAACATGTCAACCCTGCTTTCATCGTCCGTTTCTTTGTCTCTTCTTCTAAATACCTCTCATAGTTTAAAACACTGACATTTTTCCTTATGAGTAAACTCCAGTTAAAGCCTGAAAGGACCCGTTGAAAGGTTAGTACAACCACCTCAGGTGTTGTTACTTCATTTTTGCCTTGGCTCAGTTTGCTTTACTGAATTTAAAGCTTGGGTATCTAGAGAGCAGAATGCTGATCCTGTTATTACTCAGTCTCAAAAAAACAGAAAATGGGGACTGAGAAGGCTTCTTGAATATTTGTTTAAAAAGCTGTATCTGAGATAGCTTGGGGACCCACTCACTACTATCAAGTGGGTTCCGACTCATCGCAACCTATCAGGCAGAGTGGAACTGCTCCCTAGGGTTGCTGAGACGGCCTCATTTTTCGGTGGAGTAGCTGGGGAGTTTGAACTTCCCACCTTGCAGTTAACAGTCCTGTGCTTACCCACTGTGTCACCAGAGCACCTTCGCTTTGGAACAGAGATTAGAATTTTAGATTTGGAAGGGAATAAAGCAGTATCTTCAGGGAAGAGCATCCTCTGGCTCAGTGGATCCACGTAGCCCTAGAAAGTGTCTGCAGTGCAAAACTTGGCATCAGTTGCCCTACTGCATAGACTGTTCCAGAACTCAATGAGTTAAGGCATGAAAAAAGTGCTTACCACAGTGCCCAGCCCCCGGCAAGGGCTCAGTAAATGCTAGTTGCTCATTCCACTCATCCGCTGAACCACCCAGTGCGGGAATGCCCTCCTGTGTGAAGAGTTCCTATCCTTTACCCTGAGTGAGTTTGTATGATGGGGCTTCAAAAAGTTCGTGGAAAAATTCATTATTTTAATTCCATTTTTCCACAAATTTTTTGAAGTCCCTCTGCATCTTTCACGTTTCCGAGGCCGCTGGTGTCCACAGTTACACAGTTCTGATGGAAAATTTCTGGGCTGTGGTGAGTTCTGCTTCCTGTATCCACTGACTCTTGTTCATGATGTGTTGGAAGGATGACTGAGGCTCTCAGAAGAGCATGTCCAGGTCTAGAACCTTCCTCCTTGCTCGGCCTGCTTTCCCTAGCTGTGTCACCCGCATTCCCACGCCATCAACATCGTCTTCCAGCTCTTCCTGAGCCCTTTGCCTCATCTTCTGCACAGAGAACATACAGCCAAGCCACATTCTCTAGCAAAATTCTTATAAAGTCAGGTACATAAAGTCGCTTCACGTCTTTCAGACCAAAGCCTTAGGTCCTTTGCTTTTTTTTTTTA
>NW_006408521.1:46652171-46654064 GCF_000296735.1 Chrysochloris asiatica | reverse complement strand
TTTACAGCTTTGAAATATACAGGGTCGCTATGAGTCGAAAACAACTCCATGGCACACCACCATCACCACCAGTTTTCTGGCACACATGCCAGCTTCTGTGGCTCTTTTCTCACCACATGAAAACCTTTCTAAGAAATCTGATCTCAACAAAGACCTTGTGGTTTATACCCCACATGTACTACGACTGGGTACTGCTGGGAGATGGAGAGGAAGTTTGCTTATAAAAGTCATTGGTGATGTCACCTTTACATGAGACAAATCATTAAGGAACACAGACAAATGCAGTAACTTAGAAATGGGTTTGGTTCAACATCACTACTTAGTGAGGAAGAGCAAAGATGTCAGTTTGAGGGCTAAGGTACGCCTGACGCAAGCCATGGTATTTTCAATAACCTCATATGCATGTAAAAGTTGGACAGTGAATAAGGAACACCATAGAAGAATTGATGCATTTTAGTTTTGGTGTTGGAGGAGAATATTGAAAGTACCAGGGACTGCCAAAAGAACAAACAGATCTGTGTTGGAAAAAGTGCAGCCAGAATGATCCTTGGAAGCCAGGCTGGTCAAACTTTGTCATACTTCAGACACATGGTCAGGAGGGACCAGTCACTGGAGAACGATACCATGTTTGGTAAAGTGGAGGGCCGGAGAGAAAGAGGAAGACCCCCAGCGAGATGGATTGGCTATGTAGCAACATCCATGGGCTCTAACGTAGCAATGATTGTGAGGTTGGCCCAGGATCGCTTAGTGTTTCATTTTATTGTGCATAGGGTCGCTATGAGTCGGTGCTGACTCGATGGCACCTAACAACAACCACAACAACAACTTAAGAGTCTATGTTTTGGGCTATGTTACTTTATTTCTCTGGGCTGCAGTTTTCTTAACTATAAAATCACTGTGATGAAGCCTAGCGCATAGAATTGTGAGGACGTACGAAACGGCATGTGTACAGTGGTTAGCACAAGGCTGGGCATGCAGCCGGGCTCAGGAAACGGTGACAGTGGTTTTCTATGTAATGCCTTACTACAGAGAGCATTCTTCTAAAAGGGTGTTAACATGAACTTAAGCCTGATATCTTTTTAAAATCATTCAGACAAACAGTTATGTGCTAGATACAAGAGAATCAAACAGAAATGCAGGCCGTTCTTAACTGTCTTTAAGAATTTGTAGCTAAGTTACAACAGGTGCATACGGTTTCTAGTTAGCCTTCCTTTAGTTCAAAACAAGCTCCGAGGCTTTGCAATGATTCAAAAGCTGCTTGTACAGCAAATGAAGCTTCTGATAAAGGATTTGTTGTCAGTAGGGGTTGGTGCAGTCATTTCAAAGTGAGGGCAAGTTTATATAACATTAAGGGGCAAGTAGGAGTTGCCCCCTAAGTCGTTTGTAACCCGTAGACTGCCTTTAAAACAAAAACCCAGGAGTCCTGGTGTGGTGCTGTAGGGTAAGTACTAGACTGCTAACCACAAGGTCAGTGGTTCAAAACTACTATCTACTCCTCGGAAACCTTATACAGGGTTACTGTGACTTGGAACTGACTCAACAGCACTTAGCAACAACCCCATACTCATAGTAGAAGCAGAAATAAGCCCCCCCAAAACCAACTAAACAGTTACCCTACCAGATATGTGTTATGATGTCAAGTATATAAGGGTGTTTAGGGTTTATAGAAGGAAGAAAGAAATAGTTGTGGCTCAGTGAGACTGAGAGAAGCAGTAGCTGATGCATATTTCGGATGTGCTTCTCTGAGTTCTCGAGGTCATTGCAGAAATGTAATTATGGAAAATTTCAGACTTGAAGAAAAGTGAGAAAACCAAATAATGACCCTATTGCCAGCTTTATTGTTGTTATTGTTGTTGTTAGGTGCCTTCAAGTCAGTACCAACTCATAGCAACC
>NW_006408521.1:46605605-46648105 GCF_000296735.1 Chrysochloris asiatica | reverse complement strand
ATCTCCTAAATAGCTTTCTTAAAATGTGTGTCACAGCAGTATAAGTTTTTCCTTGTCTTCTCTTTTCATGCTGCATTCAAATGTTAGCTAAAATTTTATCGGGCCTGCTTTTAAAGATCTTTTCCAGTGACATCTAGAGGTCTGGCTAGCTAAAAGAATTGAAGCATTCTTCATCATGGGACACAATGCGTGGGCTTCTGGAATAGCTGACTAATCTTTGAATGATGAGATGTTTTTTCCCCCCTCATTCCTAGTTTCTCACATGGTGATAGAGGAAGTTAATTTTATGCAGAACCATCTTGAAATAGAGAAGACTTGTCGAGAAAGCGCGGAAGCTTTGGCAACAAAGGTAAGAGACGGTTCAAATGCAGGAGCTCTTTCTTCCTCTTGTGCTTTCTCAGTTCAGCCTGGTTTTCCATCTAGTGGCTTCTGCCCTTTTATTTGTGCTTTTCTGTCTAATCAGTTTCCTGCGGAAGAAAGTGTTGTAAGGTGTTGGAATCCTGGAGTATGATTCTGTAAATATCTGCCTGCATGCAAGGGGTATTTGATTCTGCAAAGAGCTTGTGTGCTTGTTTGTATTTATGCCCACGTAGCAAAGTGGTTTCAAATCGGGCTGCTAACCTTAAGGTCGGCAGTGTGAAACTACCAGCTTTTCCGTGGGAGAAAGATGAGGCTTTCTGCTCCCGTCAAGATTTGCAGCCTTGGAAACCTTGTGCAGGGTCACTATGAGTGGGAACTGACTCCATGGTACTTAACAACAACAACAAATGACTTTTTTGAATAGGAAAAAGTCCCAGGGGGCTTTGCTCAACTGAACTTTCCAAAAGCATCTATCTGTACATTTAGTTGAAATGATGGTAAGCAAGTCTCAGCCTAACCTGGTGTGACAGAAAACAGTAACGAGTGCTTCATGTTTGAATCAGATGGAAAAGTCGTGTGAAGCCGTGCCTTTCAGGTGGTTATTTGTGAAAGCAAAGCGAGGGCATGCTAAAGGTGACCTCTGGTTGCTCCACTGATTGCTTCTAGCTGATGGGTTTACCAAGTGTGTAATTTTCTATATTCTGTCTCATCAGAAGTACATTATTATTAAAGAATGTGTTTATCTCTGTCTTATGTATTTTGGGTTGGGTAAAATGCATCTGAACCACTTCATCAGAAAACGGATTACAGTAATTTTCCACCAAATTTCATTAGTAATGCTGGTTGTGTTTCTTCTCCCATCTCCCCCTTCCAAAGTCTTTCTGTGAATGTGACTGAAGGTCTCCTACGCAGAAAGAAATAAACAAACGGACTCCCTTTTTGTTACATTCCCAAGTTTTCTTGATGGAGGTATTTGCCTCATTGTTTGCAATAAGGACACAACAACATTACAGTTCATGAGCTGTTCAGTCAGAACCTAATTAAGTAAAGAAGTGTGTATATATGTAACTTCTGCTCCTTGTCTGAAGTTCTTTTGTTTAAGTGCCGTCTAGTCAGTTCCAACAAACGCATAGCGACCCTGTATAGGGTTTCCCAGGAACGACTAGTGAGTTTGAACCACGACCTTGCAGTTCAAACTGACCTTGAGGTCAAGTGCTTATCCTAGAAAGCCATGGCTTTCCAAACAAGGCTGGTGTGGGAGTTCAGTGGTCCACGGTACTATGTGGATTCTCTTTGGTTTCCTTCATGTCTTCTTTTGCAATAAGTAGAGAATGATGTACTTAGAGCATATAAACTGCTAAGGATAGTCTCTGGCTGTGTTTTCTTCTATTATTAAATTTGCAATGGTAGAGAAGGGGGTCTTCCTGCACTTTTAAACTTGCAGCTTGCTTTTCTGTATAGAACTCTGACCCCTCCTCAGGACTGGCACGAGTGTTTGAAAAGAGCAGTGGTTTGGGAGGCGGTATGTACAGGTTTTGTCATTGTGGACACATGTAACTTTGGGCAGTTTGCTTCCTCTTTCTGAGCTGCTGCTGTCTTCTATTAAATGACCTGATGGACCAGCGTTAGGAATGGGGTGAGAGCAGGGTGCACTCTTCTTGTTTCATCGTTGGTCCATAAATGACCCCCTTTTAAGAACTATTTTTAGTCTCCTTTCTCTTTTTAAAATAACAGGTGGCTTCGTGCAAGACAATTCTTGGCCATAATTGTCTTGTTCTAAATGTCAGTATGGACTTAGAGTGTAGTCTTAAGAATACCCCAGACCCACTCTTTGTTAGGATTGTGCCCCAGAAGTGAGTATGTTGAAAAAGTTTCTGGTGACTATTATGTTCATTCCTGGTTATGAACCACTAAAGCTATTTTAGTAATTTAATCTTTACCATAGAATCCTCTAAAATACGGCTTGTCACCTATTACTTAAGGTGCCTTTTTGAAAATGGACACATAGGGTGCTTTTGAGAACATAATCTGGACTCTGGGGCCCTGGACTAAAAGCCAACCTACCAAACCTACTTATTCAAATACTATAGGTTTTCTTATTGGATGTGGAAGGAACTACAGCTTTGAAAGGAAAATTTGGGCACCTCATTATACATGTGATCAATAAATGTCCTGATTTAGGTATCAGTTGTCATTTTAAGGTAAGCTCCATTTTCTGAGCAGCGAAAATTCCATGAATTCTTTTATTTATAAATCTTTGCCATCAAATTAATGATGAATACCAAGTTTAATTCTTATGACTCAGTTTGACCTTACAATTTAAACAAAGGGGGGCAGGATACTTGGCCTTACTAAACTGTACAGATTAAACTAATATACGTAGACCAACTATTTAAGTCCTGTGGTCTAAAACCGTTTAACATGTTCATGTTGTTTCTTTCAATCTTCATTACAATGTACCCAATAAAAACAAACAAACAAACACAACAACTGTAATTTATATTTGAATCTGGTGGAAGGTACAATGACTATGGGGTCATAAAAGATTTATTTTTGCCCTGTGACTAAAGATAGATGAATTCCAAAAATAAGTAATATACTATTAACCTATGACTCAATAAAAGTGTGTTGTTGTTAAGTGCTGTCGAGTCGAATCAGTTATGAGTCATAGTAACCCTGTATGGAGTTTCTGAGGAGAGGCTGGTGGATTTGAACTGCTGACCTTGTGGTTAGTCCATTGCTTATCCTGCAGTGCCTCAGCAGGACTTCCAGTGAAACATAACTACTATGAAATTGCTTAGCCAAAATTTTTGAGTTCATAGTCCTCAAAAATACTCAGTATGTACGCAAATTCTCATGTAGAGATATGTTCGATTTTTTTCTTTCAAAATATGAAAATCGTGTTTAGAGAAGATTCAGGAAAATTTCTGGCTGACTTTTGCTTGAACTAATTACTTTGTTAAACAGAGTAGTCATGATACAGAGTCTCCCGGTGGTGGGAATGGCTGCTGAAAGATTAGAAGATCCAGTTCATCCAGAGACAGCTCAGAAAAAAGTTCTGGCAACCTATTTCCAAAAGAATCAACTGTTGAATACCCTGTGGAGTGCAGTTCTGATCCACATGGAGTTGGCATGAGTGGAGGTCGACTTATTGACAGCTGACTTGTAGCCAGACAGCAGCTAGTAGATTTTGGTACCTGGTTTGATCGAGGCATCAAACATCTTCTGAAGACAGAACCGTTACCTCCACGTAGTCCTCACTCACTAGCTCTCTCGACTTTTCACAGTGTGACAATATTAAAAAATCTACTTTCCAACTATTTTTCACATTAACAATGCATGTCTGGCAGTGACAAATGCCAGGGTGCGAGGCAAGAGTAACAGTGGCTGTGATGGGTAAGGTTACATGTCAGTTTGGCTGAGCCGTGATCCCAGGTGGTTTAGTTAGTTATGTCATGTTGTGATTGGACAGTTACATAGTGATGTAGTCATTCTCCGTCTTCTGATTTGATATGGTCATTCATTTTCAGATAATGCTTACTTCTGCAAAACGACCTCATCTTTGAAATCTCATCATGTTACTAAGTGAGGAACAGGCATTTTTGGTTCTCCAGTATTCTTGTGATGGTATTCTGGGAAGTGAAGATGTTAAGCATCAGATGGCGAAAGTGAATAGTTGTACTTTTTTTCATGAGTATCTTGAAGGCAGTAAAAATGCAGAGAGGAACGCATGGGACTTTAAAACATTCATGGAGAAATGGAATGAAAAGATTGTGGAATTTGCTATGAATTGTTTTGAAGCCCCCTTATAACCTTGGTTGGCAAAAACTAGCTGATTTACAAAAGAAAGTAAGACACAAAAATGAAACCTCTTGTTACTATTAATAGCTTTACTTAGAGAATTCTCACTAAGGTTAGTGTATTTAGTACTATATATGCGGTATCTCATTTGATCTTCATAGTGCCCTATGGATTGAGACTATTTTAATCTCTATAGTTTGTTGATGAGAAAAGTTTATCCCTGGAAGGTTTAATTCTAGAGGAAGAGACTTAATATTGTGTAGCCCTACATCAGTGACTCTTTGTCTTGACATACATATCCAGGAAAGGTGCCCTGGTTTGAGAGGTGACGAGAAGACTCCTCATTCCTCCAGTACTACACTGCAACAGTCATGGTTTCAGACAACCACAACCGTGCTTACTTGACTTTTCCATTGGAAGGAAGAGGACTAGGGGGCAATCATGGATCTCATTGATTGTCCTTGACTCTCCTAATGGGATTTGAGGAGCTAGAAACTGGGTGCACAATGAGGGACACAGGGTAAAGGCTATGTCTGAGTCTCTGGATAGCGTTCCCCAGGTTCCTCAGGAAGAATCCAAGGTTCTTAGCCATTTCCAGCTTGTGTGTTGCTGTGATGCTGAAAGCTATGCCACTGGTATTTTAAATACCAGCAGGGTCACCCGTGGTGGACAGATTTCATTGGAACTTCCAGACTAAGACAGATGTGGAAGAAGGAGAGGTGGGCCACTGCTGAATGGCTGACCACTGAAAATCTTATGTTAGCAGGAGAATTCCCTGTAGATGCCAGTGGACTGTCTTATGTTTCAGACCCTGCCCTGGGGAAAGCTGCACCCTATGCAAGGCAGAAACCTATCAGTATTTTTCCACTAAAATGAGTGATAGAAAAAGGTAGTAAGTAAGACTCAAAGGTGGAAAATGTGCGAGAGACTTAGGAAAACAGGACTGTTCTGTCAAGGTTCAGCACTCACAAGTTTCACTGGATTTAGGGTCCATTTTATTGAGGTCAGAATCAGATCACCCAGATTGAAGTGGGCTGGGCTCTCTCTGTGCGAAACCCCAAGGTTCCATATGAGCTCATGTGAAGGGCCTAAGGCAAGAGAAGTACCTCACGTGTCATTCTGGTGTAAGATCTAAACTTGCAAAGTTTAGTTTTCCAGTGACTTATGTTTCTGAAGACTGTTAATGACTAGGAATGAATTGAAATTTGTTTTAATCTATACTAGTATGGTTGACTCCTTGGAAAACCTATGTAGCATCGATAAGGGTTGGAACTGACTCAATGGCACTTAACAACAACAAAATATGTCCTATCAGTTATAATTGGCGTTTCCACAGGCTGCTGACTGCCATCCAGGTATCAGGTCTTAGTTAAAACATTATGTTTGAGAGTACAAAGTGTAACTAGAACCTTATTTGATGGTAGTTGCTCGTTGTCATTTCCTGCTGTGAATGTTGATGGATGTGTCAGACAAGAAATCCAAATAGCTTATCTATTGTTTTAAAACCCAAGACACTCATTTGCTGTTAAAATAACCGCTTTTCGATTTTGTATTAGCTAAATAAAGAAAATAAAACACTGAAGAGAATCAGCATGCTATGCATGGCAAAGCTGGGACCGGATGTGATAACTGAAGAGATCAACATCGATGGTGACGATTCGGCTGCGGACACAGAAGGTGCCGGAGAGACGTGTGTCTCAGTGCAGTGTCAGAAGCAAATCAAAGGTGGGACACACAGCTTAGTCATTGAGCATAGTTTTGGCTCCCATGAGGACAATGCTTCTTAACTTTGTACATCGGAATCAATGTGGGAACTTTAAAAGATAGTTGGTCTAACCCCGTCTTCCCCACCAGGAATTGTGATTTAATTATAAGCCCAGGAAGTCGCTTGGTTGCGAATCATCATGGTAGGATATAGCAACTGTGCTTTATACTTTCTTGTTTGGATTTAGACACTTTTGAAAACTTTGTGTTGATAGCAATAGCTGGTTAGACTATACATTTGTTACGAATATAGACTCTGTGTTGAGATACCTTTGTTAAAAGAAAGCACGAGTGAATAAAAATATCCTTAACTGAGCACCTCCTGTGGGTCTGGTTCGCTGTTGGAATCTTTGAGGAAGATTCCTTCCCAGTTTGCGTAGTCTCTGCTCTCAAACGGTTTCCCATCTGATTCAGGCAGTGGGCTATACTGACTGTGCTATATCAACATCTGGCTGGGTCATTGAGGAGTGCTGTAAGGCAAGATCATGTGATGTAGTTGGCGGTTCTGTGCCGTGGAGTTGGTTCCGACTCATCGTGACCCTGTATACGGTTTTCCGAGGCTAGAAATCTTTACGGGAGCAGACAGCCTCATCTGTCTCCTGTGGAAACACTGGTAGTTTTGAGCCGCTGACCTTGAGGCTAGCAGCCTGAGTCATAAGCACTATGCTACCAGAGCTCCTGAAGATCATGTGATCTATCTATTTAATATTCATGGGTCTTATTCACAGAGCCCTGGTGGTGCTGTTGGGTAGGCATTGGATTTAGGCAGGGTCAGTGGTTCAAACCCACCAGCCACTCCAAGGGAGAAAGATGAGACTGTCTGCTCCCATAAAGATTTACAGTTTTAGCCTTGAAAACCCTATAGATAGGGTTGCTATGAGTTGGAATCAACTCAGTGGGAGTGGGTGGGTGGTCTTATTCATGTGTGTTTAACATAAACACGTTGTTCATGTTAAATGTGTAGGAAAGCTGGTTTGGACCCCATAACTATTGGAACAGTTTAGCTTCGTGCCTATGTCAAAGGGAGTGCACCTTGTTTGATAGATACTTTCCATTCAAAGTATAAATGGGGAAGGATGTTGCAAATACCATCTTTCCCTAACCCTGCGTCCCCTTAAACCCGCTGCCGTTGTGTAACTTCCAACTCATAGCAACAGAGTAGAAGAGCTCCATAGGATTTCAAGGCTTTAATCTTTGTGGAAGCGGATCGCAACCACCGACGCTTCAGTTAGCTGCAGAGCACTTACCCATTGCTCTACTGAGGCTCCTCCTGTACCTTTACCGAAGACAAGATCAAATTGGTAGGAAGTTTAACGGACGTCCTTTTGCTCATGACTCTCCTCTGGAACAGCCTCTTGTTCTTGCTCAGGATTAGCCAGCCAGTGGAGAAAGTGATTTAGAAATAAATCTCTGAGAACTTCAAGCTGAGTTCTTGTTAAAAGTTGGATTTAGTTTATAAACAACTACCTAGCAGGTTTCTTATTGCCCCTGGAGATGGGTAAGAACTTAAAACAGTTAAAAACCAAGTAGCAGAACAGCCGGCCTGGGTCTAAATGGAAGTACTTTGTGCTAATCTGTGTACGTTTTTGAACATTTGAATGGTGGAAGTATCTCCGTCTAACACCAGAAGCATTTACGCTTACAGTTGCTGATGTTTTCATTCTAGTAACATGCTTCTCATTAAGTCTCAATAATGAAAAATATTAAATAAATTAAGAAACAAAACACCTACAATTCTGGAGAGAAAATTACTGGCATTAACCCTTCTTTCAAATAGCTTATATTTTGAGTCAGTTCAAATAATGTTTAAGGGCTGTAAATTGGCTGCAAATCAGGATTTTTTCTTCAAATCAAAATCTCCAAATTATTAACTGCCCAGTTGTTTGTTTATATTGTATTGTGACAAGAACCCACGGCCATTGTGAAATAATAAAGAAATTAGTACACTGCTTTAATTTGTATTGCTTAAAGCTTAAAAAAGAAATCTACTTCCAAAATGCAGGTGGTTTTCTAGAATATGGGTTTAATAGAATAGAAAACAAGATCTGGTACATTTAATGTAGTAAGATTACCTGACAGAAAATTGCTCCTAACCATGGCTAATGGAGCTCTGTGGCTCTGTAGGATAAGCATTGGGCTGCTAACCACAAGGTAGGTGGTTTGAACCACCACCAGTTGCTCCAAGGGAGAAAGATGAGACTTTTTGCTCCCACAAATCAAGCCTCAGGAACCCTGTATCCCTATATAGAGTTGCTGTGAATTGGATCTGTCTCTGTGGTACTCAGCGGTAGCAACAGCAGCATGGTTGAGTGCCGTTGAGTTGGTTCCGACTCATAGAGATCCTGTATGGGATTTCCAAGAATCAGCTGGTGGGTTTGAACCTTCGCAGTCTAGTGCTGGCAGCTCGAATGAGATCCCATTGGCCATTGCATCTTCATTTCTACTTTTATTGTTGAATAACCTTGATCTTAAGGTGTACTTGGTCTGGCATTTTAAATTATTCGATCAGATGCTTGCTTCTTTTCAAAACAGATTTTTTTCCTATTGTGTTCTCTTCCCACCACCCCCATCCCATCCCCACTCTTATTTTCTCTTTAAAATGCAGAACTTCAAGATCAAATTGTATCCATTCAGGAGGAAAAGAAGACTTTAGCCATTGAACTGGAAAATCTCAAGAGCAAACTTGCAGATGTAATTGAAGAAGTACGTATCTTAGATCTGAAGGCAAGGCCTTTGGTGTCTTTTAAGCTATTTGGAGATTGGCTAAGTTAGAAACTGTCTACTGGAAGCTGTTTCATTTCTGCTGGGAGAGCCATATGCAAATTTCAGTCTTCTCGCCCTTGTTTCACATATTCAGTGGAGTGTAGAGAAGAGGCTTCAGCACGCATGTGCCACTGTCTAGACTAATGAGCAGGACACCAGACTGATACTCAAGTGCCCCCTGTCATTGCTCTATTTTGACTGCATGTGTGTGCAAATATCAGGTCCGTGTCAAGTCTTCCACCTTATTGTGGTGGTGAAGAAGAAAATAGGTATTTTACTTCTTTAGTATATGGCTGGCCCAGTGAGAAGAACTGTCCTCCGTGTCCCTTCAACACAGACAAGTGTGGTGGATGGTAGAATCAGTTTGAGTCTTTAAAGAATCTTTTTTTCACTTTTGAATTGTCTTTAAGAGCAAAAAGAGATTATTGCCTCTCTTTGCATGATCCTTCAAATAAGGATCTACCTTTGCAAATCTCCATCTCACTTGTGTATGACTAAATGACTCAAGTGCTGATCTCTGTTTGGATTTTTTTGCATTAAAATTAGCAACTCTGAATATAGTAGAGCATATGGGAGTAGTTACAAAAAGCTCAAAATAACCAAACATCTGGAGGGAATGATTCACTGGACCTGGGGGCTCAGGACCATAATTTCAGATGACCCCTAGGTTAATTGGTATCCCATAGTACACAAAAACAATGTTCTACATCCTACGTCGGTGAGCGATTGGGGTCTTAAGACCCTCTGAGTGGCAATCTAAGGTACAACTATCTGTCTTCGCCCCTTCCCCACCCCCCACCCCCCATAGCTATTACTTTCAAGGCATGATTACCACACTGTGATCGTCAGGACTGATACAGTGCCAACTGGCATTTGAAGCTAAGCTCTGTACCAAGTGTACAACCTGTCTCTGAAGCTTTAAGGAGAACTTTAATAAAAGCCGAAAGCAGCAAAGTCAATTTCTGCTTTCAGTTGTAACTTCGTGTTGAAAGTTGAACAGCAATTTCAGTATCTCAAGTTGCCATGTGCCAGATTTTAAATTCTGGTGGTTTTTTTCTCTCCTCACATTCTCACACTTTTTTTTTTAGGTAAATAAAGTCAAGCAGGAAAAAGCTGTTTTGAATTCAGAAGTTCTTGAACAGAGAAAAGTCTTAGAAAAATGCAATAGAGGTATGCATGTGTGTTGGGTTTTTTTCTCAAAGACATATACTGTTGGTTTTATGGATGTCTGTTCCGTGGGGTTTTAGGCCTGTGCCCAGACTCTGTAGCCAGAATCTCCTCTTGTACTGTTTTCCTAATGTCTTGCCGCAGACTTTCCCTATTCCTGTTATTTTATTAATCGTGTTAGAATCTGGAGACATTTCTTTTGAGGAACTTGAGATTCATTCGTTTTGAAACTTCAAAACTAACTACTGCTTCTCTTCTACGCTACATTCTATGATTTGGACCATACTGTCTGCTCAGTGCTTATATGTTTGGTACGTTGTAGGAGGAGGTTAGGATGTTTGCATAAATACATGCAATATATATGGTGTGATAAAATTGTAAGTTAAGAGGACATGGGGAATGGATCCAAGGGAAAGTGAGAGTGTAGATTGGTACCCAGAGTGTGTTACCATTCGAATGTTTCACCGCTTGCCCACCCGTGTGCCAGAAATCTGGCTCTGAGCTGCCTAGAGCCCAGTGTGATGAGGGGTTTATGATCACTTGTAAGAATCCCATGAACACACACACACATTGGTCGGGAGGCACAGACTTGGTATTGGAGTGAAAGGACATTTCTGCCATGGCTATGCCCAGAGAAAACTCTGTAACGTTCTAAAATATGATCTTAATCATTTTTGTTATGAAATAGCCGCCAGTCTCATAGGACTTTTTCTGATGTTTCTCAGTTTAGGCCAAGGGGGTGATGCCCTTGTGCAGTTCTGCAAAAGCCTAAGGAAGAGGACTTAGGTGTTTTTTGTTGTTTCTGACTCCTTCAGTTACTGAAGAATGGGTTAGGGTTTAATAACAGTCTTTTTCCTCTGAGTTCAGGAAATCTTCCAGCTTTTCCAGGTTTTCCCATGTTGTTCTAGGTGGTGGCTCTCAACCTGTGCTCATTTATAAATTGGGATTAAAAATGATAATAATAAAGCATTTTGTGGTTCGGTGTGGATGATGCTCTAGATTGTTGTAGTTCCTCAGCTCGCTCTTCATATAAGATGGTGGACATGGTGTAGGAGGATTCTCAGTTGAGACGCACTATGGTAGAAACCAGGTTCTACAAAGGGTCCGTCTTGCCTCCAGAGAGCCCCAACTAGAATGAGAGAGGGGTTATAGAAATCAGTGCACTAGTAGGGCCAGCCTAATTTCTTTCAGAATCCATGTCAAAAAGACCTAGACCGTGTGAAAGTTTACTTTTTTTTTTCCAGTATTCTGGACCTAGAAAAGAGAGTCCATTGTCTTTGTTAGGGATTCAGATAGTCATATCTTTGTTGTTTTCATGAAATTTCTTGGTTTTTTGAAAATAAGGCTGCAAATCACGTAACCCTCAGGGACATTTAATTCCCATCCTAAACCACCACTTACATTGCTTAAGACTGTATGTGTCTTTGGTCTGCGGAGGCAGTAGATTTAGACTACAGAGTCTGAAATGCTATGTCATTACACAGCAACCCAGTCCTTAGTCAGTTAGGATTGAAGTGCCCTGGTGGGACAGTGTGTGAGAGCAGCCATTAAGAGAGTCTTTTCAAAGATTTTATTGATAGGACTCAGTTCAGGTTTGAGGGGCCTCTTTAGAAGGTGATAGAGAGGCTAATGTGTTGTGCCTAATTTCTAACCGTATCATCACTGCCTCCAGCATCACTTTCAGCATCACACTTTAACAAAATAAACCACCAAATAGCACACGTTGTGTGGAATTCATGCTGCTCTTACTCAACAGGACCGTTTTCTTGAAGGTTTCTATCCCACAGTCATTCTTTAGCTCTGAAAAGTTGGTGGTTCAAAACCACCAGCCGCTCTTGCTTAACCTATACAGGGTCATTGTGTTAAAACCACTCAATGGCACACAACAACAACAACAACAACAACATTTGGACCTGAATGGCCCCATGACTGGTTTTTCTTCATTGTAAACGTACATAACACATAAAAAGTACAAACGTCCCCTCTGCTCTTTTACTTAGGTAACATACTTTTGGGGAGTGAGAAGTTGAAAGATTTATATATATTTTTTTAAAAATCTGACATTTACAATCCAGAGATAAGCACTATTAATGTTAACATCTGGTTTTCCATTCTTTAAAATATTCCTATGCAGACATTGGATTGTTTTACTCAATCTGTTTAGAAGATACAAGGGGCTTTTAAAAGTTCATGGTAAAATGGAAGTAAGAGAAGATCAAGAAAAATTTCTTTGAACTTTCTGACGCTCTCTCTTATATGGAAAACAAGGAGAATACTAGGGAAACACATAATTCTTTCCCTGCTGGTATCTTCCAATCCCCCAAGTATCACTCCCTAGTCATAGCCTTCTCTTGGGTTTTTTTTTTTTTTTCCCCCTCCCTTTTTGTATAAAGTTTTGCCAAATATGTATTTATCCCCAAACAGCACATTGTCTAATTTTGCAAGTTTAGAATTTTTTATATAAAAACTGTTTTGCATGCCTTCTTCTGCAGCTTCGTTTTCTTGTATTTGTGAGACTTATTCATGTTGAAGCGGATAGCTGTGATTTTCACTGCCAGATAGAATTCCAATTATGAGATGATTCTACCAGAGTTCACGTGTCTGCTAGTCTGTCGGTGAACAGTCAGGGTCTTTCCAGTGTTTTACTATTTAAAGTCACATTAATCTGAAAAATTCTTAGACAGGCCTCCTGGTATATCTGTCTGAAAGTTCCATTAAAATGTATGCCTAGACATCAAATTTTGTTTTCCACTTTATTTCATAATGCCAAGTTGCTTTTAAGTAGACATGCCTGGAGCAGTGCCCGACTCCATTGTTCAGGGTCCTCTCCAACACTTGGCCTAGACATACCTTTTGCCAGCTGTGAAAACATAACTCTTTGTGTTTTCTCTGCATTTCCCTGATCACTCATGCAGATGAGCATCTTTTCGCAGATCTATTACCTTTGACAGAGTGCTCGTGAGGTGCTGTGGATTAATATGCTAGACTGCTAAATCATTTAAACTGCTTGGTCAGAGTTCAAGCTCACCAAGCCATTCCTCGGAAACCCAATACAGGGTTGCTATGGGTCAGAACCAACTCAATGGCACTTAACAAAAACATTACCCTTCACATCTCTCCTCCTCGTTTGTTAAAAAAAAAAAAAGGGACTCATTCTGCACTCATTTTTTTGCACCTTAAAATATTTTTTGTTATATCATCAGTGACCTTCCAGTAAATGTGCTTTTGCAACATAATTGGAGCGGATGCATGCGGGCGGTTCCTTATAAAAAGCACCAGTTACTGCTCCTTCAGTGTGAGACCCATCAGTGTTGCATTATTTTCACCAAGGATGTAGAAGGCATTTTCGTAACTAAGTATCTGTATGGACTCATGATGTGTTGTTGCCTTAGTATATACATTCCTGGGAGCGGGATTGTAGAGTCAAAGGGAGCTTAGATTTGCCAGGTTGCCCTCTAAGAAGGTTTTTATCACTTTGTATTCCAACCAGCAGTGGCTGAGGGTTTGAAGAATCTTCTAGGTACTCTTTTTGCCACCTGTCTCCCTGATCATTTGTGTAACGTGTGGTCTGGTTTCCTTTTCTCGTCCTTTGAAGTGTCCATGCTAGCAGTAGAAGAATATGAGGATATGCAATTAACTCTGGAGCTGGAAAAGGATCTTCGAAAGAAAGCAGAGTCTTTTGCACAAGAGGTGAGTATCTCATGGAGACTTAGGTTTTGGCTGTGAAGCTGCATGAGAACATCCTATTTTGAGTTACGAGTCCGCTGGTTTAGGGCAGCAGTTATGAAATAGCAGTAAGAGCCCTACAGTTGGTATCAGGAGATCTGGGTTCAGGAGATCTGCGTTCAGTTTTTGTCCCTGTCTTTGCATGGCCTCAGAGGACAGTCCTACAGCCTCTTGGGACTTCCCTTTTTCCATCTGTAAAATGGGGGATGATGCCTACCTAATGAAATTTTAGATTTTAGAATCACATGGTGCAATTTTAATTAATTTATTTATTTTTAGAAATTGTCAAATGTTTTATTTTACTTGGACCCACAATCAGTGCTCATTGAAGCAGCATGTAAGAAATCAAATGATACATTGCATTAGGCAAAGCTGTTGCAAAGGATTCTTTTTTTAAAGGTTTTATTGTGCATTGAGTAATAGTTTGCATTGGAGAACATAGGTTTTGCACTCATCTGATCAGATTGCGTATCATTGCAATGATTACAATCCACTACATACATCACCATTCAACAGTATTTACTTCTGTTCCCTCTTGTATACAAAAACATTCAGGAATATATACACATTGAAACAACCCAAGGGCACATTCTGCAAGCCTGCCTACTGGCTGACGTGATGCAATTTTTTAAAGAACTATTTTGCAAACCACAAAATGCTATATAGGGGAAAGGATTTCTAGTTAGGGCTGCCCATTACTTGTGATGGGAGGTCCAGCTTCTGCACAGATACCTGTGAGTCCCCAACAGCCTTCAGAATCTGGGATGCAGCCCCATATGCCATCTCAGATAACAATCTCATGGTATCAGTATTTCTCTTCAGCTGCTGTTCAGCGCTCGCATTGTGTGAATGGAGTCTTCCGCCAGCTGTGGACATTGTGTTGTGTGTATCCATGAGCTCGGCCTTTCATCAGTGTGGTGATTTTCCTCTCATGTTCAAGATAAAGTCTGTACTTCTCATGTTCCAATTTACTGTTGTTGATATGCGGGCATTGGGTGTTTGTTCCATGGCTTGGGGCCTGCTTTCCTGAGATGACAAGGCACCAGTCGGCTGGACCTTAGCAGCTCAGGGTATTGATCTGCTGGCCATGAATGCTCCCTTCTGTAGACCTGTTTTGCATCTATGCATACTATGGACTGAAGGAAAGTAGCTGAGGAAAGGAAAAGCAATCATAGGTAGAGGTATCGGAGGTGTAGAAGGGAGACAAAGCATGGGGGTGTGAGAATGACACCTGAAATTCAGATTCCGTACAGGAGTCTCTGTGTGCATCAGTGTACCTGTGTTAATGACGAACTCTACAAAAGGTCTGGTCTAAACAGATCTGATTTGAAATATTATGATTCATTTTATTCAGAGAGTTTAATGAGAGGTGAGTAAATATTGTTCTCCTTGGAAGAAGAAGAAGAAGAAAAGGAAACAGAAGTGAAGTGTGTCAAAGCTTTCTTGAAGGAAGCGGCGGTGATGGAAATCATAAGATGAAATAAACAGTTGAGCAGAGTGGTGGAGATGATGTGAAAATGTGGTCTCGTTCTGACCTGAATGCCAGGGCCTTCCTTGGAGAGACAGTTTCCGTTTTCCATCAGGTGTTTGTACAATAATGTTGGAATACAAAGCAGCTTGAAGGAAGACTTGATGGCAAAGGCGAGAGATGGGAGAAGCAAGATTCCATTAATGATATAGAATGGATGATGTACTCTGTCGCTTACCTTCTGGCCGTAAGCCTTAGAGATTGGTAGAAACAAGGATGCTGACTTGTTAACCCAGATTGAGGAGGAGGTAGAGGTTAGAGGGTGGAAAACAAGAGCAGCGGCACGTATGATAGCGTATGTATGTGAGGCGCGTTGATTTTACAATACCTAACTTCAATCAACAAAATAACGAGAAGACATCTTTTTCATTTTTTTTTTAATAATAGAGTTCAGTTGGAACCAGCATATTTTCCCTTATGCATGGTTTAAAAATTCTCAGGTTTTCAACACATTGTTGTTGTTGTTAAGTGCCATGGAGTCGGTTCCGACTCATAGCGACCCTGTACAGGGTTTCCGAGGCTGTAAATCTTTACAGGAGCAGATCGCCTCATCTTTTTCCTGCGGAATTCAACACATAACTACTGCTAAAATGGTACATAACTTAGTTTTACAAAAGCGATTCCACCCTGTTGTCTTTTGTTCCTTGGGGCACTCAGCAGACATCCCATTCAGCATCTGCTGTGCGCAGGCGCTGTGCTGATACTGGGAATTCCGTAGTGAGAAAAGCAAACGTGGTCCCCTGTCTTTCCAGAGCTTTAGCATCTAGAGCCTTCAAAATAACATTTCTTTTCAGCTAATTTATTTTATGGTTTTGTTTACAAAAGGAACGTGCCAGGGGGTTTCCAGAAGTTTTTGGGAAAATGGAATTAGAAGATAAGGGAGTTTTACCACGAGGGGGCTTTTGGAAGCCCCCTCCTATATTGTTGTTGTGTGATGTCGGGTCTAGTCCTACTCAAAGCAACACTGGAGGTCAGAGCAGAGCTCCCCGTAGGGTTTCTCACCCTGTAATCTTTACAGGAGCAGGTTGCTAGATCTTTTGTCCCACAGAGCCAGTGGGTGGGTTCAAACCACCCAATTTTGGGGTCAGCAGCTTAGTGCTTAACCATCATGGTCCTACCAGGGCTCCTTAGGAGTAAAAAATAAAACTATTCTTAAATTGTGTCAACAAAAACATGATCCTCGAATCAAGAAGAAAATAGACAACTCTTTTAAGTGTGGCGCTGTGGGCTAATGCGTCAGACTGCAAAGTCGTTTGAACTGCAAAGTCAGTGGTTCAAGCTCACCAGCTGCTCCTTGGAAACCCTATTCAGGGACGCTATGGGTTGGAATTGACTCAACGGCACTTAACAACAACAACAACACAACTCTGTAAGTGGTCTGTTTCTTCAGCACAATTTAAATTTTAATGACTTTTCCTGTATTTCTTGAGTATTTTTTTCTTATGATTCAGTTTACTTTTTTTTTTTTTTAAATGTGGATTCCTTGTCTAACCTACATTCTCAATATACATGTGAAAACAATCTATAATTGACTCTTCCCCCTTCCCCCCACCCTATCCCCCTTCCAAGCAATTCAGATGATGTTTGAGTGCTGTTTTGTAAAGAATTATATATATAAAAGACCTAAGATCATCATCTTCTTTTCACTCTTCTTTGGGAAGTTTTATAGATTTTCTGAAATTGATACCTATGGTGTTATTTGTCTGATACAGAAATTAAGGGACCAATTTCCTAACGCTAACCAACAAGTTCTTACTATAACAAACAATCAAATTCATCAGTGTTTAGTAACTTTGAATTTTCTGGAAATTTCCTTAGAAAAGGAATTATGTAAAAGTACTGTATTTTGGTGTTGTTCATTGCTGTTACATGCCATCGAATCGGGTCTGAATCATAGCAACTCTGAATAGGGTTTCCAAAGAGCAGCCACTGGGTTCGAACTACGACCTTGTGGTTAACAGTCCAGGACTTATCCTATGGTGCCTGCACCAGGAGTATTTTAACATTTAGATGGTCTAAGGAGGATTTTTTTTCACAAGTTATCTTGGTTATTTTACAGCAGTTTCTTTCCTTTATATTTGTTCAGCTTATATTCAGGACCTTAGTTTTGCAAAAGGAACCCTGGTGGTACTGGGGGGTAGGCATTGATCTGCTAATAACCTCAAGGTTGGCTGTTCTAATCCACCAGCTGCTCCCGTAAAGGCATACCGTCATGGAATCCCTAGGTAGGGTCACTACGAGTCTAGGTCACTATGAGTCGGAACCGACTTGGTAACTGGTGGTGGTGGTTGTGTGCCTTCGGGTCGAATTTCAGAGTTTGTAAAACTCTATAAATGGGTATAATTTCAGAGCCTGTAAAACATTTCATTGGATTACCCATTGGCCCACTTGTGTAGCGTTAGGGTAAAGAACTAACACAAAGATAGAAAATAATTTTTTTTCAATCAGGTAGCATTGTAAAGGGTTAATTAATATGTAAATTGCTTAATAAGGTGCTCAATAAATATCACTGTTCTTTCTCTCCTTTACTTATCTAGCGTTAACTAATTTAACCACTGGGTTGACTTAAAGTAAAACTTTTGGTTCAGTAAACAGTGAAGGTAGGACCACTGGTAGCACTGTACTGAATTACGAGCTGGGCTGCTAACTGCAAGGTTAGCAGTTCAAGCCCACCAGCCCTTCTGGGGGAGAAAGATGAGGCTTTCTGTTCCCGCAAAGATCTACAGCCTCATAAACCCTATAGAGCGTCGTTATGAGTCGGACCTGACTGGGCAGTACCAAACAATGATGGTAATTAGTCAGGTAGTGAAAACATGGGCCTTGGTATTCGTTCAGGTCACGTTTAAATCCTGGTTTTGCAGCTGTGTCATGTAGAAAGCTGTTGAACTTCTCTAAGCCTCAGAATAGCAGGGAGATAAGGGTGAAAACAGTCCCTACTTACAGGGTTGTTCTGATGATGAGCTGATACAATGAATGTACAGTGGTAGAAGCAGTACATGAACAGAGAATTGCCAGAAATTTCAGCTGGGTGAAGAAGAGGCTATGGGATGAGGGATATCATTGCTGATATCAGATGGATCCTGGCTGAAAGCAGCGAATCCCAGAAAGATGTGTACCTGTGCTTTATTGACACTATGAAAAGACATTCAACTGTGTGAATCATATCAGATTCTGAGTAACGTTGTGACGAATGGGAATTCCAAAAACACTTGCTTGTACTTATGTGGAACTTGCACATCCATCAAGAGGTAGTCGTTTGAACATAATGAAGAGATACTGTGAGGTTTAAGACCAGGAAAGGTTGCACCCTGGTTCTGTCGTTTACCCAAGCTTACTCAGTTTCTATGCTGAACAAACAAACAGTTTGAGAAGCTGAACTGTATGAAGAGGAACACAGCATCAGGATTGGAGAAGACTCACTAACAACCTGCGTTATGCAGATGATACAACCTTGCTTGCTTGTTGAAAATTGAAAGGCCTCAAAGCACTTGCTGATTGATGAAAATCAAAGATTGTAGCCTTCAGTATGGATTGATTATACCTAACAGAAAGAAAACAAAAATATTTGCAACTGGACCAATAAGCAATCTCATGATAAACAGAAAATATTGAAGTTGTCAAGGATTTTTTTTTTTTTTCTTGGATCCACAAACAACATCCATGGAAGCAGCAGTCAGGATATCAAATGACATGTTGCATTGCACATCTGCTGCGAAAGAACTCTTCAAGGAGTTACAAAAGCAAAGATGTCACTTCGAAGACTAGGGTGTGCTTGATACCCAAGGCACGGTATTTTCAGTTGCCTCATGCATGTAAAAGTTGGACAGTGAATAAAGGAGACTGAAGAAAAACTGATTGATGTCTTTGAATTTTAATATTGGCAAAGAATATTTGTGACAAAATCTAGTCTACGGACTACCAGGAGAAGAAATAAGTCAGGGTGCTCTTTAGAAGTAACAATGGGGACCATGTCCATCTCACGTACTTTGGACATGTTATCAGGTGAGACCAGTCCTTGGAGAAAGACTTTATGCTTGGTAAAGTAGACGGTCGGTCATAGAGAGGGAGAGGGGCTGTGTGCTGACAACCGGGGAGCAGGCTTGCAGGGTATACCCTTTGGTTGGTTGATGATGCATGGAGGGGATTGTAATCATAGCAATGAAATGATATATGATAGGATGAATGTAAAACTAATGCTCTCCCATGTAAACTATCACATAATTCACAATAAAACATTAAAAAAAAAAAAAAGTAGAGGGTCAGTGAAAAATAGAAAAACCCTGGAAGAGATGGATTGAGAGTGGCTGCAGCGAGGGGCTCAGACATAGAATTGTTTGTGAGGCGGTTGGTTCTAGGCCCAGGCAGTGCTTTGTTCTGTTATACATGGGGCTGCTATGTGTTGGAACCAACTCAATGGTCCCTAACATGGACAATGATGATTAGTATTAATATATTTCAAAACAATAATGAAATAATAAAAACGGAAGTATTAAATTGTTTTCTACTTTCCTTTTGGGGGACAGGGGTAAAAGTTATGAAGGGAATTATAACATTTACTACTTGTGAAACTCTTACATTGTGCAATTCAGAAATTACTGTTAACTTGTGAATCAAAATGGCATGCTCTTTTCCTTTCGCTCAAGTTGCAGTTGAGTAATTGTGTGGGGGTTGTTTGCTTTATACTTTTTCATAATGAACTTTTACAGATGCTCATTGAACAAAACAAGCTCAAGAGACAAAGCTGCCTTCTGCTACAGACCTCTGCTCCTGACCAGCAGCTTTTGAAAGCGTTAGATGAAAATGCCAAACTCACCCAGCTCCTTGAGGAAGAAAGAATTCAGCATCAACAAAAGGTAACGTTAGATGTTTTCCCAGAGTCTTAAAGATACATATATATTTAGTTCCTGTCACTTATAATTCCATATTTTAACTTAGTTACTGATTTCTTCCAGTGACAGTCTAGAGGAAAAAAAAAATCTAGCCAATGAACTTGATACCATGCGCCATTAAAATATATTGTACACAATTAGACTTTATAATGATTCTTAAAGTGTTCAAAGGATCAGAAGAAGTAAGGGAAAGAGATCTGACTCAAAAAGCATTTTGAGTAACGTAGAGTGTGCAAGTCTGAAAGTTGATTGGGCTTTTGGGGGACTGCATGCATGGTTGTTAAGTGCTGTCGACTTGATTCTGACCCAGAGTGACCCTGTATAGGGTTTCCGAGGAGCAGCTGGTGAGCTTGAACCACTGACCTTGCAGTTGAAACGGCTTTGCAGTCTGGCGCATTAACCCACAGTGCCACACCAGGACTCCTTTAGGAGGGCATATTTGTCTCAAGTAAGCTTGCTGGAGCGCGTCCAGAAAAAGAAAAGTCTATGTTCGTGGTAATTGTTTGCTTAGGAAAATTTCTGATTTTGTAAACTTGTACAAATATATATGTTTAAAGGCTTAAGTGGTTATTCAGTTTGTATGAGTGGAGCTATTCCAGTTGACACAGGCTACCTGGGTGCTGGGCAGAAAAGGGTAGTGATTGTGGAAGGTGGGAGAGGAGGAGGGGCAAAGAGGTGTGGAACAAAGGCTTTGGAATTAAAGAAACCACTTAGGAAAAATTACATCACTATTTATACTGCTTTCTTCTTACCTAGCTTATGAAGAAAGGCTGTTCGCAGCTATTTATGATCACCTGTCAGAGTTTCTTTCAGCCACCATGTTGACATTTAATTTTTGGACTTTCAGAAGTTGTTTACAAAGTTGGTGGGGACACAGAGTTGGTTTTTTTTTTTTCTCCCCCTAAATAAGAAATGCTGGTACCTGTATGTAGGGATTACTGTTTCAAATAAAGAGAAAGAAAGAATGTACTTTTTCTTCCGCTTATCTAGAATTTAGCTTTTCGTTCTGAAAAGTCGAAGCACTTGTAGTTAACTCATTGCGTAAATTGTACATGTCGGCAACGTACTGCATTGAAATAAGGTGATGTGTTGTTAAGTTTCCTTGAGTTGGTTCCAACTCAGAGTGACCCTGTATAGGGTTTTTGAGGTTGCAAATATTTGTAGAAACAGAGAGCTTCATCTTTCTACTGCAGGGCTACTGGTGAGCTTGAACTGCCAACCTTGTTGTTCGCAGTCCAGTGCTTTAGTCACCTTGCTCCCAAATGGTCATTAAGCTCATGAAATGATGGTCACCATCACTGTCATTAAGGAAATGCAAATCAGAACCACAGTGAAATACCATTTCACACTCACTATGGTGTGGCAGTGTAGAATAAACATGGATTGCTAACCTCAAGGTCGGCGTTTGAAACCCACCAGGCACTCCCTTGGAAGCCCTATAAAGGGTCTCTATCAGTCGGAACTTAATACTGAACACCACCACCATGATGGCTGCATTAACAAGTCCTGGCAAGAACATGAACAAATTTGATCCTCAATTTTAATTTGATCCTCAAAAATAATTTTGATAAGAATAAATAATGGTTCAACCTCTTTAGAAACTAGTCTGGCAGCTTTTCAAGATGTTAAATATAATTACCATAAAACAAAACAAAGCCCAGTGCTGTAGACTCAATCTCAACTCATAGTGACCCTGTAGAGGGTTTAATTCCACTTGTAGGTAAAAACTCAAGAGATATGTAATGATTTGCTCCAAAATATGTATATGAATGTACATTTCAGTATTAGTCTAAATAACCGAAAAGTAGGAACAACTTGATTTAACTAAGGTTTGCTGTTGTTAAAGGACCAGTGAGTCAGTTCTGACTCATAGTGACCCTGTATAGGATTTCCGAAGAGCAGCTGGTGAATTTGAACTGCCAATGTTGAGCTAAGGTTTAGGACTAAATTATTGTATATGGACCTTGTTGGCGCATGAGTAGAGGTACTGAAAATTATTTAAAAGTTGTGACTGAAAGTACAACCTTCACGGCTTACAAGACTGGTATACGATCTAATTATTCTGGGTAACCTTTCATTTGGGTGGCTTGAAATATCTGTCTGTCTGCAAATTCCTTTGCAGATTAATTCATTCACTTATAATTTAAACATAGAAGTATGTGTATTATTTTTGTGATTCATAAAAATGACATATGCTGATTGTAAAAAAAGAAGCTTAAAAAATACAGAAAAGCTTAAAGAAAAAAGTTGATTACCCAAGAATCCAATGCTTGGGTTATATCCAAACTATATAAATATATATTATGAATATATGTATTTGTTGTTGTTGTCAAGTGAGTTCCAACTTGTAGTGACCCTATATATAGGGTTTCCAAGGAGCAGCTGGTGAATTTGAACCACTGACCTTGGGGTCGAGAGCTTATCGTATGGCATCACACTAGGACTCCATATATCTATGGAGTTGTTGTTATGTTATGTTATGTGCCGTGGAGTCGGTTCCGACTCATAGCGACCCTGTTGTTAAGTGCCATCAAATCAGTTCCAACTCATAATGACCCTGTATAGGGTTTCTGAGGACAGGCTGGTGGGTTTGAACTGCCAATCTTGTGGTTCACAATCCAGTGCTGATCCTACAGTACCAAACTAAGAGTTCCATATATATATGTGTGTGTGTGTGTGTGTATATGTGTGTGTGTGTGTGTGTGTCCTGGTATGCAGCTGTAGGATAAAGCCCTAGACTGCAAGGTCAGTTTGAACCACAAGGTTGGCATATATATATATATATATGTAAATAAAGAGCGAATGGAATCTACCGAGCATGCGATTTTATTGACAATATGAGGGTAAGTCAAAAAGTATTGCTACAAAATCATCAAACTATTTATTAAACAATAATTATCTAAATGTGAAGCTATTGTTCTTGATGCATCCTCCATCCAGGTCTGTATACTTCTGAAGGTAACGTTTCTACCTCTCTAGCCGTTCCCCGAAGAATTCTGTGCTTTTCCACTTACATCATGCCAAACAGCAGTTTTGGCATCCTGGAAAGTCACGAGTTCTGTTCCTTTTAAATGGTTTCTGAGTTTGGGGAAACCAAAAGAATCCTGAAGAAAGGGCAAGACCAGGACTGTAGGCTGGATAGGCCAAGTTTCCTAGTGAAATTCTCGGAGCACAGCTCTTGTGACCTTTAGTGAATGAGCAGATGTATCATTGTGATGGGGAAAAAATTCTGGGTGCCATTTTCCTGGTCTTTTTCTCACCAGTGAAGTTTTCAATTTTCCTAAAACTTTTTCCTACTAACTCCCCATGATTGTCCTGTGTCCTTCGAGAAAATCTACCAAGATGACCCCTGTAGGATCCCCAAGAAACAGTCCCCATAGCCTTCTTCTGAGTTGACTGCTCGGCCTAGAAGATCACTTTGGAAGCTGCTGTTTTACCGGCCCTTTCTTTTGAAGGTACTGTAAGGAGACTAAGACAGGTGTGTTACTGAGACAGCTTGTAGCTGTCATCCCCTAATCACAGATACACATTTAAAGTGTTTTGTTTGAAGTCAGCCCAAGCATGTATGAACGGGAACAGCAGTAGCATTACATTTAGACTTCTCCTGGAGATCTTCTTGTGTCTGTGTAGAGTGAGCTGTGCGCTTTCCAACAGTTTCATCATTACTTCATTTAATGAACACACCATGATTTATGCAATCAGCAAAATTTATATTGAAGCTCTGAGAATCAGACTTTAACCACCTAGCAGACATAGCAAACTGTCCCTCATCTGATTATTCAGTTATGCTTGTTAGTAATCGCATACATGAGCCTTGGATATCCATAGATAAATGTAAAAACCTTCCCTAAAAGCCGAGACTGTAAATTCCAAAAAGGCAAAGTTCCCCCCACACACACACACAAAAAAAAGCTAAAGAGGATGGAGAGAAACACTGTTAACTGATGGATGATGTATGGAGGGGAGTATAATCAATGTAATGAAACAAGTCATATGAATGGTTGAATGTGAAACTGATGATGTGACCTGTAAACTTTCACTCAGTCCACAATAAAAACCTTAAAAAAAAAAAAAATTATATTGAAACAAGTAGCTGGTAGGTATTTTAAGTATCAACTTTATTCCAGAATTAGCATGTTTATTAAGAGGGATGGTTGTCTCTTTGCTATGAAGTGTAAAAGGAAAAGGAAATACTTATTTATTTCTCATTCTTTTTCTTGACACTGGAAAGAGTTGTTAAGTGCCGTCGAGTTGATTCTGACCCATAGTGACCCTGTATAGATAGAGTTTCTGAGGAGCAGCTGGTGAGCTTAAACCACCGACCTTGCAGTTCAAACGGCTTTGCAAATCTGGCACATTAACCCATAAGGCCACATCAAGACTCCAAGGAAAAATACCAACACGTAAAAGTTTGTTTGTAACTTACAGGTCCAAGAATTAGAACAACAACTAGAAAGTGAAGCCCTCCACAAGGAGATTCACAGCCTCAAACAGCAGCTGGAACTCCTAGAAGAGGATAAAAAGGAATTGGAACTGAAGTATCAGAATTCTGAGGAGAAAACCCGGAATTTAAAACATTCTGGTAAAAGCATTTGCTAGGCTACTATGTCTGTGACTCTGAAAACTGTTCATCTCTCATGCCCAGTTCGCCAGGACATTTATGAATGCTTTTGTGAAATAGGAATATTTGTTTCTAATTTGCTTCATTTGTAACTAGCAAGTGATTCACAGATATTTAGACTTCTTTTTGTACTACGCCTTTTTCAGCATCACATTCAGACACCATTAGTATGGAAATATCAAAACCTTTAACATTTCCTAGTTCCTCAGAGAATCATGCACTTTAAGTAAGTACTTACTTTATTTCATTCATTTTAGGGTACGTTTTAAAGAAGAATTAAACTTTCTAGGTTTAAACGAACAGACTTCATTTTTGGTGTCAAATTATACACCTGAAATAATACTTTTAATATCACACCAAACAATAAAATGGGCAACAATCTCTATATTAAATGGAAAAACTGTTAGAACACTAGGGATCCTTAAATCAAAGGATTTATTCATTCAGTTCTAGAAGCCTTAACAGGACTCTGTGTTAGATTACCACATCTGCATAAGTAATAAGTTACTATTGGAAGGCAGGTAATTTAAAGAGGTAGACCATCCCCTTTATAACAGCTTCAATATTCACTTCAGATATTTTTGGATAATTTTATACTAGAATTTAAGACTTCACACAGAAAAACCATGTAGGCTTTTTTTCTCTTTAAAAAATTTTTTCAATGCTTTTTCATATGCCGTAACAACTGACTAGAACTTATTGTCCATTGTCTTAAGTAAATAGTGGATATCGGAGAAGCCTGAATGCCAAGTCCCATTATTATTCAGGGAGGGAGACAGACACTAGAGGTATTTGAGGTTCAGTTTTGAACATAGGACCTGCTTGCTGCATATACTACCTGTCCTACTTTGGGATGCTATTCTACGAAATAGAGAAGAAAATAAATGATACCTTCTGCCCTTGAGATGTTCAGATTCCATTTGAGAGACGGACCTGTGCATAGAGAGATAACTAGAGGATTTTTAGTTCTGAGAGTGAAGCACAAACTGCCTAGATAAGTGGGGAGGATAAAAATCAGTGGACAAGTCATTGGGAGGTCATGGCCCGATTCTAGAGCTAACTCCTGAGTTTAGGCATAGGGTTCTCAGTAACTGTAGTCCATTCGACCATGTTAAGGCTATTTGCATATCTGTGAAATATGCATTTAAATTAAGCTCCTTGAAAGCAGGAAGTTGTGTCTTAAATAGCACCAAACATAGGCCCTTTCATCTGGTTGGTATGTGATAAATGCTGCATGAATAACTTGAGTGAATAAATTATATCTGCAGAACGTTCATCAAAATCGCAGAGGGTTTCTGAGCTACAGACATTTGGGAGGTGGAGTAAATTTAACATAATAACTAAATACTGGTCATATGGTTAAACTCAAAGACTTTAGTGTTTGTAGTTGGTGAAGGAAATTAACTGGGGGAGGGAAGTATGCGGCAGCTATTAAAATTCACTTCTAAATGTCATCTTTAAAATTAATTCTTAGTCTCTAGTTTCAAAGTATTAACAATTTCTTTGCATTGTATACTGCGTTTTTACAAATATTTTCACAACCTACTCCATCCTTACTCTCCTACCCACCCAGCCACAGTCTCGAATTTCTTTTCTCTCCTGTAGTTGTAGCCATAGCATATGGTACTTTTTCTTCTAACAGATGGAAGACCTTGTTTGCATTGGTAATACTAGACTAGAGAAAAGAAATTCTACAGTTTTGTATTGAAATTTCTAACTGTGTCTTAATAAAAAGTACTTGATTTTGAGAACAGTTATGTTGTTTTCGCTGTACATGCAAAAAAAAAAAAAAGCTATTCAGTTGCTTGTTTCAGCTGTCTTCTGAATGCTTGCTCTCTGTGCAGTGGATGAGCTCCAGAAACGGGTGAACCAGACGGAGAACTCAGTACCTCCTCCACCTCCTCCTCCACCACCACCTCCCCTGCCACCTCCCAATCCAATCCGGTAAGCACAGCCAGGAAGACGAGTCTGCATTACTGCTACTCCTCTTCAGAGAATCTGAAATTTCTGTCACTAATGTCCTTTTATTTTTTTTAAAGTATTGGCTTACATTATGTCATTTGTTGTTGTTAAGTGCTGTCGTGTTGGTTCTGATTCATAGCGACCCTGTATAGGTTTCCCAGGGATCATCTGGTGGGCTTGAACTGATAACCTTGCAGTTAGCAGGGACCACAAAAAGTATGAAAAGTGCCTTCTCGTATTTCCCTTGGAGAACTTTCCAAAGACCCTGTTTGTCACATCTACTCCTCCTCTACCAACTCGTTACCAACATCTTACATTTAATGACAATAGCAAAAAATCTACTTAAATGGCCCAAAAGCCAAGTAAGGAGCCATGTGTTTTGAGTGAGAGAGTGCTTCTCTCCTGAGTCCTTGTTCCCTCCCATTCCTCATCGAGTAATGTTAGAAGAGAGAAAAAAAATGTTAACGCTAGATTCCTGAGGCCTTAGGGTATTGGGCTGGACAGGTGCTCAACAGCCTCACAGAATCACAGCAGACCTGCAGGCTGGAAGCTTGCCCCACCCTCTAAGTGCAGCTATGGTCTTGGGCTGCAAGTCTAGGGGTTTCTATGGAAAGCAAGAACTCCACGTACGTCCGGCAGGCTTCCTCCTGACTGCAAACCCTGACCCAGCCAGCTCTGCCTGTAGTTTGAAATGACCCAAGCTGACCCGTCCACCCAAAGTTTGGAAGTCAAAGCATGGAGATGAGCGAGTTGGAGGTGGCAGCTGCCAGCTGTGGGGCTGCCTCCAATGTGGAGCCTGAGGACCAGTTGGTCCTTGATGTTTTATATGAAGCTGATTTGCACTTAACAATCTGGTCTTTGCAATGTAACCGTGTTGATAAAGTGAGGAGTGGGCGTACCTCCTGCTTGTTATAAAATCTGTCTCATTCTGTTATAAATATTCAGATTCCATGTGAGCATTCTGAGCTCAGAAGCTAGTGGTTTTTCTTATCTCAGATACTCTAGTCTTCAAATTTCAGTTCATGCCATTTAGGATTTCCTTTAACTGTAAGACCCAGGAGTTTGGAGTTTCTCTGGGACCTTTTTATCTTTCTTTCCCTTTAATTTGGATTTGAAAAACACTATCTTGTTTTTTATCTGGTCAATTATGTTTAAAATAAAAATACCAAAGTATTAATTATTATAAACTAATGCATAGTGAGTGATTAGTTGGGCTGCTAACCGCAAGGTCAGCAGTTCAAATCTACTAGCCTTGGGAGAAAGATGCGGCTTTCCTCTCCCATAAAGATTCACAGCCTCAGAAACCCTATACAGGGTGGCTATGAGTCAGAATTGACTCCATGGCAGATAGCTACTACCATTGCTCAATTAAAAGTACGAATATTTTAACCCAAACCTCTCATAAGTAAACCTTTAATAACGCTGAGAAAAGAACCTTCCATAAGAAAGGGGGATGGTGTTTAAATTCCTGTGGCAGGAAATCATATATGCAGACAGGAATGAACGCTTTTTGAGGGCCAACGTGACCTAATGGTTTTGAGTGCCTGATTTGATCTCAACATGTATTGGAAGGCGTAGGGCTCAAATTCCTACCTTTCTTTGTTCTACATTCCATCATCCACAGTTACATAAGATGAGCCGTGTGTCCGGTGACAACTTACCTCCCTGTGTTATGACGCTAGCTGTTTCTGTATAATTGATTCCCAAGCAAATGGCATTTCAACTTTTGCTAGATTTTTACCTTTCATTAACTCATGTGATTTGTTTAATCCTTTCACACAGCGAGGCCATGATTTCATACTTTGCACCTTTGCTGATCTATCTGAATAGAATGTATAGTATGTTCCTCCCACATAACTCTGAAAATGGGACTTTGCCTTTTAAAAAGACTCTCATTAGTTCTCCTTACTGAGTAGGCTAGGACATAATCTACTTTAAGCCATTCAAGTGGTTAAAGCAAAATCATTTTTACACGTGATCGATCCAAGACTGAATTGAAAGAATCTCAGGTATTTTAAATTCTTTCTCTCCTGGGTAGCGAAGTCTGTAGGAGATGGTCTGAATTTGACATTTAAAATGGGAAATTCATCACTTTGATCTTTCTGCCAAGGTCTAGAAGTTTGAACTGATAAGAAAGGTCACTCTGTCCATGATGTGGCGGAACAATTCAAAAGAGATTACAGTCTTGCTGTTGACCTTTCATTTTTCGTTTCAGAACCCTTGAGGACCTCCAAAATTAAAAGTGAAGGATAACCTAAATAGGAGTTTTCCCCTAAGAGCACTCTACAGTTAAGCTGAGAAATGAATGTAGGATTCAGGACTGTGAACATCTAAAGCATGAACTCTTTTGTAATGCCCTTTAAAGAAAAATTTCATTGAATAATACCTATGACTTTTATTTTAAGGTGAAATTAAATAGTATAGGACATAACTTTTCAGTAAAAAGATTTTAGGGAACAGGGGAGTCAAGAGTACTTTCTTTTCTAAGAATATATTTATAACATTAAAAAAATAAAAGAAACTGGTATAGGAGCAAATACTGTTGAGTGATGATACATGGAGGGGATTGTAATCACTGCAATGTAACGAAATACAATAGCGTAAGTATAAAACCCATGTTCTCCCATGTAAACTGTCACTCAATTCACAATAAAAACTAAATATATATATATATTTTTTTTTCTTTTTTTCATTATAATGGTCTTTGAATCCATTAATCAAGATTTTCCATCTTTATTCCTGAGCAATTTATTTTACTCTGATGTAGATCACGTTGTTGTTCTTAAAGTGCCATCCAGTTGGTTCCAACTCACAGCAACCCTATGAGTTACCTAGTTGTTCCTCACGAGTGGCTGGTGGATTTGAACCACTACCTTGTGTTCAAATCGACCTTGCGGTTCAGTGTTGATCCTACAACGCCATACCCCAGTATTCCTAGGGAGGAAGAGGGACCAGAACATGTGACTTTATTGCCCTTTCCTCCTGTTTCCACTCTTCTGATCTAGAGGGTGCTTGGGAAAGACTATGGAGGAAGGACGCCTGCCTTGGTCATTTTTGTATTAGTAATGGTGACAGAAGGCCAGCTTCTGGACAGGTGTGGTTCATGGAGAGAGGGAGGAACGCTTCCAGGAGAGCGTTAAACAGTTCTGTCTTATATGCTTTCTTGTCCAAGTTTCTCATCTGTCCTGTGAGACCCACCCCATTTATTCTCTCCATACTCATAAACCCCATCTTGACAGATGGTTCTTTTTCAGTATTCCAGGTCATTTTTCTCTGGGCAGTGAACCAGTCTCCAACCTGTGCTTCAACTCAGAATGTTTTGAACTGACCTTTTCTCTCATTTAGGTGGTTTACAATGAGAAACATGTATTATGACCTCATATATTTAGATAACTATTCTGAGCAGTACCAATAGCTTCCAGTTTCGTAGCCTTTATGCAAAATAACGCACGCTTCCCCCACCAATGTCTTCTCAAAGGTGAGGTCATTTGCAGAGCGTTCTGTGATTAGGGGGGTGAGGAGAGGAAAGACTCTGATTAGTAAGGTTCGTTGTCGAGTGCTGTCAAGGTGATTCTGACTCCTAGCGACTCTATATGACAGATTAGACGTACTCCATAAGGCTGCCTCAACACGTGTACATGATAACAAGTAGACATGGGCTGCTCCCGGCATTGAGTTGACTGAAAAGACATATGAGCAAATAAAATTTGCGTGATTTCATTGCTCATACTTCCAGAATAAAATGTGCCTATTCTGAGGGTTGAATCCTGGTGTGGCGCTGTGGGTGAACTGTGAGGTCAGTGGTTCAGGCTCACCAGTTGATCTTTGGAAACCCTATACAGGGTCACTGTGGGTCGGAACCGATTCGATTGTGCTTAGCAACAACAACAGCAACAATTATACGGGTTTAAGTAAGTTTGAATTTCTAACTTTTGTAAAAATAATTTACTTCTCTGTTGGGCCATTATGAGCTCAAAGAAGATAAGCTGGGAGAAGTGAACAGCTCCCAGTTGATAAGGCCTAGGAGTGTCCCTGGGCAGAAAAGGAGGTGTGGTTTCCTTTTAACTTGTGCTTTGTGCTAGGGGATTGCAAGAAAAGGCAATTAGAAAAGGAGTTAATCATTTTACCAAAAGAATAGAAATGAGAAGGAAAGAATAAATCTAAAAAGATAGCCATCGAAAAACCTCAGGCTGTGATGTCCTCAGAGCAGATAGTCCTCTGTAACGGTCTCTGTCCCTTTTCCACAAGCACCATGCTTTTCCTGTCTCTCAAGCATTTGTTTTCATCACTAGCTTCCCACCTGGTCTTCAGGAGTGTACTTTCTCAAGTCTCGTTCACCATTTCATGGAGGACATTTATAATGTAGTTGGAAGGATTCAGCCATTCTTAATTTATTTAAATTTTTCTCTTGTAAACGCTAATACATATGTGGGGCCCTGGTGTGGCACTGTAGGATAAGCACTGGTTTGCTAACCACAACATTGGTGATTTAAACTCACCAGCTGCTCTTTGGAAATGTTGTTGTTGTTATGTGCCGTTGAGTCGGTTCTGACCCATAGCGACCCTGAACAGGGTTTCCGAGGCTGTAAATCTTTACGGGAGCAGAAAGCCTCATCTTTCTCTCGTGGGGCAGCTGGTAGTTTCAAACTGCTGACCTTCTGGTTTGCAGCCCGATTCGTAACCACTATGCTACCAGAGCTCCTTTCGGAAACATTATGCAGGGTCATTATGTGCTGGAACTGACTCGACAGCTCTCAACAACAACATAGAGAGAGTCAGATTTTTTTATGTCCATATTTAACAAATACATGCTTACTGAGAACTTATAATGCTATTTTTTATATGAGTCTTGCCTGAACCTTTTCTCTTTCCTTCTCCCTCAGTCGTGGACATAGCTAGCTGATGGTTATATGTGAATTTTGGGAACCGATAATGGAGTTCATTTTTTGTCTCTGACTTTGTCACTGTGTACACATCTTGTTAGTGATTACAGCATTACCTCCTTACAGTGTTTAACTTAGTTTTACACAAAAAGGGATGAAACATATTTATCTTCCTTAATGTGATTTCCACAACAATGAGCTGTATGCCGCTGCAACTCTTGTGTATTCAAAATGCATCTGGAGAAGAGTTGGCTATTTCACAGACTATTTAGAATTTCTGCATTTTATTTCTTGGTTCACGAGCCGTCCAGTGATTGCCTGTTGTCTTTCTCTTTTTCCCAAAGATCGCTCATGTCCATGATCCGGAAACGATCTCTCAGCAGCAGCGGGGGCTCTAAGAAAGAAAAGGCGGCCCAGTCAGAAACAGGTAAGCCTCCCCTGGACTTGCTTTACTACCTTTATATACTTTTTTCAACCCTTATCACCTAATCTGCATTGAATTCTTTGACTATGAACAGATATCCATTTTTTTTTTTTTAATATCTCCTCCCCTGCCCTCATATAAGCCTCTGCCAGCTTTATAAAGATGAATCCAAGACAGCCATGGATGGCTTCAAGTAGCTTCTTGTCTTATGTCTAGTGGCATAGGGTGTGTTCAGGGCCAGAGGTGCTACATGTGAGCACAGCTCTGTCATGTGAGATATACCGAGTGGGAAATATGCTTCCATCAAGGTGCTGTGGGGCTGGAAGGGAGAGAGAGGGAACAGGTGAGGCTACCAAGCACCTCCTGTTGTACCGTGGATAGTCTCACAACTTTATGGTGTGCGCTGGATAAGTCAAATACAGAAGCTACAACTGTTGTCAGGGAAACAGCAAGTAACCGTCCTAATTAAATATGCGAGTGTTTCAGTTTACTTTTTGATAAAGAGGAGTATGAGCATCTAAGCTTATCTGCAAAGGATGCTGAAGCTGAGTCTTTGTAGGTTTCAAAAAGTCAGTAGATGGGTTCTTAGGGTAAAAGCAGCGCAGATAGAAGGGCGTCAGATTCAAAGGCTGAAAGTAGGGAAGGACCTTGCCATATTATAGAAATGGAAAGTGTGTTGATGTGGATCGAATGCATGTTTTTTAAGCGAGGAGATTGGGGAGACAGGCAGGGGCAGATCCTGGAGAGCCACAGAAGACGTGCAGAAGCCTTGACATTTCCCCTGTGTACAGGAGGATGGTTAGCTGGAGTTTGACCTGGTGAGAACCACCCTGACCTCAGGGAGATTACAGACTAACGGGAAGAGAGTGGACGTGGGGAAGCGATTCCAGCCATTGCACTGAAAGTTGGCAGCAGCTTCGATGAGAGGAGTAGCAGTCAGGATAAAAAGAAATGGATACATTCAGGAACTATTCAGGGACGGAAAATTACCAGGCCTTTGGGATTCGTTGAGAGGGATTTGTTGCAAGAATGATCTAAAGGCATGCGAAGAGAGGGAGAAGGACCTTGCTGTTGTACTGAGGCCCTAGGTGGCTATGTATAGAGCTGAAAGGACTTGGGTGGGTGTGCAGCCCCAGTGGAAACAGAGTTGAATGTTGTGAACTGTGGAACCCATATTCAACTCAACAGTGTTTGTCAGTGCCTACTGGTGTGGCGCTGTGGGATAATGTGCCATACTGCAATGCCGTTTGAACTGCAAGGTCGGAGGTTCAAGCTCACCAGCTGCTCCTCGGAAACCCTATCAGGGTTGCTATGGGTCAGAGCTGACTCAACGGCACTTAAGAACAATTATGTATATAGCGTGGTAGATTTGCCTGGCTCTAGCTCTCCTCAGAAACCCTATACTGGGTCACTATGAGTCAGAACCGACTCAGCAGCACTTAACAACAACAACAGCTTCTTCTTGGCCCCTCCTCTTTGCCTCCAGGTGCCCAGCCAGTGTGGCAATTCTGAGACCAGAGGTCTAATCACAGTGTCCTACACCTCGTGGACATGGGATGTTCCACGTTGCGTCCAAATAGTCCAAACTCTGTAGTCTGCTTATAGAAGGTCTTTTGCTTTTATTTCAGCTACATTTCTTAGTACATCTAACCAGCCTCCTGGCTAGGCCATTGCCTCTAAGCCGTCAGTGCATTTGCTGTTGTTAACACTCATTCCAGAATTGCTCTCCTGGTCTTCCCCTCGAAGAAAGATGCTGCTATTATACCATCTCCTCTGTGCAGAATCCAGCCTGGGTTCCTACATGAACCAAGCTCTTCCTCTTACTTGCTGGTATTCACACATAATTCAAAATGAGTGTCTATAGGATTTTGCTTCTCTTCTGCTACAGTGTGAATTTACCATCTCATCCTGCTCCCTGGCATGGTGCTCTTCCCACACCTCTCCCCCTGAATTGATTACAAATTCTTTGAGGGTTTACTCATCTCTGTCGCCTCTCTTATCTTCCACGTACAGTGGATGAAGTTTGAACTTAGTGTTTTCTTTCTTAGCCAGGGACTTTCCGGCACCATGGCAAACAAAGAGAGATGTTTGATTTCACCTATAGTTTCTCTGCCTGCCTCCTGCAGTCTTTTGTTGTCCTGCCTCTGAGAAGCAATGGGACTGAAAGGCAAATTCTGTTTTGCAAAAGGCATTGCCAGATTCAGAAGCAGCTTGCCTTTGGTGATTTGCGGGACAGTCCTGCTCCTAGTTTGCTCTCAGCTCCCCCTGACACTGTCATTTAAATGCTGTATGTGTCAATGTTGTTTTTTGGGACAACCAAGTATGTTCCAGAGAGTCAGGAGGAAATGATTTTTCCTTTGAAGTAAATTCCGTTATCGTTTTCTCAACTGCAAGCCTCTTTAAATAGACAAGTATTCTAGAACTTCTCAGTCCCTAGCATTAGGGGCCTTAACATTCATTCCCCTTACAAAAATGATATTTCTTGTATAGTTCATGAAATGTGGCAATATTTTCTCTGATCTCCTAGGGTAATTGGATGGTTATTTCAAAATCTAACTAGAGATACTAACACAGAAGTGCAATTCTCTGTTGCTCAAGGAATTTGAGACGAAGAGCCCTAAAATCATGGTGCTGTGGGTGGGATAAAGCACTGGACTGCAAGGTCGGTTTGAACCACAAGGTTGGTGGTTCAAACTCACCAGCTGCTCCTTGGAAATCCTATACAGCCTTGCTGTGAGTTGGAACCAACTGGATGGTACTTAACAATGACAACTGATGGGTACTGGAATAGCATCGCTGTTGTTATGTAAGGCAGTTATTTCTAGTGTCCTCTTTGTAGTTCACTCTGGAAACTGGTTGTTGAATGAATAAACCAACTATGTTGCTATTCACGGTGAGCAGGTGTAGACCATCCATACTGGGCTCTCCTGACTCTGATGGGTTCCAGGCATGACCTAGGGGCCAGTCTGGCTGTCAGTGGGGTTTCATCCACATGCAGACATCCTCTGATGACTCTTAGTGTAGAGTTGGTTTGCCTTTCAGAGCATCTGAAGGGGAAACCTTTGTCACTTGATTGTAGCTCTTAAATAGCTTGATGCTGGGGAAAAGTCCATGGAAGATTTTAGAAGTCGTTTTGAGGTCTGATTGGAAGAAACTGTATCAGCACCAATACTTGTTACTGAGCTAGTTCTGGGATTTGGAGCCATGCCAGCTGTTTGTCACACATCGAAACCTTTCCTTTGGTGATATTTTCTTTCTCGTGGCTCTTAGTTTGCTCATCTGTAGAATGTACCATTTCATCGGGTCGTCAGAATTCACACGTTTCACAATTTGAGACAGGTTCAGAGAAGTACTCAGCACATAGAAAGTATTCAAAAAGTGAACTAAAAATGAATGAATAAAAAAAGAAAAGAAGGGTACCTATTGTCCTTTGGAAAGTAGAGGGAATCCCCTTTCCACAGGTTTCTGTGGTTATTGTAGTGAAGGGAATTTCCTTAGTTTTATGACCCAGGTCAGCGTCAGCCTTATCCAACCACTGTGTCTTTAGAGATCTTATACCCATGATAGCCTAAGACAGTTTTCAGTGCCTTATCAAGAGTATCCGTGAAAGACACCAGATTCTTGTGAGATTTAAAAATTCATTTTAGTTTCTTCTAAGTACTAACAAAAGCTTTCTCAGGGCAACAAAATGATTGTTTTGTCTATGGGTTCTTTCCTTTCAATTTTTTTTTTTAAAAGAACTGACTTATTTTTCAAGTGGGTCTTAAAATTTAAGCCTCAATTAATTACATGTAGCTTTCTGCTCCAAGGCTGACCTTGAAGCTCTAACTCAAAGAACATTTGATTTTATTTTCCTGCGGTAGTTCAATAACATTAGACCTGTTGTCCTTCATTTGTCCCTTTTCTTTCATCTCCAGTATCCTGCATATTTCTATTGTCGCTCTGATTACATGCTTTTGTGAGACAATTACTAACTGCGTGGTTGCAGAAAGAATTACAAAACATACCATGAGCTCTCTGTAGGCGATTCTTGCCGATTTATTAGAACAGCTTAATAGTTTAGGAGTTCGTATAGATTGCTTCTTGCTAGTTCAAAAACCGGGTCGGAGAGAGAGAAGGCTTGCGTAGCAAACATTGCCCTTGTATTGTGCCTGAGTAGGGAATCTGATAAGAATGATTTCTTTTCCTTAAAACCAATTAAGCTTTTGCATTTGGAAAAGGCTGAGAAATTAAAGCCTGGTTTATAATCTGTACACAATACAGATAGTGGCACTTCTCTGATTCGATGATTCTGGCAAGCAAATAGGAGAAAGAAAAAAAAAAAAACTACTTTAAATTCCTGTTATGTTAGATGCTGTAGCAGATTTGAATGGTGTTGACCATAATTCTCCATCTGTCTGCCTTAATTAGTTTTTGTATGGTGCATTTAATTGGGTTTCAGTCATTCCTCACAGAGTGCTAATCTGCCTGTAGGTGCGGGTCCTACAGCCCTTCAGTCTTCTCAGTCTCACTCAAAATGGCGGCATTTCTAAAACTCAACTGTTTTCTGAAGATATATATATATTTTTTTAATGTTTTATTGTGAGTTATATGATAGTTTACATGAGAGAACTTTAGCTTTACATTCATTCCATCGTATATCATTTCATTGCCATGGTTCCAATCCCCTCCATGCATCATCTTTCGACCAAAGGGGATATCCTAGAAACCCGTCCTCTACCCTGCCCTCTCCCAACCCCCCCAAGTCTTCGGCCCACAGTCCCTCTCCCTCTGTGGATCCAAAGTCCCCAGCCACTTCATCCTTCCATGTCATCGTCTCTGTCTCCATCTCAGGCATCTCTACTTCTCTGGGTAGGGTCCCGCTCTTGGCTCTTCTCCATTGGTGGTCCCAGAGACCTCTGCTCCTAGCCTGGAGAAATAATCACTCCCTTCCTTGCTACAAAACGTCTACCTTTTGCATTTCTAACCCTGACATTCCGTCCTGATAACCATTATTCACTACAGTATCACTAGTAACCCATCTGTATTTCATTTCATCAGTTCCGCCTAGACAGATTGGATAGTACTCACTGGTGATTCTGCCTTCCTCCATGCCCCCTAGCTCTAGGTTCCCTCTTGAAAGCTTGTAAGCCAGTCACTTCTTGCCTTTGTAGTCCCTCCCTCCCCATTTGGGTATCCAATGTCCAAGCTGCCCTTCTCTGTCTACTCTGTGTGTGGAGGGGGTGGGAATGTTTCTTGCTGTAAGGATTTGTTGCCTCTTTTGAGTCACTGCCTTCGTAGGTATAGGTCATGTTCATCAGATTGAATCAGCTCATTCTTCTTGAAGATATTTTTTTTAATTCCCACAAATCAATTCCATACCCATACCAGATATGTTACGCTAGGATAATCGGATTCGCCATTGAAGCGCCTGGTTCTTGTTGTTGTCTGTCGTACATGGAGTTGGTTCCCACTCATAGTGACCCTTTGTAGGGCTTCTGAGGAGTGGCTGGTTAAGTGTGAACCACTGCCATTGTGGTTAGCAATCCAGTGCGGATCCTACAGCGCCACACCAGGTAGGTAGATATAAGCGTGTGAGTGAATGAGTTTCTTCCCATGGTAATTTCCTTGCCTGCCCCCTGGTTGATGTTTGCAAGTCATCAGCAGAAGCTTCCCAGGAACATGCTACTAGGGCACATGGTTAGCCAATCCACAATTTTGTCTTTCATTTACTGGTGGATGAGTTCTTACTGGTGACCATATTCCTCATATCACCTGAAAATAGATACTTTTTTGACTCTTGGGTCTGAAAAATGTTGATTTTAATTTTAATTTTAAATTCCCAGCATTTCAAAAATGACCAGAACTGTATTTGAAGTCAGAACAGTATCAGAAAATCTCGGTTGTATGGTAAAGACTGTAACAGGGATCCCATCACTGTGGGGCCACAGAGCTGAGGATGATGGAACTTTCTGGACTCTCTCAGTTGTTCTTCTTTGTAGTTGTTATTATGGTCTGCTGTCCAGTCTGTTCCAACTCATATTAACCCTGCATAGGGTTTCCGAGCCTGTACCTCTTCATGGCACATGAGCAGAAAGCCTCATCTTTTTCCTGCAGAGCGGCTGGTAGGTTGGAACTGCCAATCTTGCAGTTAGCAGTCTAGTGCTTATCCTGCAGTGCCACTGAGGCTCCTTCTAGGCCTCAGTGAAGTCTGATCACATAGTAGAAAAAGAGGCTATGACGCCCACCTCCGTAACCCAAAGCCAGATACTACTACTCCTCGCTAGCTTGGGGAAGACATTGTGATTGTCTTTGTTTGGAAGCCCACCAATTGGAGCTAGTCAGTCCTGCTCAAATAGTAAATATTTTAATAGCCATTTAAAACCAAAAGTTTGTAAGAAATCAACAGTGTATAACTTGTTGAGTGTCCACCATAAGCCATGTAATGTGGAATACATTAAAGATGCTAATTGGAAGACTTTAGGAGATGTTTAAAGTTAAATATATTGGTTGGGTGAATTGTTGTTAAGTGCCATCGAGTTGATTCCAACCCATAGCAACCCTGTATAGGGTTTCCAAGGAGCAGCTGGTGAGCTTGAACTGCTGACCTTGCAGTTCAAACGACTTTACAGTCTGACGCATTAATGCACAGTGCCACACCAGGACGAATTAGATGGAGGTAAACACAAGTGTGGCACTGTGGGTTAATGTGTCAGACTGCAAATTTGTTTGAACTGCAAGGTCGACGGTTCAAGCTCACCAGCTGCTCCTTGGAAACCCTATACAGGGTCGCTGTGGGTCGGTATCGACTTGATGGCACTTAACAACAACAACAAGAAACTCAAGGTTGTTGGCCCAGTGGGATAAAGCACTGGACCACAAGGTCTATTTGAACCACAAGGTCGATGGTTCAAACTCACCAGCCACTCCTTGGAAACCCTATACTCAACAGCACTAAACAACAACAAACGCAAGATATAAGGGCCTCTTGGTGGCACAAATGATTTGCACTTGATTGCTAACCTAAAGGTGGGCAGCTTGAATCTACCAAGTGGCACCATGAAGCAAAGTCCTTCGGATCTGTTTCCATAAAGATGACAGCCAAGCAAACCCTGTGGAGCAATTCTACTCTGTCACACATGGGGCCTCCATGAGTTGGAATTGACTCAACAGCAGTGGGGTAGTTAAACACAGACCTAGATCTGCACAATGGAAAGGGATGTTCCACAATGGGTCTTTGCTTTTGGTCCATCTAGTCGGCAGAACAGACTGATTTTACTGTTCTTTTTTTTAGTTTACATGGGAGAACATTAGTTTTACATTCATCCTATCATATATCATTTCATTACCATGGTTACAATCCCTTCCATGCATCATCAACCAACCAAAGGGTGTACCCTGCAAGCCTGCCCCCCGGTTGTCAGCACACAGCCCCTCTCCCTCTCTGGATCTAAAGTCCCCAGCTGCTCCGTTTTTCCATGTCATTGTCTCTGCCTCCATCTCTGGTGTTACTGCTTCTCTGGGTAGGGTCCCACTCTCCGCTCTTCTCCCTTCATGGTCCCAGGACCTCCGCCCCTAGACAGCAATGTTAATCACCCCCTCTTGCTACAAAACGTCTACCTTTACATATCCAACCCTCACAATCAGTCCTGATAACAATGATTCCCTGTTGTATCACAAGAGATCTATCTGCATTTCCTTTCATCAGCCCCGCCTAGACAGATTGGATACCACTCAGTGGAGATTTTACCTTCCTCCACACCCTCTGGATCTAGGTTCCCTCTTGAAAGCTTGTAAGTCAGTCACTTCTCCTTTGTAGCCCCCCCCCCCACTTTGGGTAGCCAGTGTCCAAGTTGTCTATCCCTGTCTACTCTGTGTATGGAGGGCGTAGGAATGATCCTTGCTGTAAAGATTTGTTCCCTCTTTTGAGCTACTGCATCCATAGGTGTAGGTCAAGTTCATCAAATTGTATCAGATTACTCTTTTTTTCCTCTTCTTTCTTCTTCTGGTTGAGCTCTGATCATCCAGTCATTGAAGCCAGGTCAAGTGGGTATTGTCTGCAAGTGTGGTGTTCTTGTGCATCTGCCCTCTCTTCTTATCAGCTGGATGCTTTACTCTCCATTCTAGTCCTCTGTGGCTATGTCACTGACTCTGGGCCCAAGAGTCCCCAGGTCTTGCCACACTGCTGGCCAACCAGGTCTCCACCTGGGTTCACAGGGGTCTATTGAACGTTGTAGGGCTTAGCTCGCAGCCTCTTTGCTGTTTTTCCCTCACTTCCCCTTATCGATGATGAACATGGTCTTCAATCAGAGCGTGTATTCCCATTGAGTCTTAGTCTTGGAAGGGGGTTTGCTCTGAGGGGATGATTTCACTATTCTGATCAACAGGGTTAAGCTCACCTCAGTTACATTCACCGAATTCATACACTTAATGAATTTAAATAGCTTTATTGTTTTTTAAAACAAATAATGCAAAAGTTAGACAACTGATGACATTTACCCTCAAAATTTACTTAATTGCAATCATTTCTTTATGTGTGCTTTCTTTTAACATTGACTGTTTTAAAAGATTTGCAAAAGGTTTTCTTAAATGTTTCCTCTCCATGTGGTCGCTAAACACAAGATGGCAGCTTCAAAATAGATTTTACCTATTTGCTGCACATCTTTGGACTGTGGGTTTCTTCCTGCAATGAAAAAAGATCTCTTTGATTTCTTTTTGTTTTCCAAATAGGCTTTTTGGTGGTTATTCCTTCAGTGGGCAATTTCTTTGACATGGGATATACTGTAAGTTATAAAAACATCTTTGAGGCAAAGATGAGTGATTAATTGGGACTAGGTACAAAGCTGAATTTTTAAAAACCTGAAGTCTATACATTCTGAAAACCAAAATAGAACAAAACCCATTTTAATTGTTGAAGATAGTTGAGCCATTTTTGCCTTGCTTGTTATGGAATGATCTAAATTTCTGTAACTCTTATTTTTATGATCAGATATTTTTTTAAAACACACATACAACAAAACAAAATGTTGCTACCTGAGTGGTCTGTGGTTCTGTCCTGAAAATGAAAAACAATTACATAGTGCAGTCCTTCTTAGTCAGCAAATACAGGATATGGCCATGTGTGTAATTTACGGTGAATGTGTGTGTGCTCTTTGAATAGGTGAAGAAGTCACAGATCTGAAGAGACAAGCCGTTGAAGAAATGATGGATAGAATTAAAAAGGGAGTTCATCTTAGACCAGTTAATCAAACAGCCAGACCGAAGGCCAAGGTATGGAGGGCTAAAGGCCTTTTCTCTCACTCTCTCTTTCTTCTTGCTGTTCTCTCCCCCCCCCCCACCCCGTTTTGTTTTTTTTTTAATGTAAAAACATGAAATATGATGAAAGGTACATCGGGACTGATTGTCAGGAGTGTCGTGTTCCAGGTCATTCCAAGGAGAGCATTTCATGTAGATGGGTGTCAGCAGCTGTCTCCTAAACGAGACCGCCATGAGCACTCCATGATCTGTCGAGGCTCTGAGAATCCGGTTCCATCCTGCTTCCCTTTCCTATGTGTGCCCCATTTAAATAGACCCAATAGTAGAGTTCTTGACATTTTTCTTGAAAAATGTTCTTTTGTTCCTCACTGTAATTGCTATCAACAGGCTGAATCTCTTTCTTCTACTTTTTTCCTTTTCTTCTTCTTCTCTCTCTTACTGTTGAAAGCCAGACTTTATGGTTCTTTCTTACTCTCAGGGTGTCCCTCCTCTTCCTCACCTGCGTGAGTGACCTTAAGTATCACGCCTATTGAGTGCTGATTCCTCTGGGCTTTTCAAGTTACCACTTTGTTGTAGGCAGGCAAGGTGGCAGGTAAGGTAGGTGTGGCTGTGGCATGGGCCTGCGTGGAATTGGGTTGGAAAGAGGGCACAAATACTCCTCCGCTGTAAGAGTAGATTTCCATCTAGTGAAGCTTTGACTAACCATATAGAGAAGCTAAGTTTGGGGGCCCTTCTGGCACAGCTGTTGCAGAGCTGGTGTCTAGTGGGTGGGTGAGGAACAGTGACCATGAGGTTAGGGGCCTGGCATCTCAGCCTAGCCCCTTCTCGGCCCCCCGGCCTTTTCTGCACAAAATGGGCACAGCAGCCCTGAGTCACAGGATCAAATGGAAGGAAGGTCATGAAAGCATTTCCAAACGCAGCACCTAAACAGAACCTTTGAAAAGAGTACCTTTTTTAAAAGAAAAAAAAAAAAAAATTATAACTCTCATGTTTCAACTTTTATGGAAAGAATAAGCAAAATGAAACCATTCTTAGAGGAAAATGCAATGTCATAAAAAAGAAAGAAAAAACATGAGATTCGTTTAGGGGGAAAAAAATGTTGAAAAATTCTTAAATATAAGCAGTGTTCCGTGCTTGCTTTTATTTTCAGAATATCACTTTGTGCTTTATGTCTCTTCCCATGACTCTTCCAACAGTTACTCACTCTTTAATGTCCATTCCAAATCTGGAAACAACTGAACAAGGATCAGTGGACAACTGGGTTTTTCGCTGGTAATCGTTAAACTCTGTAGATAAGCTGCGGAACGTTCCGGTCAATAACCTTTCAGACAAATGGTCATTGCATGCTCAAGCACAAATTTCTCCCGCCGCCACCACC
>NW_006408521.1:46526565-46605505 GCF_000296735.1 Chrysochloris asiatica | reverse complement strand
TTACCATCAGTGTGCTCCCAAAGTGGCCCAAGTTAGGGCTGTGTACAGCTCGGGCTTCAGAGAGCTAGTGTATTTCAAGGGCAGCTTGTGTGGCATGGCGGCACTGGATGCCTTTGGGAGAGGCCCTTGTTCTTAAAGTCACACTGTCACCTGAACCTTTGACCTTGAAAATACTAATTTTAACTGCAATTTAATTTTTTCCCAAATTCCTAAATTGTTGTTGGTGCTGGCGTGGTTAAAATGAGTGGCTTTCAGCTTATGACTGGCACTGATGGCATGTATATTTCACAGATGACATGCGCTATGCAAGTTTAATGCCTTAGTCTGATTTATAGTGAGCAGCAAACCTCTCTCTCTCTGTTTTTTTTTTTTTTTTAATTGAAATGTGAACTTACTCTTTAATTTATCCACTGAGAGGGACGGATTATAGGTTGCTATTGATGGGAGAGAAAACCTTAACTTCTATTTCAGGAATAAGAAGCTTGGGAGGTTCCCTTCAGTATGTCTTTCAAGATTTCTCTTCACCTCTATCTTTTCTGAAAGGAGGTGGTACAAGTGGGTGATGGGGCAGGTCAAGGTCACCCTAGCTAGATCTTCTTTTCCAAGAGGATTCATGTCAAATTTCCCCTGCGTCCACTGGGGAATCCACCAACACCGTTAGATATTCTGGGACAGGCAGGCAAATACTACCCACAACTTCATTTCAAATTATTGTGTCCTGGGGCCAGAGAAAAGCTGTCTTGTATCCAAGACACCTGACTTAACTACTGTTTTCCTCAAGGCCTAACTTTTCTCAGAATTAGGATGGAGTGATTGGGCTTCACACCCTCAGAAGTCCTTGTGTGTTCTATACAGCACACAATGCTAACGTCCTCTGGTAAGCAAGGTGCTGGGCTGGTCCTGACTCCATCTCCGTTCTCGTATGCAATTCCTGATGCACCATGTGCCAGTCCTCTGTCATCTGACCTTCGCCTCACACTAACAGAGCTGAGAGAGGTTTTCTGCTTGTCCCTCGCTTTCTGCTCTGTGTTGCTTTTTTTCTGTTATAGCTTGCTGGTACAAGTCCAGCAATGCAGGTAGAGAAACACGTGTAAGAGTTACAAATCATTTGGATTGAAATCTTTGCAATATAGCATTTGCCAGATCTTTTCCATCTAGGATGATAACCCAGGAACAACCAAATGATGTTAAGAAGGCAGTAGCTTGAGTCCTGTTGCTTTGAACATAACAGCTAATTTTCTGTTTAACAGTCTCCAGGAGCACTAACATGGCTAGTGATTTCTTCCAATTTATGACATAGCCCTCATTTAAAAATACATGTAGATTACTATCCATCTAGATTACATACCATCCATCTAGATTACCAACACTTTGCCATGTAGCAATCTTTGTTTGATACTTTAAAAGGGAATTGTTCAATGATTTTTTTCTTTTCTTTTTAAAATTGTAGCCAGAATCTTCCAAACCCTCTGAAAGTGCAGTGAATGAACTGAAAGGAATACTGGTAAGAACACACCTCAGCGTACTGTGGGGATTAAAGGAAAATGTCGTCTCGTGTTTTGATAAGTCGTTGTTTGGACCGTATGTGATTTCTGTTGACAGTAAGCCTCATTTCTTTGGAGAGTTGACTTGATTGTAGTTATGGACTTCTTCATTACAGGTGTTTAGTAATGCATCAAATAACCCTTTGCTCTTTCTACTCTAATGCTCTTCCCCATGATCAGTTTCAGATAGTGGTTGCAGGTACACCAGAATCGTGTCTGGCATTACAGCTCGAAGAGAACATGAATAGCTAAATGTGAGCATCAGTACGTTTATTCATGACAAAAATACAGTAGAGTCCCTGACTTCGAGAGTGGTGTATTTAGGGGCTACCCAAGCCCACTGCCATGTAGCCGACTCCAAACCATAGTGACCCTGTATAGGGTTTCCAAGACTGCAGATCTTTATGGGTGTAGACAACCTCATTTTTCACCTGCTGGTGGGTTTGAACTGCCCATCTTACACTTAGCAGTGCAGTGCTTACCCTCTGCTGCCACCAAGGTTCTTTGGATTTTGGGACACAAAGAGTAGACTCCTGGTAGAGCGCTGTAGGATCAGCATTGGACTGGACCACAAGGTCAGCAATTCAAACCCACCAACTGTTTCTCAGAAACCCCATACAGGGTCACTATGAGTTGGAACCAACTCGACAGCACTTAACAACAACAACAGATGTACATCTGAGCTCCTACCAAATATTAGTCTTGGGGTCATAATCTGCTTTTTCTCCCAATTAAAAAAAAAATTACATGACACTAAACTGTAAAGTAAGCACCCTTCTCTTTATGTGACCAATTTGATTTTCTAAGGGTAATTCACTTCTTCCGCTGGAGAACACAGTCAGTGCTCGTCTTTCGTCATAGTCCTACTTTTTGAATTGTGAGTTTTCACCCATGATATAAATGGCTACTGTCCTCGCCACCAATTGAAGAAACGCCTCCCTTAGAGAATGTCTCAGATACTAAGCGCTCTGGTCTCAGATCCTGTTGTAGCCCTAATACCAGTTATTACGCACAGTAAGTCAACAAACACGGGGGCGGAGGTAGAGGACTAAATACTCCCATGCTTCTTGTTACTGTGCTAATTATGCATTGCGTGGAGACAGCTACATAATTGGGGTAAACAAAATTATTTTCATCAAGAGTGCCTTTAAATAGTAGACTTAACTCAGAATGGCTTAATTAGTTTGCTTTAGTCTTAGGCGAATGAGATTAGCACTGAAGAGACGTAGATCACCAGCTAACAGTGGTGGTCGACCTACAGAATAAAGTGGTACAGCCATTGAGAAAGTCATGTGGTTATTATATTATATAACCAGCAGGTTTACAGGTTCCTGACTCAGAAGCATCTGTGATCGAGCATTGTGTTTAAGAACTCCCTCTGGTCGGTCAGTTCCTTCTGTTAATTCATGTTTAAGAAGATACCCAAGGACACTGTGAAGTCCTGGGTAGAGTTTCTGGGTCATCAATGAAAGACACAGTCGGACAGAGTTAGAACTTTTTTAAACTTTTAAGTTGATTTGAAAACTCAGATAGCCATATGAAATTCATACGGTAGTATTTGATTACCCAAATGTTCCATTCCCATCCTAGAATGCTGGATGCTTGCACATTTACTGAATTTTGGCATTGCTCTTTAAGATCCTATTCACTTTAATGTTGTGGCACTTCAAGGAGAGAAATCTGTGAAATAAATGTTTGTGAAATCATTTACAAGTTAAGAATTTTTTTAAAACTCTCGTTTGTAAATTGTCCGCCTCCTCCTTGTCCTGAAGTTCCGTTGGATTCCTTTGCCTTATCTAGTACTCAGTGGTGTGGCAGTATTCTTTCTTTGCGTAAATAGAAAAATCTGAGCTCAGGGCCCTCTCTCCTACTCTTTCTGTGAGGGAACTCCCAGTCACCTGGAGCCAAGAACACCATAAAAATTCATGTAAGATGGAAAAGAATCCCCTAGTTCAGTCTACCATACAGATGAGGCTTTATTAGTGTTTTTTGCTAAAGTGTAGAGTGGATTTTCAAAGTCCATACCTAGCAAAGCACACAATACCAACCTCACAAATGTGGCATGTGAAAAACACGAACATGGGAAGCAAGAATGTGAAATGCGTACAGATGGGGTTGTGAGGTGTAGAAAGTGAGTTCCCGGATGTTGAACCAAGTAACGTTGGGTTCGGTTCTGCTGTAGAACAGAAACTTAGAAGACATTCTCGTGTGCAAGTTTTTGTTGAAATAAATTGTAGCCTGAGTTGTCAAGTACATCTGCAAGTTGGAGGTTTGATTGACCTCTGAATGTTAACTCGTGGATAGAAAACAAATCTCTGGTTTAGTGGGAGATGGGAAACCTCCCTGTTTTGAGTCATACAGTTTTTGAGCTAATTTTTAAAAACTTACTGTTGACTAACCTCACCCTTCTAAGCCTGTTCCCACTTAATTTTGAAAGCTTTATATTTAGTAAATAAATGCAATCTGTTTGCCATCACCACAGAGGAGTTTTGAGGTCTAGGAAACCACTTGAATCACCTCAGGTACCTAAAAGTTGCTCTACCTGGGAAGAGTGATTTTTGAAGAACACATCAGTACAGATTAAAATTCTCCCTCCACAGTTAGATGACTCTAAATGAAAGAAGCAAAAGCAGCTTTTAGATTGTTGTAAAGATGCATATATCACAGCATTTGCCCATCGAACATTTTCCCACAATTTAATGATATAAATTATATTTATCATGTTGTATAACCATCACTCATAATCAATGCCAAAAGCAACATGAAAAAAAAAAAATCTCTGATGGTTCTTTTTCTAAATACTGAGAAGTTACTGACTAGTTAATTTCTTCACTTGGCAATGAGATTAATCATCATTATGAACATTTACCTAACATGGAAACTAAGATTGCTAAGTGATCACAGGGTTTTAAAAGTTGAGAATGAGTCCATGAGAAGATCTGAATTCTAGATCCAGTCCTATCACGAACTTGTGGGATGTGGGTCCAAACTCTGGGGCTTGCTGAATTTAAGTTCTCTTGTCTGTAAAACAAGGGGATTGTGTACACCCCATGGTTTCTAGGTAATTTCTGATTCTGAACTTAAGTGATTTTAATATAAACAAGGAATGAAGATAATCTTGTTGCTTTGTGAACTGGGGCTCTGGGTCATTTTAGTTGAGGGTCATACCGAAAGCTTGCTTTCCTAGTTTCCTTTCTGTTTAGACTTTGCACCTGTAGTAACAGGATCAGCCACACAAGTCAGTAAATGAAGAGAGATTTGGGATTCATGGATAGGAACCTGGTGGGAGGATTCCTTCAGTATCAAGTGTGATGAGAAGACAGTTCACTCTAGTTAAGAATTTGGGGAAATGAATATGTTACCTACATGGAAAATGGAGAATATAGAGAAAGATAAATTCATCAGTGAAAGATATTCTTGGAAGGTATATGTGTGTCTATATGTTTGTACACACAGTCATACATATATCCTTCCCTTGAATGAATTCAGCTATTTGGGAAAAGCGTAAAAAATACTCTTTACATTCAAAAGTTGTTGTTAAGTGCCATCAAGTCAATTCTGACTCATTGTGACCCTGGGTAGGGTTTCCGAGGAGCAGCTGGAGCGTTTGAACTGCCTGCCTTGTGGATCAAACCGACCTTCTGGTCTAGTGCTTATCCTACAGTGTCACTCCAGGACTTGTTAATAGCTTTATGAGCTATTCTAATAGTTGTTGTGAAATGTCGTTGAGTCGGTTTGGACTCATAGCGACCCTGCATAGGGTTTCCAAGGAGCGGCTGGTGAGTTTGAACCACTGACCTTGTGGTTCAAACCAACTTTGTGGTCCAGTGCTTTAGCCCACAGCACCACATCAGGCCAGAAAGTTTTTAAATATCTGTTAACAAATAATATAGATCATGGATTTTTTAAAATTATGAACACAAATTATTTGGGCTGGTTGCTTCAGCACATTAGTCAAGTGTATCTGCAGCGTTTTTAGTTCTGTGTTCTTGGCCTTGTGAATGGCAGCCATACCTTACTCTATGACAACCCAGTGAGTAGATGGAGCTCTGCATTGTTAACCGTTAAATAAACCATATCATCTCATTTTTTAAAAATACAGAAGACATTGACTTAAAAACATTCAGAATGTCAGCATAAAATAGCTGCAACTTTTTTTTTTAATTGTAAAGTGAGCTGTGACAGGTATATGTCATGTGAGTTTTTCTTTGAATTTATCATCAAAGCAAAGCAACAAGAGGTGTTCCCGGGGGAAAAGTATCCTCTGCTTGATTAAAATATGAGACTGTCGTAAATCTTCTACACCTCAGTTTTGGTTAGGCCGCTGATCACTAAAGAATGTCAGCTCCTAACCTTGTCAGTAGTTTCTCCCCTGACAACAGGTTGCTTTCCTGTACTTTCATACAGTTAAGGAGAAAAAGAACAAAACCTAAACACCTTCTAAACACCATGACATAATAACCTATCATTTGAGATTTGTAACCACCTGATTCTCCTAGCAACCCACCTGGCTTTAGAGGCTAAAGAAGAAGCCTGGGTTACCATTTGTAGGCAGTAGAATTCTGAGAATCCTTCAGAAGGTTGGCAGGAGGAATCAGGATTAAAGCAAACCTGCAGTAACCTTGGATATTAACAAAAGCTGGCATGGTTGTTGGTGGGTAAGTTCGTACAGTCAGTCCTGATTCATAATGACCCTGTATAGGATTTCCAAGAAGAGTCTGGTGAGTTTAAACCACCGACCCTGTGGTTCAAACTGACCTTGTGGTCCAGTGCTTACCTTACAACACCACACCAGGGCCTGGTTGTTAGCCTTGGACAAAAGGTGCCTTCTGACTGTGGCATAAAGGTCTGGCACATTATACCAGACTGGAGGTTCTGACATGCCATGATCAACAAAGATTGTGATTTTCTGCTTTGTTTTGTTCTTAAGCCTTGTGGCACAGTTGAGGAGGACCATTTCAAATAAGTTGTTGTTAAGTGCCGTCGAGTTGATTCTGACTCAAAGCGACCCTGTGTAGGGTTTGCAAGGAGCAGCTGATGAGTTTGAACCACCAACCTTGTGTGGTTAGCAAGGTTGATGGTTCAAAATAGGCCTTTATTTCTTAGGAAAGAGACATGGACCACTTGTAACGGTGTGGTGCTAATCCTTCCATCTAACAAAGAAGTACTTCATCCTGTGTTCTGTTGCAAACACTGGGTTGGTAATGGAGATTAAAAAAAACCCATCGCTCTCCCTCCATTGCAGACTTCCTACGGGAGCAGAGCAGCAAGTCATCAAACCATCCATGATGATCGTTCACTCTTCCTGAAAGCTAGTATCCATTTCAAAGTGATCATAGTGTTGTAGCATCTCTTGTTTCCATCAGTATCTTCTAGGCCCTGGATACATTCACTGACTCCTCTGTTAAAATTAAAGTAAAACCCTTGCTGTTAAGTCGATTCCAACTCATTGTGACCCCTCAGGACAGAGCAGAACTGCTCCCCAGGGCCTTCCTCTTTATGGAAGCAGACTACCCTGTCCTCTTCTGGGGAGCACTTACTGGATTCAAACTACTGATCTTTGGGTTAGCAGCTGTGCACTTAATCAGTGGGCCAGCAGGGTTCATCAGTCATCTGTCAGGAAAGGAACTAAGAATGCCACCCTGGGCGACTGTAATCTTTCTCACACTGCGGTCAGTGTCTCTTTGGTGGGTCACTGGGGGGCATTTTGTGCCTCCACTATCATCAGATGTATGGCTATGGTCACTCTGAGGAATCAGCTCCACATTTTTCAGTGCCTCAAGGATTTGGGTTCAGTAGTACATGGCGGCCAGATCCAGATGTCCTTCGAAGGTGAGTTCAACGTATCTCTTCTCCAGGGGAGCAGCACACATCAGAATCTTAATCATCGAAGTCTAGGGACCTTCCCACCACTGAATTGCAGGTGGTTGGCTCATCAGGTGGTGTTCTTTCGACAGGAAAGCTAGAATTGACATCATCAGTCACATCTTCTTAACTGACCCAACACTTCAGTGTTTCCAAAGATAAAGAACATTAAAAAATATGTATATATACCAAATTTGTTTTCTTTCTCAATTCCATTTAATTTCTGCTAATGTTTTGGTGGTTTTATTTTCTTTCATATTCTTTTATAGGTTGTATTAAGACATTAACCTTTTTGTTTCTGTTTTTGTTTTGTTTTCGCTTTAGGGGACACTAAACAAATCCGCTAGTACAAGAAGCTTAAAGTCCCTTGACACTGAAAACAGTGAAACTGAGTTAGAAAGGATTTTGCGTCGAAGAAAGGTGACAACAGAAGCAGATAGCAGTAGTAAGCTGGTTTGGATTCTCCATAGTCTTCCTCCTCTTCTCTGGAATCTTCCTTTAAATACCTTTTTAACATGCAACCATCTTTCTTTTTATTAAAATTGCTTTTGAAAAAAAAAAAATTTTAATGTGAGTGAGAAGTATGGGATTGGCAAAGGTTTCTGGATATCTCATAAGAACTCTTTTAAGTGTTTTTATATATTATATATTTTAAATACTACTGACATATTTATTTGGGGTATTTAGATATTCTTATAGACCTGGTTTGCTTAATACAAGGTGTCCTTGTGTAAAGACATTCAGCCTGGGCTTTGGCATTGAATATGGCATTGAAGACAGGTTCTGGAATTAGAAGGCATGAGTGTGAATCCTCAGATGGCTTTGCCATTTACCATTGGCTTCTAAGGAGTTAAGTATTCAAGTCACTATGTAAAAAGTAGTTAGCACTGTGTTTGGACGAAGTAAGCACACAACACATGGAAATGAGTTAGTACAAATACAGAGAGTTCAGCTGTACTCAGCTAGTTTCTTATCACTGCCTGTGAACCAAGTGAATGAGAATACATTCCAGCTCTGTCACAACCTCTAAATGTCCCATCTGAGTAACTCTTAAGCTCCCAGCTTGCATTTGTGTTAATGTCAGGCATGTATTTGACTTCTGAATCTATTACAGACCTAACCTTGTATCACTTCAGGTTTTGTTTAATTTTTTATTGTTTTTTTTTTTATCAGTATAGTCACAGAAGTCAACCTAAACTTTTAAGATGTTTCTGGCCGGGTAGGAGGCTGACTTTGGAAAACGGCTGTAAACTTTAAATTCGTCTGCAGTTATAGTTAATGAAAGGAATCTCTTGGGCACAGTTGACACAGTCTTTCCCTTCATTCTTTAAGTCAACTCCAGTTAGTTCACCTAAGCAGTTTAAATCTGTAAAATATTGAGTCATGTGGCTCTAATTTAAGCTGCCAGCATATCAAGGATTGGGGCCTTTGATAATCAGGCTCATGTTGGGATTTCCTTAACCAGTTGAATCCATATCCTTGAATGAAAATACCAGCCAAAGCTCTTTTATTACTAAAAGATGGGGCGTTCATTTGCTTCAGATTATTCAGATACTTAGCATCTCATTTGGTCTGGAAATCCTCTTGTTAAAATCTTACAAGGATGCCTGCCTTTAGAAAAGTTGCTACCTCTCAAGAAAATAAACGGGTGACATGTAGTGCCAGAGATATTTCCTTTTCCTCCTTAAGATTGCTTAATAAAGCATTTACTTGCCCTCAATAATGAATCTCTCATCTCCTAATTTAACAAGTATTTGAGTCATCCTTCCCAGTCTGTCGTCTTCTTAGGAATCATTATTATTTAGGACTTTGTGGATGCCATTTTAGTACAATGGCATTTACATTTTATATTTGCCACTGACTGTTTTATCCCCTTCCAGAACATTCTGGGGAGCGTGGTGGCTCCATACGATAAGCACTAGACTGAAAACCACAAGGTCTGCAATTTGAACCCGCCAGCCCCTCTGAGGAAGAAAGATGAGGCTTTCTGCTCCTTTGAACATTTAAAGCCTCGGAAACCCTATACAGTGTCTCTGTGTGTCAGAACCGACCTGACAACACTTAACACCACCAACAACAGGCACATTTTTACTCAGGACTGTGGTGGGAAAGCTGCCCCACTCACTTTTTCAGAGTTAGTTTTCAATGGGAAACACTCTTGTGTAAATTTGGAAATTGGAATATTTCAAATAGTGGGCAAATGTAGGATTCGACTTACAGGCAAGGTGAGAACCTTTCATTGTATTATATTCTACCAATATATCGATATTCAATGTATCATTTGGAAGAAGTTAGAGTAAAGAATATATATTCACCAGAACCATTAGAGTACGAGTAGCCAAGTAACAACTAATTGGTGGGGTGGAAAAGAAACATACTAAGAAACATAACTTGCAGTAGAGCAGTAGTTTTCTTTTGAGCGTCCTAGTTGTTGTTTAGTGCTGTCGAGTCGAGCTTCCTAGGAGCCAATGCAAAAAAAAAAAGGAAACAAGCAAACAAACATCTAGTAAAAGAAATCCTATTATTTTAGGGCCATACAAAGATTTCTTAACATCAAACTAGAAAAAGATGTTTACTGTGTGAATCTTTTACTAAAGGTCATGGAATGACCAAGGGAAGTCGTGAGAATTTGGGATGGGGTGGGGCAGGGAGGAGGAAAATAAAAGCAGCAGCTGAAGCAGCACAACTGCGTAGGTGGAGAGCAGATTACATGGAGTCTGACAGGTTTGTGTCTCAGGTACACTTCAGCCTTGCACACAAAGGCTTATGGGAAAGCTTCAATGTGTGGCCACCCATGAAGAAAGGAGATTTTCTTTAAGGGTGACAAAGAAAGGAACCTAGGGTTTGCAGAACTCAGATCCCAGGATAGTGGGGTTTTCCTCCTGAGGCCTGGGAACATCTATTCCTTCATTGTTATTAAAGTGTCACTGAGTCAGTTCCGACTTGTAGTGACCCTATATAGGGTTTCCAAGTTGCAGCTGGTGGTTTGAACGCGTTCTACTTGTCGGCCTACTTAGTGTTCCCTTGTTTTATCTATGGCCTACCAAAGTGACATCTCAAAGAGTGGCAAGTGCTTCTTATAGAGCATTGAGTGCCTTAAACAGAATACAGTAGTAATAATAATAATCATAAACATGATACATTGTTTTCTTCTTTTAGTATGTAAGAAAAAGAAGAGCTCTAGCTCTGCTTCCCCTCTCCACCTTTTTAACATGGCTTCAGTTTCAGAACAAGCACTAGGCATTGGTGTATTCAGAAACAGATCTTGCTTCCCTGCAAGGACAGACTGTTAAAGCAATCTCGTGTTGTAGTCAGCAATTACCCCTTGGCAGAATAGAACTGATCTGAAGCAAAGCTTGAATTCAGTGTCATACTGATATTTGCAGGAAGTTTCTTTCTTGCTCTTTCAGCCCTTTGCTCTTCACTCCCACGTTCCCATGCAGCAGGAGACTTAGCATAGCTGGGGAGGGAAAGGCATTTCTAACCAGAACATTCACTAACTGTCCAGATGGTATCGATGAAATGAATGATGAAGAACACAGATGTTCATGCTTTCCAGACTGGACTCTTAGCGCATTTCATGAGATAGAGTCCAGGGACCTGCATCTCCCAGGGGAGTCAGGCTGAAGGAGGTGCCCAGCAGAATAGTGTAGGAATTTTCCAGTCCCTCATAGGTAGGTTTTTCAAATCAGAACTTCATTCTGAAGCTGACTATACTGTGATCACATATCAACACATTCATATTTAAATGTAAGAATTGTTAAGTTCCTTCGAGGAGTATCTACTCATAGGACCCTGTATAGGGTTTCCAGGGAGCAGCTGGTGAATTTGAACCGCCGACCTTTCAGTTCAAACTGACCTTGCGGTCCAGTACATTATCCCACAGCGCCACCCCAGGACTCCAAATGTAAGAATAAAATCCCCAAATTCTATTACTTACTGTTCATGTTTATGGATTCAGTATCATTTTGGACTGTACCTGCTATCATTTTGGGAGATAATCTTGACTTTTCTGAAGGGTAGAGCAGCTCCCAGGTATTTTTGTCTTTTTTAGTAGTACCTTTCAAGATTTGTGACTTATTTTAGAAATCCCTTAAAAAAAAAAAAAAAAAAGAATTCCTATTGAAGTTTCAAGAAAGATATCCTAGGAATTTGCTTTGAGAAAAATTGCCGAGGATAGAATCTTTCTACACGATGACCAAAAAGAAAATAGAAAAAAATAGAGAAGAGGGGAATGACACTATTTTGCTTCAGTGCCTAGAATTTCGATGTTGATATATGCCAGTAATTTCAATGACAAGACCTGTTACAGTTCCTTAATCCTTTCTCAAAGAGCAGAAAAATCTAAAAAAAGTAAACAGCCAAGCCCTTTGCCACTTCATTTTTATAATCCTGCATCTGCATGTTAAGAGGAAAGAAATCCACTCACTTCTCATTCACATTAAAATGAATATGTTCATGACAGCTGTTTAAGGCTCAGGAAGCCTTCATGAGCCTTTTAAGAGAGCCTTTTGCTGTGAAAAATGAGCTCCTCGTTTTAAGCTGAGTTTGGGGAAGTATTAACTCTTGAGAGGCCAAATGGCTCGAGTGGGCTGTCAGAAAGCCATACTGTGTGAGAAGAAAAGCATTTTCACAGTCCCAATTTGACTAAGGACTCCAGTAGGTGAGAGAACCAAGGCCCGGGGTTTAGTACTTCCTGAAAGGGCTGTACACAATTCCTCAGCGTGCTCCCAGTGCCTCGAAAAAGCTATAGCACCACCAAAGCAGAGCCAGTGTCCAATAGGAACAGTTTTCAGCATGCTCTTGGAATTTTAACAAACTTGGCCTTTTCACTTCCTGAGGAACTTCTCAGCTAATCTGTTTTTCAGTGCCATATGCATAAGCACCACACAGAATGATTAAACTTGGGGTATGTGTTTGGTTTTAAGGTCCAACCGGAATGTTAGCCACCTCAGAGTCTAAATCCATGCCAGTGTTGGGTTCTGTATCCAGTGTAACAAAAACAGCCTTGATCAAGAAAACTCTGGAGGCAGAATTCAACAGCCAGTTCCCCCCAACACCTGAGCCAGGTGAAAGGCCCCGTAAATTGGAAGGATGCACAAGTTCCAAGGTCACGTTTCAGTAAGTAACCATCTGTCTTCTTCATTCAGTAGTGGGTAGAAGAATCTGTGATGATTCATTTGTGTGTTACTTGGGTTTGGATCTGTTTGGAGAAAAGACTGGTTTGGTTCTCCAATCACTACAACTCTCCTTCCTTCAGCTGAAGAGTCAACTTTTGATTCTAGGCCCTGAGCCTAGAGGTCTCATTCAAATTCAAAGCAAGTACCCTGTGTCCAGAGAATCACTTTCCTTTAACTGATTTGCCAATTAGGTTCTTTTTTTCTACACAAAGAATTGACCTGGGACACAACTTATTTTGCTGCAGAAGACATTCTTTCAGTCTCATATGTGTAGGTCATCCCTCTTAATGATTTATGAGCAGCCCAAGATGAAACTAGGTCTTCCAAAGGCCGTTTTGGAGCATCCGTTTTTACAGCCTGATTTTTGGTCCTCAGTTAACCCTGTGCCTTCATATTGCTCAAACTTGAGAAAGAAAACATACCATCCTATGTGGAGAGTTCTCTTCACAGACTCCATCTTCAGAGTGGCACTTTGATTGCCAAAGAGTTAACCCTGCCCGCCCTTCACTGTGCTTCACACAGATCTGGTGGAGGATCAATTTGTTACCTAACAATGGCAAGCACTTTTTGAAATTAGTCGACAGTTTTTCTTTAGTTCTCTTGCCAGGATGTCAGCTAGTTTGTCATTTGAAGAAAAGGAAGAGGTGAAACAAATCAGATCTGCCGAATATTATAATCATGGCTAATTAAACCTCCGATTTCCTGTTCTCTCAGGAGAGAAAAAAAGCCGGGGGTTCCTTTGTAGCTCTTGCTTCCTTAGCTGGAAGGGTGAAACCTGGACAAACGAAGTTGAAATTCAATTTGAATCTATTTTTGCCAACTGGTATTTTCGCCCACTCATTGGTACTATTAACTTTTTTTTCTTTCCTTTATCTTCTTAGGGATTGAATGGCTTTCTTTGCTGACTTACAGTTTTATCTAATTTCATTGTGTTTAAAGCACATTTTCTCCTGCAATCATCGTATGTTCCCTTTCTTTGGACTAGAACCATTTGAACAGTTCTAACGGAAAGATGATCTATATTCGTTCTTCAGATTTCCTATTAAAATTTGTTGAACACGTAATTTGACATCAACAATCTGACTACATTTGAACCAATAATCCAGACACAAAAAACAACTTGACTGAGACCAGTTCGTTTCTGAGAAACGCTTCAGTATGTGTGTATAGATTTCCCCCCACTTTTACCATTTTACACAGATAATCTTAATCAGAAAATACTGCAAACTCCTTCCACCTTTTGTCTGCCTTTTATTCCCCAGAAGTAAGTGGAAATTACATTTCCAGGAAAGGAAATGAAATAATTGCAGGCCCAAGGTCTGCAGAATGTGTATTGAAAAGAATCCACGTGTTGACAGACACCTTGCTAGATGCCATAAAGGCTTATGGGAAGCTTCCATTAATTTCTCATCTTGCTTGTTCAATGACTGCTTAAGAGACACATTTTAATTTATCTGCTTAAAGCACAAATACAAGGTGCTGGGTCCTGTTGTATTAACTTTTAAACTTTGCAACCGAACTCATGATTATTTAGTTCTTGACACCCTAGCTGGAATAGTGAACACCATGTATTTTCACAGTGACAGTTGCTTCGCAAATAAGACTACCTTTCTGAAAAATCTGTTTCTTAAGTACAATTAGACTAGCCTAGGGGGTCTAAGAGTGTGTGTGTGTGTGTGAGAGAGAGAGAGAGAGAGAGACAGAGACAGAGAGAGAGAGAGAGAGAGTTGTTGACTTCCCAAATAGGCAGACTTCATTTGTGTGTTAGCGTAGCCTTTGAACAACTGAAGGAAGTTTTAAGCAAATGTAGTTAGAGGGAAAGAAAGCTTTCAAAGTAAAAACTAATTTATCAGGCTCCCTGGAAGCCAGCTTCTTCTTGTTAAGTGCTGTTGAGTCAGTTCCGACTCATAGCGACCCTGTATCAGGTTTCTGAGGAGCGTCTGGTGGGTTTAAATCACCCACCTTGGGGTCCGCAGTCCAGTGCTGATCCTACAGCGCCTCGCCAGGAGTCCAACTGTGAGGGCTGTGTCCTGACTGATTACTCCACCTGAGATTCTAAGCAGAAGGGGAAGACATCCACACTGACCTACCTCGGAGACCTGAATTGACAATGCACTTTGATGTCAGGTCAGAATTAAAAGTGAAATGTCTCCTCTGCTTTTCAAACCATCTTTGTGCTTGCGTAGTTGCATCTTCCTTTGGTCTGAGGCGGCTCCACTGTAGTGTTTCAGGTGAGTCTCACAGCGCTTGTCGGTAAGGAGGACTCCACTCCTTGTCACCTCCAGTGCCTGCACCGCTGACACGTGTGTGCATCCACACCAGCCCCTGCCTTTCTGGCCTCCCTAAGACCTTTCTGCCTTAAGTCCTGACTCACAGCGAGCCCAGAACACAGTAGGATGGCTCCATAGGGTTTCGGAGGCTGCAATCTTTATAGAAGCAGACACCTCATCTGTCTCCTGCAGAGTGGCTGGTAGGTTCAAACCGCCGACTTTCCAGTTAGCAGCCCAATGCTTAGCCCCTGTACCCACCAGGGCCCTGTCTTATCTCCTCTGATGAATCTGCCCCCATGGCCTCACAGCTTTCTGCTTCACCTCCATCAGTTCTTTGCTCAGTTATCCCCTCGATGAGGCTTCCCGGGACCACCGTGTTTAAATGGCAGCCATCCTACCCCTAAACTCCGATGCCCCCTTACTCTACTCTGTTTTTCCTCACAGCAGCGATTCTAGCAGAAGGTAGATTATTATTACTACTGTTCATCATCTGTCTCCCCTACTAGATGAACGCCCCCTGCAGGCAGGCATCTGTTCTGTTCACTGATGTATCGCAGATAGCTAGAGCAGAGCTAAAACACATGCCTGGGATCCATAAACCAGTAGAACCTCAATCTGAATGCTCACTTAATCAGCAGGCTCCCCTTCCTCAGCAGTCATGCGTGCGCACGTTAAATACTGGAGGCTGCTGTTTATTGGGTTTTTGGTTTGCTTACTAAAAAACGGATTTTTAAAATGAGTCATTTCTGTTCAGCTCCGTCTTTCATCTGCATCTCTGTACCACTAGAAGAAAAAGTTATCTGAGACAACAGAATTGTTGTTGTTGTTGTCAGGTGCCGTCGAGTTGGAACTGACTCATAGCAACCCCATGCACAGCAGAACGAAACAATGAGACAACAGAATACTCAGTTGCAAATGAAAGACTTCAGCTATACTCACTCTTTGATTGGCCTCAGATGGCCAGGAAAGTTTGCTAATCTACTAAATAAGATTCAAATGAAAGAGTTGAAGGACGTAAGGCTTCTTTCTAACCAGAAAATTCAATGATGTCAAGTAGCCTCGAAAATTGTTTTTTCTTTTAATAAATTCCTAAAATCAGCAAATATTCCAAATAATTAGAAATTCCTGTCTAGCAAGTTAAAGAGTTAGAGATTTACTGATTTATTTTTTAGAGACCTTTGAGAAGGCAGGAGAGCCTTTCATTAATACTTAATTACAAGGCTTAATTCAAATTAGCATTCTTGTCACCAGCCTAACAAAGCCAGGTATTTATTTAAGAAAAAAAGAAGAAAAAGAAAAGGAAAGAGTCAAGATTTGAGGAAGTCTACTTGTATTTATTTCTCTTTTTAATAATAGCTTCAACAATTTATATCGTATTTTTTTAATTTAAGGTTTTTATTGTGGATTGAGTGAAAGTTTACAGGGCATATCAGTTTCACATTTAACAAATCATATACCTTGTTTCATTACATTGATTATAATCCCCTCCATATACCATCAGTTAACAGTATTTCTCTCTATCCACTTTAGCTTTTTTAAAAAACAAACAAAAAAACCCATTCAGGCATATATAATAATTTACGTCTCCAAAGGGCATACTCTGCAAGTCTGCTCCTGGCCACCAGCTCTTAGTCCTTCTCTTCTTAGTCCATGAATCTAGAGTCCTCAGCCGCTCCCCTATCTCCATGCCCCCATCTCTGCCTCCATCTCTGGCGCTGCTGCTTCTCTGGATAAGGTCCCGCATTCTGCTTGTGCGTTCCTCTCTTGATGGTCCTAGTATCCTATTATTTTTAACATATATATACTAGTTAGGCACACTATCTTAAATCATACTGTGAATTTGAATTTCATTCATTCTGATTGGCTATATAGTTCAGATAGAAATTATACAGGTAGCCTTCCTTTCTGCCATTAGAGACAAAGAGTTGGTCAAGCAGGTGAACAATGTAAGCTTAATTTTTGCTTTCAGTGCTCTCTCCTGTTGATCTAGACAAGTCTGATGATGTGGAGATACGGTACAACTCACTGACTGAAACTAGTCGGTGGGATGGTCAGTATTACAATAGAGAAAATTCAAATTCACAGCATTTTTTTAAAGATTGTATTCTGTAACTTCTAGACAGGCTTACCAAGTAAGTACAGCACAGAGTCAGAAAAGCAAGAAGGTTTTTTGTATTTTCATCAGTAAGAGTGCAGAGAGGAGTGAGGAGTCAACAAGGAAACACAATGCGAATACCTTTCCAGGGTGCAGTGCTGGTGCTTTCCCAAATAGATGCAAAGTCGCAAACAACACAGAGCAACTTCCAGAACGGATCTCTACAGACAGACCAGGGTTCCTCACTTTCCTCTGCCATTTCTTATCCATAAGGCCTTGGACGAGTTATTTAACCTACAACTCTTGTTTCCTCACATGTAAAGTTAGAGCCATCCTGTAAATGAGATAATATATGAAAGAATTTTAATAAATTCCTCTCTTTTAAGTTAAAATGATCATGTTAGACCTTTAATGGATAATCAAAGGCAAAAGTTAGGGTTGAAAGTGAATATACAGAACAGCTAAGATGTTGACTAGGCCATATGACCTTGGGAAGATCATTTAAGCTCTTTATTTTCTTTTTATTTCCATTTGTGTTTTTCTCATCTAAAATGGGAACATTTAGATAAGATGTTCTCTAGAGTCCCTTTCTTGTTGTCTTACAGATTCCTAACAAATATGGTTCCTTGGCAAAGATGTTCACAGTAGGAAAAAGCACAGAGGTTAAGTACAGATTTTCTACTAAAACATGTCTCTCAGAGTAGATTTACAGTAACACATACATAGATCCTGAAATGTAAAATCATTCCTTTTTAAAACCACCAGACATACAAATCCAAATCAGAATGTTAGTTGTCTTTCAGAGCAGTATCGTATTTTTTATATATAATTGTTAATTGCCAAGGAGTTGTGTGTATATAATACGCCCACATAAATAACAGGAGTCCTGGTGTGGCTCTGTGAGCTAATGCGTCAGACTTCAGAGTCATTTGAACTGCAAGATCGGTGGTTCAAGCTCACCAGCTGCTCCCTGGAAACCCTACACAGGGTCACTATGGGTAAGAATCGACTCGATGGCACTAAACAACAACAACATAAATAACAAGGCACATGCATGTCATGTGCAAAGCTTGTTTTGCAACAATAGCAAAATGCACAGATTATTTGCATAGCAATACTGTACTCTTAAGGGTCAAGATACTAAATTCTATCACTATTGCCCCAAAGGCTTTTTTGACTTAATTGGATAGAGAGATCTGTTCATAAGGGAAGGAAATTGGATACTCTCTTCCGTCTGTTTATTTTGGGGTGAATGAAGTCAGTGCTAAGCCACCTACTTGTCCTACAAGAGAATTAGGGTCCCCGCTTATTTTGATCAAAAAATGAGATGGCAATTCACAATAAAAACTTTAAAAAACAAACAAATAAAAAAAAGATATGGTCCGTTGCTCTCTCCACTATATATTCTGCATATTTCCCACTGACTTTCACTTCTGAAAGTGGATTCTGTTTTGGGAAATAACCATCAGTGTGCCACTCTTGCAGATGGATTATTATTTTTAATTTGTCCAGAGACCCTCCATGTGCCTTCCAACCACAATGCACAGAAGAGTGCTGAGTGTTAGAGTGAAGACGAAGCTAGTTGTTGCCTAACCTTTATTCTCTCCCTGGAGTTAGCTTGACTATCCCCAAATGTGTATATTCTAGGGCCTTAGTTAATGAGCTACTAGAAACTGAGTATTCTAGAAACAGAAATGTCAAGTTGAATTAAATGAGAAACTGAAAAGTTAGTTTTTAATTTTAATCCTATGCAAGATAGCGGGTACATAGTAGCTTCAATTTTAGCAAAAAAAAAGCCTACTTTTTTCCAAGTTCCCTTACGTCACTTTACTTTTATGAAAGACGTGCATCAGTACTTAATTTTACTCACCAGAAGAAATCCGAAGAGGGTTTTTGCTTATTAGCACTCAGAGTGTGTTTTGCAGTGGGCCGCTGAAGAGACAGCGCTCACCCCAGACAAGGATGGTGTCACCAAGCTCCTCCCCTGGACACTCCACTCAGCGTCTCAGCATCGAGCCTCCATAATGTTGAACTGTGGCTATGAACACTATGTTGTTGTTGTTATGTGCCATGGAGTCAATTCCGACTCAGCAACCCTGCACAGGGTTTCCGAGACTGTAAATCTTTACCGGAGCAGTAAGCCTCATCTTTCTCCAGCAGAACAGCTGGTAGTTTCCAACTTAACATTTTGCAAGACAAATGGCCAATAAAAAGTCATGCTTCACAAATAAACCTGGGAATTAGCATATCAGAGCAACAGCCTATATAAGGTACTTTGTTGTTGTTAAGTGCTAACTCTCAGAGCCCCTGTATAAATAGGGTTTCCAAGGAGCAGTTAGAGAGTTCAAACTGCTGATCTGCAGGTTCAAACAAATCTTGCCGTCTAGTGCTTATCCTATAGCACCACGCCAGGACTTTAGACGGCTGCAGAATTGTATGTAAACATTTTTATTTTCATGGACATACCAAACATGGTGAAGAATAGTTTACTCCCAGAAGTCCAACATCTGGAAACTATCTGACTCTATAATCATTGCATTAAAAAGGTGCTTTGCTAAATAACAATGTAAGGGTGAAGTCCAGTTTTAAAAACACGCACTCTTGAGCCCCAAACATACTTGATTATTGTATCCACTTTACTATACTGCCACTCTGAGAGTGCTTCAATCTTTGATCAGCTACCAGTTAGCTCCTCTGAGTTTGTGTGTAAGTGTGTATGCTTTAGAACACTATACTTTAGAACACCTTTATTATAAAGAGTCAGGAGAAGTGGGCCATTCACCATAAAGGGGAGGAGGTGACTGGATCTTAAGGTATTTCTGTATCACCATCAAGCAGAGAGATGCCCAGAGTACCTTGTGTTCTTCCCATCTTGCTTTTCCTCTTTGAAAAGTCTCTTCTAAAAATGACCCTACTTAGTTGGATTGAGTTTTGTTCATTCATGTTCATTTTTTCTCTTCATTATTTTCAGAAAGGTGACTACCCTCCCAACAGTTTCAGTTAAGCTGCCAACCTTGAAATGATTTTTCATTGCATCTAGTAACCTCTCTGAAACTTGGCTTCCGGAGAGCCCATTTGTAGGGGAACTTAGGCTCTGTTGTGAATCAGTTGGCATGATTCACAGTTGCTGCTTAGCTGGTTCCTCACCTTCATTCTCAAAGATTCCTTTAGATCAGGATGACTGCAGACTCTTCTGGAACCACAACTCTTAATTTCTCGAGCTTATCTTCAGCCCCACACCATCTCCCAAACTATATTAAAGCTTTATTAAACTCCTTCTTTAACCACCAGACAGGCACTTAGCTTGCTTTTGTATTTTGAGGGTCAAAACAGGTCATATTCTGCCCTAGAAGAATATTTTTTAAACTCATGTAGCAATTACAGGACTTCGATTTCAATAGGGAAATGCCATTTCCAGCCAAGCTTTTTTTAATTTGAATTTGCATTTAATTTCTAGATCAATGGTGTCTCTAAATACATGGAACTCTTGGCCCCTCAGACATTTATTTTTCTAAGAGTTCATCTTGTTTGGGTCATAAACTGAATACCAAAAAGTAGTTAATAAAAGATAATTTTTAGATGTCTTTCATTTAGTGTGAATCAGCCCAACATTTCTATACAAAAAAACAAAAATCTAATTGCTTTTCAGGTTTTGAATTAAAAGGAGGGTTGGTTTTTATCATTGTTTGACCTCTTCCTTGATCTCTCCAGTTTTACTTGATTCTTTCCTGTGTGAAACAAATGTAGAAAAATGAGATTGAAAAGTACTGATCAGTTCTATTCAGGTTGGAGAATCAGAGGTTTTGAAATATATGTTACCCAGTAGAAATTGAGATTCTTCCCTTACTTTCAGGGAAACTTGGCATAAGTTTATTCTGTCCAGCAGTGATCCCAGTGGGAAGTTCATTTGATTGATCATCAATTTAAGAGAGATTTGGGTCAACATTTTGTTCAATTGGAGACTATTTGGAAGTTCTCTTAGCCACTGTGGTGGAAAGGATGGATTTTCTTTCTGTTATTTCCACCTTCCCCATTTCCTCATCTCCTCTTCTCTCTTTTCCCGCTCTCTCTCTGTCTGTTGCTGTGTGTGTGTGACCCAGTGTGTGGGGGCTGCACTTTCCCTACACTTAGTAAACATTTGTTTCTGAGAGGAGACTACTAGCTAGGACAATGGGCTGCATGGAAGTTACTGCTTAATCGGATGCTCTTATACAATTAAAGGATTTGCCCTGCTCTCTCGTTGCAATCTTAGTAATGCTGAGTTGTGTACCCACACTGCAGGAAACGACTCTGCCTTAGCAAAGCAATCCACAAAGGTTCTCCGGGTGCAGCCCAGTACATGGACAATTACATTTTAACAACAAAATTAGCAGAACAACTGGGTGTTCTGGAAGTTGAGATCCCTCACTTAACTACCCCCTCCGTCCCCAACCCCCAAGGACTCACCCTGTGACCCATGCAAAACGTCATCCTACATGCATTGAGTTGTGGTACAGAGAGCAAATTCTCCCATGTTCACTGTTGAGGATACATTACACCAAGGGTAAAAAGGACTTGGCTGTACTGTTGAGTAAATCGTAATCCTCTCAAAGAATGAATTCTCTTCCGGTGGTTGGTTTCAGTGGAGAGCACATACGAGTTTAAGAGATCTTGCATAAAACATGTCACTTGCTGCTTTGTCTCTTTTTTGGTTTCGTTTTAACCATCTTTGCAGTGTTGGGTTTTTTTATTATTTGGGTAGAAGGAATAGAGGGCAGTGTGGTGACTTACTCCAGCAGAAGTAGCTGATGAAGCTGTAGATCTAAGGATAAACTGACCCTAACTTCTGAAGCCCCCCACACACATTGCATTTGAATCATACTTTTGTTGTATACCTGTGTGAAAAGTAAACTTTGTGCCTTTCCATTTTGAAAGACAGTTAAAGTATATGTTGTTATGTGCCGTGGAGTTGGTTCTGACCCATAGCGACCCTGTACAGGGTTTCCGATGCTGTAAATCTTTACGGGAGCAGAAAGCCTCCTCTTTCTCCCGCGGAGCGACTGGTAGTTTCGAACTGCTGACCTTGCCGTTTGCAGCCCGATTCGTAACCACACGGTACCAGAGCTCCTTTTTAAGTATATAATACAGTAAAAAATTAAAGTATAAAAAAACTTAAAACACTTAAAAAATATATGTGTATTGTTCCGAAAACATAGAATAAAGCTAAGCATTTGGAGCAGGGCAGCTATATTTGAGGAGCAAGTGTTCTATAGGGTGAATTTTGTGGGAGACTTTCTGTCTCTTAACGTGCATTTTTTTTAGATAACACTGGAGTTTGACTGAAATTGGAAAGGAGAATTACAAAAAAAGAAATGAACAGAGGAGCCTTGGAAAAGGCAGCACACACATTTTGGAGCCTTTGTTGTTATTATGTGCTGTTGAGTCGGTTCCGACCCATAGCAACCCTATATTGGGTTTTCGAGGAGCCTTTAGCCTGAGCTAAAATCAGTTGCAGACTGTGCTTTGCTAGTGTTAATTTCGTTGGAGAGACCAGCCCAGCTTCCTACTCCTCCCTGTACTGGGGAATATGTAAATGATCACAGTCCAGCCAGCGTACACTAGAGGCATAAACGATTGGGACAAAGCTTCACGACAAGTATCGTAGTCCGGATGGAATCGTGTGGCCACATAGCTGTGCTCCCATCACTTAAGAGGATAATGCTAACTGTGGACACAGAGTTTTATCTGGCTATTGTTCTACATGTGTTAAAGGAATCATTCTTGTTCATCTTGAAGGCAGATCAGTCTCTAATGGCAGGTGTCAAATGTTCAACCCTGGGTGGTATTCTGTTGTTTACCTGTGATATTTTTCGTAACTGAAAAAATCAGATCAATTTTTCAAACAAGCCCACATGGACAGACTGTTTGTTGTTGAGCTAAAATGGCACCGCCGAAACTATACCAAGCCAACGAGAAGTGAGCTTTATTTACTCTTCTTCCTTCATTCTCTTCCAATGTGTTAGAACCGGAAGTACTGCAGAAAGTTTCACCTTCTGTGTGAAACTTCCACTTGGCAAAGTTTTGAGCAAGTGTCTGAAAAACTCCTGAAAACGTTGGTTTTCTACAGGAAACAATAAAAAGGACCTCTGCTGTAATGCTACCACTGTTCCGCTAGTCTAGAAACTACATACTGAGGAGCCAGGGGGAAAATAAAATATAAAACTGGCTTCCTCTTTGGAGTTTTCCCAGGCAACTGCTTTATAAGGACAAATTTAAATCCTTCCGTTTTCTGCCCTTGAAGGTGGTAAATATGATTGTGGCTTTATCCGTTTTTTATTGTAAATGAAATGGGAGTTCAGACCGTCCGGCTGTGTGTCACTTGTTGGATGGCTGCCACAGACTAATGTAGACGTCCCACTGGGAGACCAGAGAAGAACTACACTTTGATTCACCAGATTGTGTTAAATAGTCCAGCTGTTGCGATTTGAAAGATAGTTACCTCAGAAGTGAAATAGAAATGAACTTGGCATTTATGCCTCAAACCATTTTTATACTGTTTGGCAATCAGCTTTTCAGAGGCAGCATTTTATAAAATAACTCTCACTGCTTAAAAGTTTCATTCACTGTAATGTTCAAAATGTCCCACCTTTATATTATCAGTAAAATTAAGCTTGAGTGATATGCAGAATTTGCATGAAATAAGCATTTCCCCCTTCATTTCATGAGCTTTGATTGTATTCAATTGAGCTCAGAACCACGGTCTATTAGGGCTCTTTTGGGCATTAGTTAATTTGAATTGCAGCCGAAACGTTAGCTAGAATGTTGTTGAATATAATTGGAACATGGAAAGTTGATTTTGAAAGGAATTTCATTGAATGCAAACAATGATGTGCTTTTTAAAAATTAGAATGCAGCGTTTTCATCTCTAGTCATATAGTCTGAGAAATCACCAGTAAGCCCCTTTGTAGAGATCAGCTTTGGAATAACCATTTGCAATTGTTCTTATTCTTCTGGTACCAGTACCGCTTAGAGTGAGGTCTTTTACCAGCAAGTGTCTCTCTCCCACCTGCCTGAGCCCCGCATTCAACCTCTGCTGCAGTTGGGGGAAAGCAGCTGTTTTCTGTAACCCAAGTTTAACGTGGGCATCAGTCTGTGTGGAGTGGTATAGATTGGCATATTGTGTGCTAACTTTTATTTTGGTTTTGAAATAGCCGTTGAACACGTGTTCTCAAATCACCCATCACAGACCTGGGTACCCATAAATGATTACCCAGTATCAAATACAATCAGACAGTGTGCTATGGTTGGAAAATCATATTAGACAGGAAATCAAGAGTCTATAATTTTAGTCCCAGACTTGTTTCTCTCACGTTGTGTGCGCTTGTGTACCTTCACAAATGAAAAGTTCGGACAAACAACTGTGCTTCTTTCAGCCCAAACATCCCATGGTTTTCATCTTACTTTATATCACCTGTAAAACTTGTTTCACATGAAGATTTTACACCATGCAGGAAAAGAACTGACATTCCTTTTCCTGAAGTCCTTAATTTTCATTCTTTATTTGTGGTCATTGTCCTTAGATGTTGACTGGGTAGCTGAGCAGTTGAACAGAACAGTACCGATTTCTATTGAATTTGAGCTTCCGGAATGTCTGCTTAGGGCGCAAGCTCTAGAGCCTGTCAATCTGGCCACTAGAGGAAGAGCCTGGCTCCCTGGCACTCTTACTGGTGGGCTCTCTGGCTATTCTTGTGTGATGGGTTAGAGTAGAGTGAGGTCTAGGAGGAAGGCTCTTTATTCAGGAAAGAGCCCTTGGCAGCTCTCTATAGGAATCTGGAACGTGGTCTAGTGATGTCAAACCAGGAGACCATACAGATCACAGGAGAACGACAGAAATCAAGGAATAGCTTACAGGGACAGACTATTTATTTACACATCTAAAGTGGATTCAGAAAGAGAGACATCAGTCAACATGCCACACTTAGCCTGTGACGTGGTCATCATGCTTCTGAGAGAACTTGCCTTTTCTGAACTGCTGCATGGTATTGTGGGAAAGCAGGAATGGGGAGTCAGGAGCTCCTGGCTCTGCCGCTAATGAGTTGTGTGATTTCAGAGCAGCCTCCTCCCTTCACAAGCCTCATGTTCCTCTTCAATCACAGTACAGGCAGGACACGGTGACTGTCATCGTCTGTTTTAGCCGCAGTCCACTGGGATTCCAAGTCAATGGGCCATAACCCCTGAAAAAAACATTTTCTGACTCTCAATGCGTAGATTCTGATAAATTACCCACTGTGCCGTGTTCAGTGATATTCAGCAAAGACTTTCTCTGATTGTAGTTTACCGGTGACTTAGTAATATTAGTCTGCAGCTGAGAAGCTTACTTAGGGATAGAAGAACAATGCTTTGCACGGAGACAATTCCAAGACAGTTTCAAGTCAACGTTTGAAGGTTTCTGACTTACTAGTTCAGGTTTATTGCCTTTGTGGAGCTCTGAGAACCCTTCCTTCCTGGAAGTCTTCAGCCATTAACTGAAGAGGAAAGCTTTTTCTCGAATGTGGGCATGAGTCCTTCACCTGCAGACACACCTGGGTGTGAGGAGCATCTGTGGGAGGTCTACAGAGTGATGAAGGGCAGCATGGGCTATGGACATTCACTTAGAATGAGATAAATGCTTCATCTCCGCATGCCAAGGGGGATTGGCTGACCTACCGAATAGTGGTTCAGACCCAACATGGTGAACTCGACTGGAGCCTTAGTTGAGGTTTGAACTGTAATCACCTCGCTAGACTGAAACATCATTGTCCTGGTTAATCTAGCCAGATGTTTTCAGGTTAGGCTTGACCACAAGAGAAATTTGCATGAGATTTAGAAGGTGGAAATGAAGGTGTCGTTCTGAAGGTCGGTGCAGGGCAGGCACACTACAGCTCACTCACCGTGTAGCTGATGTGTTGGTGTGTGGCAGCAGCTGCATGCAGTTCTCCAGCACTCCGTCCTCCCCAGGGTCATCTCCTTCAGCATCTTCAGATCCTGTGTCAGATACATGCACAGCTCCATGGTGAAGGGTTCCAGCCTGTCCTACAGACCATCCTTACCATCAGGATTGGAGGTGGTAAGACACAGATGCAAATCTAGCTTGTCCTAGATCTTTCCCGCCAACATCCTTTTCCGTCTCAACTCCCAGAATGCCAATTTCAAACCGAGCATCAGACCTCGAGGCAACAGGCTTACCTAGACTGTCTAGCTCCCTCCATGGTGTGAGGCCTCAGTCCTCTACCTCCCTTACATCTCTTACCAGCCCCTGATGCACGCAGTCTTCCAGGTGTCTCCTGGGTCACATAACAGATAACACAGGAACACTACACCCAAGTCATGGACAAGGTTGACTGTGAGCATGGTGCTTAGAAAAGGATGACTTTTAAATAGCTTCAGGCTCTGCTGTTGAACTGCAGTGAGAGAAATTGATCCTCAATCCATAGCAACCGAGGTCTAGAGTGGTTTCTTGGCCAAGGTGGATAAACAACGTCATGGTGTTTTCCAACAACAGGGCATTGTCAAATCCAGGCAAAAATAGATAAATTTTCTCTCACTACAGTGTAGCTTGCTTTCTAGGCTTCTGGGCATGTCTTGACGTCTACCACTGCCAAAAGCAGACAACAATAACCAACCGCTACAGTTTGTATCTAACCTAGTAGCAAAACGGAGTGGTTTTCTAGTCTTTGGGAAAATTGTGGTATTGGTCAGAAAGTGATAAAAATGTGAGCATTGGGTTTGAGGCTTTTGTACTTGGGGGTAATCAGGCCGCTGACTTTCTCTCCATAGCTGATCATTCCTTCTCTTGCTCTCAGTGTCTTAAGAGCGTCTTCAGACTTGCTTACACCGAAGCATCCATTTCTCTCCATTCATTCTGAGCCTTTCCGTTTATTAATAGGCACGGTTGCCTTTACTCCACAAACACCAGGATCCGAGCTGGGTGGCAGGGATCGAACTGTGGGCAAAACTGAACAGTCCCTGCCTCATGCTGCTTCCATTCAATTTAAAGAGGCAGGCATTAAAGAACTCATTACACATGCACGTAATTATAATTGTGGTACGTTCCCCAAGGGGAAAAGTATTTCCGGTGGTCAGAGAGGATCTAACTGGGGATCTGCCATGGAGGTCAAGTGCTGGTAGACACTGGCCAGTGGTTCTCCAGTGTGTGTCCTTATACCCAGGGTGGGAGTGGTGGTGTGCGGGAATGTGTTTGACATCCAGCACTCTGGGGCAAAGATCATGAATCCAAGGGTTGGTCAAGAAGACTAAGAAGAGGCTGCCTGGCCACTGCTGTGCCCACGCCAGCAGCCTTAACCTTCGGGACCTGGGTCTGCAGGCTTGTGCCTTCCTCTGGTGGGCTCTTACCATGACCTCTGAAAGGGCGAGATGCCAACAGCTGAATTTCTTGACACATGGCAGGAGAAGAGTGTTTCAGGCTCACCTGTCCCTACAGCAAAATTGCTGCTCCTGCCTTTGGAGAAACAATAGCTTCCTGAAGCCTAAAAGAGCAGAAAGGGGAAAAAGACGCATCTAAATTTAAAATCTCTCCAAACTCCAACTCTGCTCTTTAGAAATAAAGTGTGTGGTAGCTTAGTACTTTAGCTTCATTTCTGGCTTCTCCCATGTGCCCGAGCCCTGCCTCACCCTTCCCTGACCTGATCAGCTCTCTTCTAGTCAGTAAGGGCAGCAGTTGGCACATCTCACAGCTGTGCATCCGTGGTCAGGGAGAGTCACTTCACCTCTTGGAGGCAGTCTCCTCAGAGCTAATCTGCAGCCAGATGTTCCAGGGACACAGGGAAGGTTAACTGGCTCTCCTTCTGGCTAAGTGGGGCAGGGCGGGAGCCAGGGCACCAGCTGAGGAATGCTGGGCGCTGCACCTCCTGAGAAGAGATCTAATTAAAGAGGTAGGTGCATTTTGCTTTTTAAATGTTTCATAGGTAATTGTTTGTTTTGCCTTCTTTCTTCTGTCCTTGTGCTCCTCATATGTAATTGGATAGCATCTTCTTTTCTAATGACTGCCAATCTCATAGACAATGTTGTGCATGTTGGGTAGACTTAGTGCATTTTGGTTTTGATGTTTGCCTGAATCCAGGAATATGACAGACAAATCTTTTCTATGTCTGCTTTTTCTTTGTTTAACTGTTCATTCCTTAGGCCTCTCAGTAACCCTGGATGCTGGAGAAAAGCCGTGGGCGATGCAAAACAACCTGGACCGGTTGTAGTTTTAGGTCCGATTTCCACACATGAACCCCAAACCAAAGATCAGGTGGCTGAAAAAGATGCAACTCAACCCCAGAAGGATGAAGGCAAAATGAAACCAGAATGTAAAGAAGACAGCCTTGAAAAAATCCGAGAGACAGACAGCTCCAGCTGCTGATCTATAAACCAGGAGGCTGACATGTCCGGAAGTCCTTTGCAATAAGCACATGATTTGTTTGGGTGTCTTGGCAAGGGCTACAGGCATTCTTTTCTTCTAAATCTATTCAGAATACAGGCTCTCTCTAAACTTTCTAAGGAGTTCAGCTATAAACATAAGTAAGCAATTTAGCAAAATACACACTCTTAAGTAGTTTTTGGTTTTGATCTTTATAGGGCTAAGTGTTTTTTCTAGTTACTGTATTAAGTGTGACTTCTTTTAAAAGGGTTACAAAAAAATCCAGATGTTGGCATCTTTTCAGTAATGTACATATACCACTCGTCAAATGTAATGCTGAATGTTTTTGGTACTTGTGGATAACTGGATAAACAGAACTTACTAAGTTGATTTAAAGGCTCCCCAAAAGCTTCTGCTTGGGTCTGGTCCTGATCCTCTTTTGATGGAGAAATTATGGTATCATCGTGGCTTACACGTTACTCTCTCGGGCATACTGAGATGAACTTAAAAAGCAAAAGTTGCCATCGAATGACTGCTCCTGTAGTTAGTGCTTGTTGCACACATTGTTAAATATGGGATGCAAAGTCCATGCTATTGATCCTGTCTAAAGCCTGCTGAGAGCTTTGCTGAGAATACTCTGGCATTGTGCATTAAGTCAAAGTCCCAAACCTGAATTCAGTGCAGTATGAAATAAGTCACATGCTCTGTGAATTAACTGTTTTCCGCTACACCCAGGTGGCACAAGTACCATGTCTTATCACAGTTCTGACGAGTGACAGACAAGTGTAGACAAGTGACAAGCACACCATTTTATTGCTTTGCTACTACTGTTTGACATTACCCAGGGTTTTGGGTTTGTTTTTTTCGTGTTGTTTTTTTTTTTCTAAAGAAATTAGGTGGTAGTTAGTCTCTAAAAAAATTCAATGTTTCCAGCTACCACAGTGAATAAATAGAAATGTAATCAGGGATTTTTTTTCACTTATGCAGCTTTTCAAAGTTGATTGTTTCAAAATTGGTGTTTATTTAAAATACGTGGTAATGTACTTGAATGCATTTTTGTATGACAATGATTGAGTCACGGTAATTTTACTATTAAAGAAAGTGAAAGGTTTCGTTTGGTTCGCATGGCTCAGCATGTAGCTGTCAGGTTTCTCTAACCTAAGGGCAAAAGAAAATGATAGTCATAATTTCAGTAGTTGTATTTTATGTTTGCACGTTTGCTAAGCATAGGTTTGAAGAGGTGGATAGGCAGGTAAATGTACTTCATAAACTTGGAGATAATGATCTTTCTGTAGGTTTGTTCTGCTTGACTATCCCCATGTTTCTTCCCAGCAATGACTTGACAATTACTTATCCACTTACTGATGGGGAATTAAGATGTGATGTTTTGCAACTGTAATTTTCCCTCACTGAATCCTACTGCTAGACGAGAATGGCTAACTACAAACCGCATTAATTCACTTACAAGAGTTTCTCTTTTGCTGTGATTTGAGCTCTCCTCACTCCAACTTATTAAAAAGCCACTAACGGTTTCCCACGAAGCATCTGTTGTGGTTATTGGATTATTGCCATTCTGGATTAATTTCCTCAAGCTTGACATTCTTCAGTTGGGTAGCTGTGTGAGAGCTGATGAGTACAGGAACTTTTAAGGATCCACAAGATGGTCTCTTTGAGGAATTGTATTCCGTTTCTTCTGACTCTCCTCCATGTGTCTGTTACCAGTTTGCTGACACACCCTTGAGATGTTCAGGAATATAAAGGGAAATAAACTTGCCGTTGTCCATATTTCATCACACACATCAAAAGAATGTTTATCTTTATTGCTCAGAAGTAACTATTTGGAGAGAGGTGTTAACTGACTGGACAACAAACACCAAAACCCAGGCTTACAGCCCTTTTCACCATGATGACAATACATTTTAAATGAATTTCTTGTAAATGTATGTACTGTAGGTCATTTATTCATCTTTATCTGTCTGTTTTTCCCCCTCCTTTTCACATCAGTTTTGAGAATAGTATTTTTACCCCTGATGGAGTGTCATTAGCAGGTAGTTCCAGATGAGAAGACTAGTGCTTGCCTCCTCAAGTGATTTGCACAGAAAATGGCACATCTCCTACTTAGGTATCATTTTAAAAGTTCGAAGGGTCTGTCATCTGTGTGTGTGTGCTTTCCATTCAAAAGACTGTTTATAGTTGCTTTTATTTTTGAAGCATGAGAACTCATCCTCTAGAGTATTTTTAATTAATGTTCATGTGTTTTTATGGCCAAAGGAAGGCAAAAGGATGGGAGTACTTTGTGCTCTTATTTAAAAAGAAAAAAGAAATCATCTCTCTCCTTTTTTGGAAGGCTAAGAATTTAACTGCAATTTTAGCTTTCTTTTTCATCTTAAATAACGTCAGCTCCTCACCCAGTCATGTCAGCAGCGGATCAGTCAGCTCCATGGAAGTTCTGAATGGCTGCGTCACCTGGTGGTGGTGGTGAAGTGCCGTTGAGTCGGATCCGACTCATAGTGACCCTGTGTAGGGTTTCCGAGGAGGGGCTGGTGAGCTTGAAACACTGACCTTGCAGTCCAGCGCACTAACCTACAGCACGACTCTCAACAGCATGGCTAGTCCCTGATGGATGATGTATTCGAGTTGCAACACCAACCACCCGTCTGGTTGGCTGGTTGGTTGGTACGTCATTAGTGTATGTACTACATACTGTGTTGCAGCATTTAATTTGCTGATGTTATCGTTCTTAGATGTACACTGGCAGATGGCCAAAGGTCAGATTTATAATGATACTGATCATAAATGTAAACAATCATGAAGAGTTTTCAAACAAGAAAGAGGTATTCGATTTGAGTTAGAACCAACTTACGCTGGAGTCGTTGGAATGGAACCCCGTTGTGAGTCAGGGGTGACCTGTAAAACGTGTGCTACACACAGAGTAGGTCTCTGCAGCCACTTTTCACCTGTATGTCAGGAAAACGCGCAGACCTTGGGGATACTGAGGGATCGGTTCCAGACCATGCAGTTACGTGAACATTGCAACAAAGCCAAGTCACACATGTTCTTGGTTTCCTGGTGCATATGAAAGTTATGTTCACACTGTAGTCATTGAGGTGTGCAGCAGCATTGTGGAAAAGTCTGAATGCTGAGAGAGCTACCCACATGTTACACAGACATGCCATGAGCACATGCTGTCGGAAAAATGGTACCGAAAGACTGACTCAATGCAGGGTCGCCACAGACCTTCAACTTGTAAAACTCACAGTATCTGCGGAGTGCAGTAAAACGAGGTATGCCTGTATTTAGCTGGTAACTTAGTTACATATTTGTGCTCTGTTTTTGTTCATTTCATTATCATTTGTATCACAGTTCTGGCTTATATATGATTCCTATAAGATCTCTCAGAATTCACGTGTGTGTGTGTGTGTGTCTGAGGACATGTGGGAGGAATGTGTGGACACCCAGTCATGTTTTTCCTGCATTTAAAATGAATTTTCCTTCCAGGTTTCTCATCCCCCATTGTCTGCTGCTAAGCGTCAGGAGAGGGAAGTAACAACCACAGAGTCTGACACAGTTTTTCCAACTTAAAGGAGGTTTCCCAACCAGATCTCCCACCCCATGCTCAGACAGTCCGCCACTGAGCCCATTTCTGCTCTTCCGGGTAGAGTTCCCCTGTAGACTGCTCTTGAAAAGGAGAGCTCCTTTGTGTGCTGAGTAAAAACATATAAAATACACCTGAAATCCAAACTCAGCTAACTCTCCTACAAGGCAGTACATAGCAATTTATATAATTTTGGGGGAAAGGCAATTCGAAGCCCTTTTAACAAAGACCCTAAAGCATATGAAGTGGTTGGATGGTGTATCTGTAGATATGTGTTTCAGCATGCGTATTTCTGGTACTCTTATCCCAACACAACTTTACAAAGACAGTTCACCCCACGTGCATTTCACATCTTTTTAAACCACTTGCTATTTAATATTAGAGTTACATGCCACATGCCATTGTATAAATAACTGGGACTTTAATAGCCTTTGGAATATTTGTTCATTGATATGTTGGTTGACACCCATTTTTGCTCCGGGGAGGAAAAAAAAAAAAGATCTAAAGAGACACAAGATGGTATAAAGCATACAAGAAAACCCCAAAAGGGTTTCGAGGCAAAGGGAACTGAATGTAGGAGAGGGAGATGAAGCTGAGGGTTATGACAAGACAGACTGAGGTTGGTGGCAGAGATGTGTGTGCGCTTTCTAGCAGTGAGGAGACGGAGGATGGTCACCTCTTCCAGGTACACAAGGCAGCGGCGGCGTGCTCAACTAGGATTTGTTTCAGAGATGTTCGGATTTGCAAAGTATGAGGTATTTGAGCTGAGTTTGGATTTGGTCACAATGGTAATGACCTCCTTTATTAAGTCAGGACCTTTCAAAATACAGAGTAGAGCTACCATACTCACCGTAATGGTTAGAAAATGAAATTCACAGGGATCATTTGAGGCAAATGTACCATGTATGTATGTTATTAATTAGTGAAAGTAAAAGAATAAGAACGGGTGACAATTCGGAGTAAGATCAATAAGGAGACATGCTTTGGATCTACCAGCTTCATAATACTAATGGTGTGCATGGTTAAATAGGGTGTGACGCTGGCTCAAGGGGCTCACACATTGGCTGGTTCCTCTACAACTTCTGTGGGAAAGATGGGCTCCGGGGGCTCAAGTAGCTCCTCATCCGCAGCTGCAGCAGCTTCAGCTTCCTCATTAAAGTTTAAAAAAGTGCGCTCTTGGAAATCTATTAAAAAAATACAATAAAACAGAAACCCCCAATAAAGGTTATTGCCTGTTCCAACGGTGCTAATTTGAAGATGATGTTTGTGGCGTGGTTTCAAAGAGACCATCTTCAGAACTGTCCAGACATGTCACATAGCAGTGCCACACTCAATGGTGCCGAGATTCACTGAGATTCACCACCGGAGCGGCTTCCTGAGCCATTGAGACCCGGGCCTGCCTTTGGCGTAACATCAGGAGCGCACCACAACTTCTTTTCAGTTGACTTCACACCCTAATCCAACATTCTGGCACATTTTGATGTGCAAAGGTCTTTGACACAGAGACTTGGCAGAAAAGGGGAAGAGGAAAGAAATAACCTAAAATAAAAGAGATGGTGGTGGTTGTGTGCCGTTAAGTCAGTTCTGACTCAACGACCCTGTATAGAGTTTCCAAGCCTGCACATCTTTATGGGAGCAGAAAGCCTCATTTTCCTCCCCAGGAGTGGCTGGTAGATTCTAACTGCTGACTTTGCAGTTAGCAGACCAACGTGTAATCCACTCCGCTACCAGAGGCTACGTAGATGAAAGAAGTGGCACACACAAATGAAAACCACTGTCTGCTACAAGGCTGCTGGTTGCAGACACAAATTGTGATCATGCCCTCAGAGGCCCTCAGAGACGGCTGGCTTTTAATGGCTGGGGGCCTGGCTAACATTTCCCTACTCACAAGTGGGGCTAGAGAGATTTGTCCTCCATTTTTTAGATGCCTTCACATTTACGGACCGCTGCAAATGCCAGAAATTCTAGTTAATCCATAAATCCATTCTGGAATGCCTCCAAGGAAGGGGCTGGGTCTGGGGTTTACGGGTGTCTGGGAGGTCTTTCTGATGCCCTGAAGCAACTGTTTCCTGTGGGGTGAAGTCAAGCTAGAAATGGAATAAATCAACAAAGGGACCTGCTGCTGCCATGTGCCACCACTTAGGACAACAGTGTCCCTGCAGAGGGTTTCCAAGGTTGTAGATCCTCACCAGAGCAGAAGGCCTCATCTTACTTCCACAGAGCGGCTGGTGGGCTCAAACTGCTGACCTTGTGGTTGGAGCCCAATGTGTAACCCACTATACAACCAAAGTTCCCCAAGTCAGTATGACACACACACAGAGCCAGCTGATAGGTGAAACAATGCAGTTTTCCTGTTTGAAGTCCTGGTGTGACACTAGGATAAGCACTGGACTACTAAACACAAGGTTGGTGATTCAAACCCACCAGCCGCTCCTTGGAAACCCTATACAGGGTCGCTGTGAATTGGGACTGACTCGACAGCCCACCATCATTTGAAAAAGTTAAGTATTTGGGTTACACATGCACACAAAACACAAGCAAACTTCAGAGTCTCCTTACATAGCTCAGAACAGACTTCCCCAATTTTATCTTTATTTCTTATAACTTAAGAGTATGTTGTCAAAGTCACTGCTAAAATCATTCATGGTAACTTTACCATCACAGTGTCCCTTGGTCTCTACAATGTAGCTGCCACAAGCAGTAATACGAAAAAGAAACAAAGCCCATTTGGGGTGTTTCTCGCCACTCAGCCCAAACCATGATGTGCTGATTTCCTATGCAGATTCAAAGGTCTGTTTTCATAAACGGTTGGTTCATTCCTCTGGAGACGGGCCTTCCCAACATGACAACACGCAGTCTACTTTTTAAAGCAAAACGAGTTGTTTGCAAGAAGCATCAGGAAAACATCTGCCTCTAACTCTCATGGGCTGTGCAGACAAACCTGAAGCATAATTTGGACCCTAACAAAAGGTAGGCTTGGAGATGTCAATCAATTAATTCTATTGAAAAGCATCGCGTAGCCTATTGAGTGAGAAGAAGGGCAAGAGTTGTAAACATTCAGGTAAATAGATAATCCATTAAGACAACAATCTACATTGTGGCAAATGCCACCCCACTCTTGTTAGCCCTTATTTTCTGGTCTTTGGATTCCCCTGCCCTCCTACCAGAGGACCTCTCTGTCCTCCTCTCCCGATCTTTGTCCTCCTATTCATGGCTCAGTGAACACAAAGCAGGAAAGCAGTGCTTACCCAGTGTTCCATTCTGGACAAGTTCTTCCTCTATAGTAAAAAGGCGGTTGTATTTAGTCACCCGTTCGCCTCGAGAAAGACCTCCCAACTTGACAAACCGCACTCCCAGTCCGACAGCCTGAGAAGAAGAATTTCTTAAGAATGGAGGGGTCTGATTTTTGTTAAACTACATACAGTGCTTTAGAGAGAGAGAGGAGACTGTCATGGTGATGTGTGTTTCTGTTTTAATATAAATTAGTTGTGTTTTATTCTTTGCATAAATAAAGTAACCTGCCCACAAGCTGGGTGTCAGAAGGATAAGAGGTGCCATAACTGCATTAGATGCTTTACACGTCACATGAGCAGCTGATGACCTCTGACAGGCTGGCCTTCCTTGCTTCATTTTAGGACATAAAACTGGGCCTGTCATCTGCCCTGGACTTCAAATCTTTCTGCTCTGCCAAAGTCCAAAGATTGGCTTTCTATTTCATAAAAGGTTGCATGACTCTACCAAAGACTGCTTTCCCCTGAAATACCAATTCATGATAAAAGCAGTGTTTTGGCAATTCTGCAATTGACCAGCTTTCAGCACTTACCAAATCCACTAGGCTATCATCAGACGACTCTCCCTCCATGCTTCCAAAGACAGCAATGTGCTTCTTACCTGTCAGCAAGGAACCGACTTAGTTTTACACAGTATGGGAACGGTGTGCCCAGAGATTTTCAGACTTCTTTATAAGTATCTATTATTTAACTACCTAAGAATTCTAACCCAAACATTTGTACTTGGATTGCTCTGCTGTTCTTTCTTTATGCCTCTTTCTACACAATACCATGTTTCACCATGTTTTATCAAATGTAAGGTACACTAAGAGTTCGGGTGGGCTTGAACCACCGACCTTGCGGTTCAAACTGACCTTGCAGTCCAGTGCATTGTCCTGCAGCACCACACCAGGGCTCCATAATGTAGCATTTTCTTCTAAGGAATCTGACACACTGACTATTATTCGATCTAACAAGCAGTACTAATAGTATGTAATCAAGCATTTGAGGATCACAGAAGCATTATGGAATTTGTCAAAATCTACATAGTGCAAACCAAATTTCTCGTTAACAGTGGTGGTGATGTGCCATGGAGTCGGTTCCAACTCATAGTGACCCTGTACAGGGTTTCTGAGGCTGTAAATCTTTACAGGAGCAGAAAGCCTCATCTTTCTCCTGCAAAACAGCTGGTAGTTTGAAACTGCTGACCTTGAGGTTAGCAGCCCAGCCTGTAACCACTGTACTATATAGTATCTGTTTCTGAGGCAGGAGAGACAGGAAGGAATGAGAGGCCCGGGGGGTGGGGTGGGGGGCATGGGGTGACAGCCTACAGGCCAGCCCTCCCCAGGCCCCTTCAACATTGGGCATTTCAGTCCATCGTCTGGCACCAACTCAGGCCCTCACCTGCCAGTTTGCTTCCATTCTACTCCAGGTCTATTCCTGAGGTCTATTCCTTCTATTTCTGTTCCAGGCACTGGCAGAGGGAATTCATCGAAGTTTACAGTCTAGTCAGGGAGACCCAACATTAAATAAAGGTACAAGTAATCATGGTTGGTACCATAAAGAGAAAGTATGGGATGTTAAGAGAACCATTCAGAATACAACCTGTTCAGGGTAGGGAAGTCAGAAAAAATATATGAGGGGGCTTCAAAAGGTTCACGGGAAAATGGCATTACCCTTTCCATTTTTTATGAACTTTTTGAAGCTCCTTTGTATTTGAAGTTATTTCATTTAAGCCAAGACCTGAAAGGTAAGTGTGCTGTTGTTAAGACCTGTGGAGTCGGTTTTGACTTACACCGAGTGGCTCTGTGTAAGGTTTCTGAGGGGCGTCTGGTGGGGTTGGACTGTCAGTGTTTGCCTCACCAGGACTCCAAGGGTAAGTACGTTAAGTGTCGTTGAGTCATTTCCGACTTGTGGCGGTGGTGGTGTTAGGTGCTATCAAGTCAGTTCCCAGTCATAGCCACCCTAGGAGCAGCTGGTGGGTTTGAGCCACCAACCTTGTGGTTTACAGTCGAGTGCTTATCCTACAGCACCACACTAGGAGTCATAGCAACTCACAGTGACCCTGTATATCATTTCTGAGGCTTTAAATCTTAGTGGGAATAGAAAGCCTCTGTTCAGAGCAGCGGGCAGGCTCGAACCACAAACCTTGTGGTTCACAGTCCAGTGCTTATCATATGGAGCCACTATACTCCTAAGGATAAGTATGTTAAAGTACCATGGAGTTGGTTACAACTCATAGTGACTCTGTATAGGTTTTCCAGGAGCAGCTGGTGGGTTTAAATTGGCAACCTTGTGGTTTGACATCCAGTGCTGACCCTACAACACCAAGGATAAGGATATTGTTGTTGTTAAGTGTTGTCAAGTCAGTTCTGACTCATAGTGACCCTGTATAGGGTTTCCAAGGAGCATCTGGTGGGTTTGAACTGCTGACCTTGTGGTTCAAACAAACTTGTGGTCCAGTGCTTATCCTACAGCGCCACACCAGGAGTGAGCAATCAGGACTACATAAAGTAGGGGTGGGGAACCTTTTTTTCTGTCAAAATTTATAACATTTGTTTGTGGGTCATCCAAAACGATCAACTAAAAAAATTACTCTGCCACATTTGGTTAAACATTTAATTAACGCACCCCTAAATGTGGAACCAAGGAGAATACTGAAAGTGCCATGGACTGCCAAAAGAACCAATAAATCTGTTTTGGAAGAAGTGCAGCCAGAGTGCTCCTTGGAGGCCAGGATGGCTAAGCTTCGTCTCTCCTACTTTGGACACATTGTCCGGAGAGAACAGTCGCTGGAGAAGGATGTCATGCTGGGTAAGGTGGATGGTCAGAGAAAAAGAGGAAGACCCCTAAGGAGATGGATCAGTCAGGTGGCATCATTGATGGACTCAGGTGTGGCGGCGGTAGTGAGTTTGGCCCAGGATCGGACATTGTTTCGTTCTGCTGTGCATGGGGTCGCTATGAGTTGGTTCCGACTCGATGGCACCTGACAACAACAACAACAACAAATGTGATGGCAGAGTCCTGGGGTGGCGCTGGGGCTAAGGCATCAGACTGCAAAGTTGTTTGAACTGCAAGGTCAGTGGTTCAAGCTCACCAGGTGCTCCTTGGAAACCCAATACAGGGTCGCTATGGGTCGGAACCAACTCGACGGCACTTAACAACAACAAATGTGATGGCACTGCAGGATAATACAGTAGCCTGCAAAGTCAGTTTGAACCGCAAGGTTTGCGGTTCAAACCCACCCGCCGCTCCTAGGAAACCCTCTACAGGGTTGCTATGGGTCAGAACCAACTCGACGGCACTTAACAACAAATGTGAAGGCTGGAACTGTGGTTGCCTTGGCAGGGCCAGACCAAGTGGACATTCCCCCCTGACATAAAGGTTCTCTCCTGTGGCATCCCAGCTGCAGTGGAGTTTGGCTTTTCAGTTGTCATGTCACAATTCCCAGTACCTAGCATTCTGCTCCTGAATTCCAGGTTGCTGGCAAAGGTCCTGCTTTCAGCCATGTCCCTGATGCTGTGTTGCCCTGCTAACTTGCCTGCCTGCTTGCTTCCCACTCCTGCCTATTATAGCGAGCCTACTCCCAACCCCAGTCTCTGTTGCTTCTGCCTGGCTCTTCTGACCCTGTTTGTGTAACTGCTGAAGCAGATTGGAGATCCAGTTACAAATACTGGTCATTCTAGGCTTCTTCCAGTCAACTGCAAATTAACATGGTTCACTGGTGTCGTCAGTAGATTACAACTACCTAAGCTTATTTTCCTGGAGTGGTGCTGTGGGTTAATGCGCTACACTGCAAAGTAGGTTTAAACCACAAGGTTAGTGGTTCAAGCTCACCAGCCACTCCTCGGATTCTTTCATCTGATTCTTTCATTGACTTTGACATCTTGTCCTCATTGAACCACCTTCATTCAGCCCACTGTGAGTCTTTCAAGTCCATACTTTTACTCACTGTCAATGAGGTTGGTTACTTGTACCAAGTCCGACATCGTTGTGTGATTTGTGTGTTTTATGATCAGCCCACTGGCTCTGGGGGTGCTGATATTCCCATCCTCTAGAAGCTTAGGGATGCTTCTGGATGCAGCTCCTGCGATGATGTAACACCTGGAACCAAGAGCATTGTAGATGCTGTCCCACTGTTCAGAGTCCTGGGTAGATATTTACGAATTGATCATTACACTGGCTTCAACATAACCTCAAAACAACAGGAATTATATCACACATGATCAAAATTGTACAATTTTCCTATGAGACACACAGTTCTCTCCACCCCCACCACCCCTCTATTTATTTTTCATCTGTGGCTGAATGCCACCAGCTGCCACAGGAATACAGACAGAAACTTTCAATGGTTTGGATTTGAGCTTAAAAGGTCTAGTGAATGAAATGTTCATAGACTTAAATGCTATTCCCAACATCGATTCTGGGGTTGTTTACACAGGCTCTCCCCTTTCACTGTATTATCCCTAATGGTTCTACAGACTGCTTGGTTAGAAGAATTTTTGTTATTTCTGGAAAACAGACAACTGGAAGAAAGGAGCCTGCAAAGGCTCTAGGCCTTTTTTCTCAACGCCCTAGTTTGTATTGGTGAGACCACCACCTTAAATGCTTATTATTCAAAAGGGAAATACTATACAAAGCCATCCCAGCCATTCGACCAGAGTTCAGCTTCTTCCATTAAAAAAACTGTGTCCTGGAATGTTCTAGAAGCTGCAGTCAGAGCCTCAGGACACTCTTGTCCAAGGGCAGGTCTGGTCAAGGTGACAGACTGAAGTAAGTCAGTGTTCTTATGGGGCTGAAGTCTGGCATGGGCTGGGAAAGGAAAGACATGCAGGCTGGGACCCCAAGTGACCCATTACTCCTATTGTCCCCAGCATTTAAACAGTTATCTCCAAGAGGGTAAAGTGCTCAAATTCCTAAAACCAGCACTTTTGAGCAGTGTTATGCATTTAAGTAGTGTTATCAGTTGAACTGTGTCTTCCAAAATAAATGTTCGCGTCCTAACTCCATTCCTGTGGATGCAATTTTATTTGGAAATGGGGTTTTCTATGTTAGGCTAATGAGGCTGTATCAGAGTAGATGGTACTAAACCTGTTCACTTCTAAGTTATAACAAGAACAGGTTAAACACAGAAGCAAGGGTGCCCTGGACAAGACAGACGCCACATGAGGGTCCTCTACAAGCCAAAGAACCAAGAAACGTGGGGCTAGTGACAGGGAATCAACATGACCAAGACCCTGCTTTAGACTCCTAGCCTCCAGGACTGTGAGAAAACAAATGTCTGCTCTGTAAAGCAACCCTCTTGTGGTATCTGTGTCCCAGCAGCACCGGGAATCTAAGAAAGAGAAGTTCGGAGGAGGAGACCTGGGTGATCTTTTGTGCCATATAAATGTCCCCAGCAAAATGCATTTGTTTGAAGAGATCAGAAAGCCTCAACATCTCAAACTCTGACAAGGCTTTGATACTTCTATGCATATGTGTGTTGTTGTTGTTGTTGTTAAGTAATGCATTTGTTTGAAGAGATCAGAAAGCCTCAACATCTCAAACTCTGACAAGGCTTTGATACTTCTATGCATATGTAGTAACTGAATTTTGATAAAAGTATTAGCCTAGTACAAGGCCTGTTTCCATGAGTAGTGAAAATGCTGTATGTTATGAGGGACAGAGGAAGACCCCCAACAAGATGGATTGGCCAAGTGGCAGCATCGATGGACTCAAGCGTGGCAACAATAGTGTGGTTGGCCCAGGATCGGGCAGTGTTTCGTTCTGCTGTGCATAAGGTTGCTATGGGTCGATACCAACTGGATGACACCTCACAACAGCAACAACCTATTGAAGCACCAACTAGCGCAGCCGGCCCTGCTTCTATCCGTTAGGTTACCTATAATATCCAGGTCCTCCTAACATGCTTGGGAAAGGCTTGCTTCATTCTGCACATAGACACACTCCCATGTAATTGTGTCTCTGCTATTCATTTACTTAGTAAGTGCCTTCTACTCATAAATGCTGAAATAAAGTGACTCAGGCCCAACCCAAGTTACAATACATTTTGAATGACAGAGGCCTACAAGAATGAGACTGCATTGTTCTGTGTTTTGTTATAAAATCCAAGGTGAGTTCCGGCTTACCTCTTTCCTGAAGGGATCAATTAAGGCAATAATTGAAGGGTATTTGTTGATCAGATCCACGTACAAGTCTACCATCTCAGAAGCACTTTTCAGTGTCCCCACCATCACTTCATACTTCCCCTTACTCTGGTAGGTGAAAGGAAAATGGTGAAGTCAAGGATATATATACCACGAATTCCTCAAATGTTAAAGATGCGATTCAAGTTCAGACTATCACGAGAACCCGTAAGCAGACTTTTTCTTCTTGAGGTTGCATTCGCTTGAGAAATCTCTCTGCATTTTGCTTTCAATATCTGCTGAATATTAACCTGGGGGAATCAAGTCACCACTTAGAGGGAAACAGCTCCTCTTAAGTCAGATTTTCATTCCTCTTGATACCTATAGAGAGCTCTTCCCACTGACTTCAGATGAAGTCTTCTGTGCAAACAGCCAGCGGGCACAGAGTGGGCGGCAAACAATGTTTCTGACCTGGTGCCAGACACCCAGTTGCCTAGGTAGATGGACAATAACATAAATTCATAAAACAACAAACCGAACAGCAGTGTGCACCTGCCCACTTACTAGAATGCACCGTTTTCCACCTGGCAGTGAGCAAGTAACTTGTTTTCTCTGTGGTAAATAAATATGAAACCAGATCAAGGCTTTTGAAATACTAAAACAAATATGAAATGTAGAGTGACTTATGTGATGGTATTTCCTTCTCAGCAGGCAACTTCTAGCACAAACAATATTGTCTTGAAAGGGGAATTTGATGTAATCCATTCATTGATGCCTCAAAAGGCCCCAGGTAGTTGAATATAGAAATAAATGTGGTTGAAGGGTCTAATGTAGTTTCTCTGTTAAGTAAAGAGCCTGTATTTCTAAGTCTGTGTTTAAGGATGATGCCTAGGACTTGTAGGTACTAGGAGGCAGGTGGGAGGAAACAGAGGGGCTGTTTGGTTTGCTAACGTCTTGCTGTTGATGATGATAAAATGGACTTCATTGGAATTAGGCTTTCCACAAAGTCTGTAATTGAAGGGAGTTTACATTTTTTTTTCACATTAAGAAGAAATGAGAATTTTCAGTTTCCATAATGCAAAGTTTAAAAGCCTTATCTTGTCAGTGAGGAAATGTTCATGTCTTTGAACTGACATTATTATAAGAATTATTGGATATCAAGTTAATATATTTAACTGAATATGAACAATAAATAGCTATTCTAGCTAGCACTAGAAGTCAGTATCTTCCGAGTTCTTGGTATACGTTGTGGATGAAAACATGCAATTATTTTTCTTAATGGTATGCCTAGGAACCAATCATTATGTGAAGAAAAGGAAATTACTTTAAACATGCCTTTATGTACTTAGTTTCTTTAGGGAAGTAAAGGAACTATTAGAAGTCAGTTGAAACTTAGGATTCTTATATATTGTTCAAAATTTCCTTTGTCGTTAAAGAATCACACACTGTAGTGTGATCCTATTTGGCTACAGTCCCCTGAATTTGACATTGATTACCAAGTCACCATAAATGTACATCAGTATGCTGGACATATGTGTATGTAAAATGGAACTTTTGTGTATGTTGTTGTTGCTGTTAAGTGCCGTCGAGTCGGTTCTGACCCATAGTGACCCTGAACAGGGTTTCCGAGGCTGTAAATCTTTACAGGAGCAGAAAGTCTCACCTTTCTCCTGTGGAGCAGCTGGTAGTTTCGAACTGCTAGCCTTGCGGTTCACAGCCCGATTCGTAACCACGACACTATGAGACATGTATAAATGGGGCTGTATACATAAGACAGAAAGTTCTAATAGCTTTTCTGACACACCAATTTGCCAAGTGTAAAGGTTAAAGCTGGTCTCTTGTTATCATTTTCTCCACATGGTGTGGTTCCCGTGGTGAAGCTCCTAACGCAGTCTGTGAATACCACTTTGAAGTGTTTAATCAGATTAAAACATTTTCTCCCTGAGTGTCAGTAACTTGGAAATAGTTTGTGTCTACACAGCATAAACTTTGAGAACCACATATCTAAAGGAGTCTACTAAGTCACAGTGACAACTGATCCGATCCACATTTCGTACTTGACAGATGTAGTATGAGGGGGCTTCAAAAAGCTCATGGAAAATGGAATGAAAAGAAAATGGAATTTTTCCATGAACTTTTTGATGCCCCCTCGTACTTGCCAACCAAACAGTTGTACTCAGGAGACAAGACCAGTTTGGTAAATTATTATTTTTTAGTAGTTTTTGTGGTCACAATGTTACCATCTCATTGTACTCATTTTTAATTATAGAATTTTCGTATGTAATTTTTATTAGGACTTGAAATTCAGTGACTTGAAATGCACTGGACTGCAAAGTCGGCTTGAAGCACAAGGTCGGTGGTTCAAGCTCACCAGCCGCTCTTCGGAAACCCTATACAGGGTTGCTATGGGTTGGAACAAACTCATAACAATTTTTACTAAGAAATTATGTTTTTAATTTTTTTTAATTATCTGGTTATCCTTTAGTCAGTGGTTAATTTGGCTATCTCAGCTCCGTATTTGGAGCATGATGGTGCTATACAGGTAAGCATCAGACTACAAACCTAAAAGTCCAGCCTACCAGCCACTCAGAAGGAGAAAGATGGAACTTTCTACTCCCTTGAAGATTCAAAGCCTCGGCAATCCTATACAGGATCACAATGAGTCAGAACCGACTCGATGGCACTTAAGAACAACAAAAACTGTATTTGGCCTCCTCACACAACAGTAATAAAAAAGAAAGAAAGAAAGAACCTGCCTGGAAAAAGTTCAGATCAATATTTCTTTTGAGTGCTGATTTTTTAAAAGAAACGTTTCAAAGAGTTAAAGTTCTACAGTGAACACTTACGTAGTCCATCAACTCATGAGCAGCACAGTTGATAGCGAGATGTAGGTTTGTTCCCAGTTCCAGCCCCAGGTTGGTGCAGATGCCTTGGATGAAGAGGACAGGCTGCTCTATGGTGTCAAAGTTAATGGTTAAACAGCCAAGATGGGACATCTTACCAGTGATCTGCTGTTGCAAGATCAAAAGAAAAAGATGCATGTAAATACACATAGCACATTAGGGTTCTTGGAGCATTTGGCAGATTTTATACTGAGAAAATGGTCCTCCAGAGATCAAAATTGGCTCCCGGACATCTGATTCCTCTGTGGAAACTGGGAGTGATACTGTTATTCACGTCTGGCCAGCGAGCATGCTTGTCTCTCATCACTATGCCTACATTGCCTTTCTTAGCTCTGCCACTGGCCGTGGGTTTGGTAGATATGGCGGCTCTCCCTAGACAACCATCCTCTGTCCCTAACTCAGTCTGTCCTCTTCCTCCATCCCCTTCCCCAAATTTGTTCTTCCCTATGCTCTGTTTTCCTTTTGAAGGACATGACTATTAAAACTTAAAATGCAACCTTCTTTCTGGAAAGGGGGGATTTTTTAAAAGGATAAAGATTTCTTCTGTTCAAAGCTGAAGTGATGTGCATGGATTCGGTGAAAGACGATTTGGGGACCCAAAGGACCCCCAGGAAAGGCAGCCATATGCCTCTACTGCAAGCTCAGCTTCGCTGTTCCCTGACCAGCCATTGTCACTACGCTGCAGCAATGTCAGTGATGCTGAAGGATTCTGGGTATGTTTCTCTGTGTGTGTGAAACTCAAGAGTAAACAGGAACCCAGGGATACATACCCCATTTTTACTGGGGACAACCTTGTTGTTGTTAAGTGCCGTTGAGTCGGCTCCAACCCATAGCGACCCTGTAGAGGGTTTCTGAGGAGCAGCTGGTGTGCTTGAACTGCCAACCTTGCAGTTCAAACGCCTTTGCAGTCTGGTGTATTAACCCACAGCGCCACACCAGGACTCCTTTCTGACAACCTTGTTGTTGTTCTTATGTACCGTTGAGTCGGTTCCGACCCATACCGACCCTGTATTGGGTTTCCAAGGAGTGACTGGTGAGCTTGAACCACCAACCTTGTAGTTCAAATGGCTATGCAGTCTGGGAAGAAAACCTAGAATGTTTTCTTCAGCAAACAGAGGAATAGTTGGGGAAGTGTCTGTGTATCAACTGAGGCAGTGTATTATGCACTTTAACAGCAACAACCACAAACCATGGAAACATCATTTCTCACTGTGACTAAATGTCAGGTACTATTCCAAGTGCATAAGTAAATGCCTTGACTCCTTACAGCAACCTTATGAAGCAGGCACTCTGATGATGCCCATGTAACGGAGAGGTAAGTAAGTTGGAGCAGATTTCAGTCCCACCACTCTAGCAGCATTGCCCTCAAGAATCTACCATCTAATCTGTTTCTAAAAGAAAAAGTAAAGCTGATGGGGGGTGGGGGTGGCAGTCTTGGTCTAAGTTTCTGGGAGAAACCTGGGGGGAGGACAGAGAGCGGTGCTGAGACTCGGTTTCTTATTCACCATCCCCTGCTTTTCTTGCAAAATCAAGTGTTCTCATCCCAACATACACAATAAGTGTTTCACTCGTTTTTTTTTCTTTCTCTTCTCTTCTCCCAGTTTTGAGGAAGACCATCGCTTAAAAACAATCTTTACCAGCTCCTTTCTCTTGCTGATGGCGTAAACAGACTGGTGTCCCTGCTGCCAGGTTAGGGCTGTGGCTGCAGTCTTCAGAGAGCAAAGGCTGCAGGTGTGCACAACTTTCCCCCATCCGCATCACCTGCAGGGTTCTTATCGGCCGTCCTCACAGTTTACATTGTTGAGAATGTAAGCATATAGTAGGTGGGCAGGCGAGGCTGCAGAGCACCTAAGAGCAACCATGGCCGACTCACTCAGTCTCCTGACACTCTACTATCTGCCTGACTCCTGGCACAAGCTGAATCCTGGTATTTGGTCATCTGAGATGACGTTTTGGAGACCACACTGCAGGTCATGTTTTTGTGCCTTTTCTTTCTTTCTCTGTTGTTATATGCCACGGAGTCAGTTCCGACTCATAGCAGCTGGTGGGTTTGAACTGCCTACCTTGCGGTTAGCAGATCTGTGCTGACCCTACAGAGCCACACCAGGGCTCTTTCTCTAGTAGTAGTAAAATTAAGATCTAAAGTATCCTATCAGCCGTTCAGTCAGTTATCAGGGAAACTCAACTTCCCAAACACCTGTCTTCAAACTTAATTCTCTTACTAACAGTGATTCTCCCAGCCCTCCGAAGCAGCCTGTTGAGGAGAGGCGGGGTCAGAGTCAGATTCCAGCTCTGGGGTTGTCTTACTTCTTGCTTAGCGCTCTTGAACAGTGTCACCATATAACTTCCATTTGCATAAACTTTGTCTCAGAGCAAAAAGGACTGGGAGGGCAACAAGGGTAGGGAATGTCATGTCACCTGGAAGGGTGACAAGCATATATATAGAGATATACTTACTTGACCCCTTTTGCCTCCATTATGCCCCTTTTTGGTCTCTGGTTTTGGAGGGGGTGGCTGTAACAGAAGAGAAAATAAGGCACATGACTAGGATCTCTGGCTGCTTTAGAAATTCTGACCTGTCCACTGTGGTCACACATTCACATGCGCGCACACACACAGGAATGAGGTCACCCAGTTCCTAATTTTATAAGCTTCAAATTACTTCTCAAATTCAAGCACAGCTTTCCTTCTGCCCCTATATATATATATATATATATATAAGGCTGTGCAATTCCATAATCTTTTCATTCCATTTTCCACAAACTGTCTGATGCTTCCGCTATATATTCCCGTGCCTTTCTACTCATATAAAACTAAAAACACAAAAAAATCAACCTGTGGCCATTGAGTAGATTTCACTTCATTGTGGTCCTATAATAAGACAGACTGCTCCATAGGGTTTCCAGGCTGCTGTCTTTATGGAAGCAGACTGCCACATCTTTCTCCCGCAGATCAGCTGGTGGGTCTGAACTGCCGACTTTTTGGTCAGCAGCCAAGCATTTAACAACTGTACTTTCAGGGTTCCTTTCTTCTCCTGTAACTAGAGTAATTCTTCTGCATGGAGTTCTGAGCTCTCACTGTAGGCAGTAGCCAATTAGGCACGGAAACTACAAGTTTCCCTCCCTACAAGAAGGAAGTATATAACTGTGGGGTTTGCTTTGTAGACCAAGCACATGCTTTAAATATCTTCAGGGCACAACACTTTTTCCAGCTAGGTGGATTAGACATTTGGAAGTAGCCAAAGGTCAGTAAGTCTGGTGAGTCCGGCAGATGTGGTGCCATTGAGGCGAAAAGCAAAGGTAATTCCCAAAGAGGAGTTCCCATGGTGTTTAGGGTTGTGACAGCAAACTATTAGGAAGCATTTTGTCATCTCTGGGATGCACTTCAGTGCCCTGCATTTCCTGGCTCTATAATCTGAGGCTGGTTTGTTAAGAGTCAATATGGTTCAACTTCCGGGACAAGATGTCAGTGCAGGTAGATACACTGAGCTGACCATCTGCAACAAAGGCATGGGAAACTGAGTGAAAGAGATGCAGAGGGTGGTTCAGGTATCCTAAGCATCAGAGGACAGGACAGAGGTGGACTGAGTACTGGCCGGAGGAGGACACAGAACAGAACCTGGTGGACTGTAGGCTGACCTGGAGTGGTACAACCATCTTGAGTTTGCAAAGCAGCTCGGGGCATTACTGGAGGTTGGTAACAAGGGGATGCAGTTCTCCCTAGATCCTATAACCTCCTGATGATTGATTTATGTGGGACACTATCAAGAGGAATAACTTTCATGTGACTGGAATTCCAGAACATGAAGAAACCACAACAAAAAAACCACACACAAAATCTTGTCCAAGAAATGTTGGAGGAAAACTTCCCTAACATTATGAAGGAGGAGAGGTTGGCCGCTCAGGAAGTTGAGTGAACGCCAAACAGGCTAGACCTCAAAAGAAAAACATGGAGACATATTATAATCAAACTTTTCAAAACCAAAGACAAGGGAAGAATCCTCAGGAAAAATGGAAAGTTACCTACAAAGAAGAACTAAAAAGATTAAGCTTTGATTTCTCAGCAGAAACTGTGCAGACAAGAAGACAATGGAATGACATATATAAAACAAAGAAAAAAAAATTGCCAACCACACTGAAGAAGACTGTTGGGCTGTGTTGCTAGGACATTTCTCAGGTCTTCCCAACCAGCTTTCAAACTGCCCACAGTGTATTTTGTGACACCTAGCAGAGAGCCATGCAACAGCATTAAATAACTGGGGAAAACAATCCGCAACATTTCTTCTCTCTAACGTTTGTAAGGTATAACTCTTTTACAGTGGTGAGGAGCCAAAGCCTTCAGCCTTTATAGTCAGACAAGATGCAATTTGTTTCCAATGACTTTCTTAGATGAGGTGGATTTAAAAATAGCTAAAAACCCAAACAAACAAATGTAACCTTTCATTAGCAAGAATTAGTCATCTCAAGGGTTCCTGGGGATAGACAATTATGCTAAAATAAATTGGGCATAGAGTAATTTGCTTATCTATGCCATCAGCCAAATGCTATTTTCAGGAGCAATCATTTTATTGTTAAAAGAAAGCCAGGAAATTGCAGTAACTCCTGGTTCCAGCCTTAGCATCTCTCACTGTGAAAAGGAAAACCATGCCTTTGGCTAAAACTTTCTACAGAAATATTTTAGGTTGACTTCTGCATGAAAAAATATATCATTTCTTTAGCATTTTTTCCCCTCAAAAGGAATTTGAGATTTAATAAAGGATTAAGTTAAAGTTGGGAACAATCTGGTATCAGTCTAACCACCAGGTTAGACTGATTAGTGTTCTATCAGTAGACACCAGTGCCTACTGGTGGGGCTAAGTCACTGATTAGTGTTCTATCAGTAGACACCAGTGCCTACTGGTGGGGCTAAGTCAGGGTCTTTCCATACATCGCTTCTAGTCCTTCCAAGGGAAGTGTCACTAGTGTACAGAAGGGGAAAACAAAGTGCAGGCCGGTTATATAAGATGTTCACAGTGGTGGCTCGTAAACACTGAGCCAAAAATGAAACCCAGATCTCCTTAACTTCTAAAGACCGCTATGCTTCATGTTGTTAGCAACTAAAAATTCTTCACACTGATGGAGTAGTGGCGATTGTTTAGGCCTAAATGCTTTGTTGTTTTTAATTCAAACAAGAATGAGCTAGTAAGAGCTATTACTACAGACCCCACTGCAGCTCTCAAATAAGTAAAACCACGTGAAAAGCCAAAAGGAATATGATCCTTGCTCTACACTATTCATATAAATGCCAAATGAATTTGAAATACAAATATATTTTTTAAATCATAAAAGTGTTACAAGGAAATGTACCCTATGATTTGGGGGTAAATTAGCAGATGATTAAGGTTATGGACTCTGAGACTAGACTTCCTGGGTTTCCATCCCAGCCTTTATAAAGTGAGGATATTAACAATATCTATCTATAAAGTATGCATAGTAGTTAACGAATCTGGCTGTTAACCTCAAGGTTGGCAGTTTGAAACTACCAGCTATTCTGTGGGAGAAAGATGAGGGTTTCTGCTCCTGTAAAGATATGCAGCTTTGGAAACCCTGTGCAGGGTCACTATGAGTTGGAATCGACTCCACAGTACTTAACAACAACATCTATAGAGTTGGAGTACTGATGTGGTGTTGCAGGTTAATGGGCTAGACTGTAAAGTTGGTTTGAACTGCAAGGTTGGTGATTCAAGCTCACCAGCCACTCCTTGGAAACTCTACACAAGTTTTCTATGGATCAGAACCAACTTGATGGCACTTAACAACAACAACTTACAGTTATGGTAAAGATTGAAGGAGTTAAAATATTAAAGTATTTAAAATGGTGCTTAGTAAGTATCTGTCATTTACAGTATTATAAGAAGAGGGGGTGCCATAGTAAACCAGTAACAAAAAGTAAAAGCCTTTAAACACAGTTTCTCAACCTTGGCACCACTGACATTTTGTACTGTAAAATTCTTTGTTGCAGGGGGCTGCCCTGTATATTGTAGGATATCTAGCAATACCCCCAGCCTCTACCCACCTCATGCCAGTAGAAACCCTCGATCTAAGTTGTGATAGCCAAAAATATCTCCAGATATTGCCAACTGTCCCCTGGGACAAAATCACCCCTGCCTTAAAAGATCACATTGACAAATTCTACTACATCAAAATTTGAAGGAAAAAAAAAAGCATGGTACATTAAATAAAAGTTAAAAGGCAAACAACATGACCGATGAAAATATGTATAGCATATTAAAAAGGATTATATCCCTTATTATATAAAGAATTCGTAACAATAAAAGATAAAGCATCAATAAAATGGGCAAAGAAGTAAGCAAGTTGCGGGATGACTACTGCAGAATAATGTCATTTGTGTATTACTGTAGACAAAACATACTGCTTTGTATTTATTTGTTCCCGCGTACATAAAAACAAGGAGCGAGGCAGCAGGGGGACACACTCTGTCCGTTTTTAGCAGTGGTCCTCTCTACAGGAAGGGTGAGATTGAGAGTTGGGGTAGGTAGAGTGAGGAGGAGAGAGAGTTCGGTCAGCATATATGAATTTTCATGAGAACATTCAAGAGTTTGGATGTAGCTGAAAATCACTAATCAAATATCAGGAAAGCCCTAATATTTTACAGTACATGTCCTCTCATAACAAACAGTCTGTATGGCTCCCTGTTCTGAACACATTGTATATGCTGCCCCTGCTCTAACCACATCATATGCATTGGACTCATTTACTCTAAAGTCACCCTAAGAGATGACTACATACGGTCCCCATTTTATAGATGAGGAACCCAAGGTGAACCAGTTTTGAAATTAGCCAAAGGTCACACAGCCAGGGAGTGTGAAAACAGAGTGAAGTCAGGGTTAACTTGTCCAAGTCTGATCCTCTGAAGGGTGCTCATGCAAGGAAGGAGCTGGCCTCCTAAAAAGCTCCATGGAACTGGCTCCATGTTCAAGCACCGTGCTTGGACCCTCAGACACCCTGCTTAGCGCTCTATGGGAGGGGCTGGAGCTGCTCAGCTGCAGTTACTGACTCTGTGCTGGCAAGATGGCGCTGGGGCCAATGTTCCTCATGCCAGACTTCTGCCCTATCCTGGCCTCCCTTCTACAGTGACTTCTAATCCTGTGGCATAAAAGACTTGAGCAAGATGCAGTGTAAGAAATGTTACTTACAAAGGCAAGCAAATCAGATTAAGCTCTGACTATTCAGCAGAAACCATGCAGGTAAGAAGGCAATGAGGAGACATATGCAAAATCCTAAAAGAAAAAAAACTGCCAACCAAGAATTGTCTATCCAGCAAAACTGTCAGTCAAATACAATGGTGTAATCAAAACATTCCAGGATAAAAAGAAGCTAAGAGATTTTGTGAAAGCCAATCCAGCACTTCAAAACATCCTAAAGGGAGTTCTTTGGACTGGAAACCATTAAGAACAGACAACAAGCAGAGATTGACAGGCATGGCAACACCACCTGAAACTCAGATGACGGAAAGCAGAGTCCAGAACAGAACAAAATTACAACAATGAACTCAGAGGAGCTAGGAGGTCAACCGAAGATCACAATAATATCAATGTCAAATAAGGGGAAAATGTAGGAATAGAGATCCAGGTGGTGAGGAGGTCAGGTAGATTATAGGATACAAAAGATTGTCTTAAATGGAGGGAAAAGTTAACAGACTATAAGGTAACCCCAAAGAAAGTTAATACTTCACAACTTACCATGAAAATGAACTTCTAAGCAGAACAAGCAAACATGAAAACTAAGAAGACAACGAAAAGAAATAGCACAAAAACCACAAACTCAGCACAAGAAGGCATGCAGAACAAAGGAACCAACAGCACTACCAAAAATTACAAATAATTCATATAGTAGCATAGTGATTACCAATCGGGCTGCAAATTGCAAGGTCAGCAGTTCGAAACTACCAGCTGCTCCATGGGAGAAAGACGAGGCTTTCTGTTCCCATAAAGATTTACAGCCTTGGAAACCCTGTACAGGGTCGCTATGAGTCAGAATCGACTCCATTGCACATAACCACCACCACCAACAACCATCCATAATTATACTGAATGTCAATGGACTGAATGCACCAATGAAGAGACAGTGAGTGGCAGAATGGATAAGAAGGCAAGACCCTTCAATATGCTGCCTGCAAGAGACACACAAAGACGAAAACAGACTAAAAGTTGAAGGATGGAAAAAAATATACCAAGCTAACTGCAACAATGAACAAGCAGGAGTGGCAATACTAGTCTCCAATAAAGTAAACTTTAAGACAAAAACCAGCATAAGAGATAAAGAAGGCCACTATATAATGATCAAAGGATCAATTGAGCAAGATGACATAACTATAATTAAAATCTATGCTCCCAATGAAAGAGCACCAAGATACATGAAGCAAACCCTACTAGAATTGAAGAAAGAAATAGATAAATCTACAATTATAGTGGGAGAATTTAATGTGCCACTTTCGAAAAGGGACAGAACAACCAGAAAAAAACTCGACAAAGTTACAGAGGATCTAAACACACAATTAACCAACTTGACCTCATAGATGTGTACAGAGCATTCTATCCAATAATAGCACAATATACGTTCTTCTCCAGTGCACATGGAACATTCTCCAGAATTGACCATGTGTTAGGTCACAAAGCAAGCCTCCATAAATTTACAAACATCAAAATACTACAAAGCATCTTTTCAGAGCACAATGCTATAAAACTAGAAATCAACAATAAGAAGACCAAGGAAATAAACTCAAATACATGGAAACTGAATAATATCCTGCTGAAAAGAGACTGGGTAAAAGAAGAAATCAAACGTGAATTCACAAAGTTCCTGTAAACAAATGAGAATGAAACACAAAATACCAAAATCTTTGGGACACGGTGAAAGCGGTGCTGAGAGGACAATTTATTGCGATAAATGCGCACATCCAAAAAGTAAATAACTAAATTAACACATTAACACAGCATCTCCAACAATTAGAAACACACCAACAGAGGGAACCTACAGTCACCAAAAGAAAAGAAATAATAAAGATTAGGCAGAAATAAATGAGATGGAAAACAGAAAAACTATAGAAAGAATCAACAGAACAAGAAGCTGGTTCTTTGAAAGGATTAACAAAATTGACAAACCATTGGCAAACTTCATAACAGAAAAGGAGAGGACACAAATAACTCGCATTAGAAACCACATGGGTGATGTCACAACAGAACCAAACGAAATCAAAAGGATAATAACAGAATACTATTAAGGAGCTCTGGTAGCGTAGTGGTTACAAATCGGGCTGCAAACCGCAAGGTCAACAGTTCGAAACTACCAGCTGTTCCCTGGGAGAAAGATGAGACTTTCTGCTCCCGTAAAGATTTACAGCCTCGGAAAACCTGTATAGGGTCGCTATGAGTAGGAACTGACTCCACGACACACAACCACCGCCACCACCATGAAGAGTTGTACTCCAAAAAATTCGAAAACTTAGAAGAGATGGATACCTTTTTAGGAAAAACATGACCTACCTAAACTTACAGAGTGAAGTAGAAAACCTGAACAGACCCATAACAAAAGAAGAAATTGTTCAGGTCATCAAAAAACTCCCAACCAAAGATGTCTAGGCCCAAATGTCTTCATGGGTGAATTTTACCAAACATTCAGGGAAGAACTGTCACCAATTCCACTCAAATTATTCCTGAATATAGAAGAGAATGGAAAACTTCCTAATAGTTTTTATGAAGCAAGCATAACCCTCATACCAAAACCAGGGAAGGACATCACTAAGACAGAAAATTATAGACCAATATCCCTCATGAACACAGACACAAAAATTCTCAAGATGCAGTGTGAGATCCTGAACTGGATCCTGGAACAGAAAAAGGCCATTTTTTTTGTTGTTAAGTGCAGTCAACTCACTTCTGATTCATAGCAACTCTATAGGGTTTCTGAGGAGCAGGTGGTGGGTTAAATTATATTTAAAAGATAAAAAGCCCCACAGACAAGGATAGGGTCTCACTACAGGAGTCTGAGGCCCAGCCTTGCCATATTACTGTGCCCTGACCTAAGATAGACTGTGAAGAGACAGACCACTGGACACACACACCTGCCTCTCATCCTGCCTCCGAAACTTCTTCAAGAGGGATGCTCAGCCAATAGGCCTGGTTTAAAGCCCAACTCAGGGAGCCTAGCTCCTGAGTCTGTATCTACACCACTATACCAAACTGCCTCTCATATGCTAGGGGTCAAATCCTTTCTTTCTTTGCAATTTCTCAGGGGGGATCTTAGCATGGGCCAGTTCTCTCAGATTCGAAATGACATTTTTAAGTACCATTAGAAATTGGATCCGTAGTCAATGATGTGTAATCTTGGCTCATTCGGGAAAATCAAAGCAAATGAATTTATTTCCATAGTGATAAAAACAATATTGGCTTAATTCCATAAATCATCTACAGATTGGATACTGGAAGATGTGTTAGTGTGTATTGGTACTAGATACATACTCTCTACATACCGTTTCAATTGTTTTGTTAACATGTTTCTGAATTTCCAGAAGCATCTCCACACCCTATAAAGAGAAAAATCATGGTTTCCCACTGTTGTAATGTAGAAATTTCAAATGGGAAAGTTTACACCATGCACAACTATTCTGAGAATATATGAAGAGTCCCTGACAAGGCAGCCTGGTTAGTGGACAACATGGTCTACAAAATCAGAAAATGACAAGTTTGTCTTTAGTCCTTTATGTTGAAGATGAATGAGAGGCTCTTCTTCCTCAAGAGCCTCTCTTCATTGTCTTGCTGTTGTTTTTGTTGTTAGGTACCATCGAGTCAGTACCAACTCAGTGACCCTGTGCAAAACAGACACTTCATTGTCTGGAACTGACTTACTCAGTTGTTGGAGCATGTTACCTTCATTCTCTTGACCAATCTGGGAAAACACATGTCACTGGTCTCCAAGAGAATCTGGAGATGAAATGACTGAACCAGTATAAATCCATTACCACTAAAAAAGTTGCCAAGTGCATTCCAGTAATGGTGAGGTTGCCAAACCAAGACAGATACAGAATGGCATGCCAGGTGCTCTGGTACCCAGACAGCACAACAAGTTTTTTAAAAAAAAGATACAGCTCCTAGAGTTCTCACTCAGCAGAGTGGGTTGCTAGGAAATTGCTTCTACTTGCTGCTGCTGTAGTACATTGTTGTTATTCAGTGCTGTTCAGTTGGTTCTGACTCATAGCCAACATGTATAGTGTTTCCCAGAGTGGCTGGTGAGTTTAAACTGCCAATCTTGTAGTTACCAGCCCAGTGCTTATATTACAGCACCACCCAGGGCCCGCCATAGTGTACAGAGCAGTCAGTAAAGATATCCCACCTCTCCCCAGTACAATCCGGGCCTACAGCATGATTCTTCCCTGTCTTCCAGGAATCACCAGCACGAGTACTTGCTCTAACGAGTCAGAGGTCTAAATGTGCTTTCCTTGCTTGAAGTTTTTTTCCCACTTCGCTGATTTCCTAAAATATACTTTTCTCATTTTCTATTTTTAGTTTTTCTCCTTTGGTGTTAGAGTCTTGGGGCTCTACACTAAAAACTCACTGATGCTAGAGAAGAGATAACATAATTCATTTATTATTTTGGGTTTTTTTTTTTTTTTGAGAAAATGTAACATACTTGTTTGGTGCTTAGTCCGGGATGGGGGATACAAATGACTTCTTTCATTAAATTCAGCTTCCCAGAAGATGATTTTCCGCAGCTGATCAGAGACACCATCAGCATAGGTACGCTTAGCTTTTTTGGCTGTTCCTGAAATATAGGAACAGCAAAGTAAAACCTGGTGTGGAGCTGTAGGATAAGCACTGGATTGTTAATTGCAAGGTAGGTGGTTCAGACCCACCAGTTGCTCCTTGGAAACCCAACACAGGGTCACTATGAGTCAAACTAACTTGAGGACACTTAACAACAACAAAAGGAAAAATACAAAACCTGATTCATTCACAGTGAGATACGAATGGGCTCTACTAATGGCACCTGACACTAACCTGATTGTGCTTCAGTGACGCAATACGTAAGTAGAGAGGATTACTGGCCAGGATGGCGCTGGCTTTTGCAACAGCTAGTGACACAGCCGCTATGGCCATGCTGCCACAGAGGACAGGTTCGGCAGGTTCTTCAGGTGGGATCGGCTTCTCCAGAAGAGTATCCTTCCTCCCTGGGGAACGCAGATTGATGAGCCGTAGTAACGAGGAGTTTGACTGAATAAAATGATATTTTTGCATGCTTCTATTACAGGTATAACAGACCAGCAAAAAGTAAGGATAAAACCTGAGGTTGGAAAGAACATATTCTCTACCTCAACAGCCAGGTTTTGCTTAATTCCCCTTGTTGTTGTTGTTAAGTACCTTTGAGTTGGTTCCGACCCATAAGTACCCTGTATAGGGTTTCTGAGGAGCGGCTGGTGACCTTGAACCGCCGACCCAGCAGTTCAAACCAATTTTGCAGTCCAACACATTAATCCACAGTGCCGTACCAGGGCTCCCTTACTTACCTGCTAATGCTCAGATAATTCTTAGCCATGGATTTTGCCTCTCTAAGAAATTCTAGGCCATTCAACATCAACTTCTTCAACCATCCTGGGGAGTAGACATTGTTAGCCCACATTCACATATAAGTAAACTGGGGGGCTTAAGAAAAGATATTTGCCCAGGTTCTAACAATCAGTGGATAAAGACAGGATTTGGGCAACTTGGAATTCCAAATCCTTTGTTTTGCTATATTCCACCAGAGCTTCCAAGTACTCACGTTCGTGTTGAACATCTCTTCATGATTATGCCTGACTTCTTATCCTTCTCCGCAGCCTCAAACCAATGCCTAGTTCCATGCTGTTGCTGACTATTGAAATAACTCCCAGATCCAACCATTCACCCAGAATCCTCACCCATGTTTCATTCTAATATGTTCTCAGCCACCGTGTCTGAGCAGGTACCACTGAGTCTCTAGGGTCACTCGTGTCTTCTCTGTGCCTGTAATTGCTGCTTTATCTCAGATCCCTGAAGATAAGCTATATAAGCACCTGGCGGCGGCGGTGGCGGCGGCGGTGGTGGTGGTGGTGTTGGTGTGCTGTGGAGTCAGTTCTGCCTCATAGTGACCCTGTGTAGGGTTTCTGAGGCTGTAACTCTTTATAGGAGCAGAAAGTCTCATCTTTTTCCTGTGGAATGGCTGGTAGTTTCAAACTGCTGACCTTGTCGTTAGCAACACAAATCGTAACCACTACGCTACTACAGCTACTTATGAAAGTATTAAGCACATAATTAGTGCTTAACCAATTACTGTCCTCTCTTGTTCTTTCCTTCTCTTAATTTCTAGGGTAATCTGTAGGATAAGCACTGAATTGCTAACCCCAATGTTGGCAGTTCAAACCCACCAGCAGCTCCTCTTGAAACCAACTCAACAGCACTTAACAACAACATCAGAAAATAGGGAAACCTGGTGTGGCACTACAGGATAAGTACTGGACTTCTAACCAAAAGGTGGGTAGTTAAAATCCACCAGCCACTTCTTGGAAACGCTATACAGGGTCATTATGAGTTAGAAGCAATTCAATGGCTCTTAACAACAACAACAACAACAATCTGAAAACTAGGAATAGACAAATGAACATCCATTGGTGGCCATTACCTATTACTCGGTAGTGGCCACCTCTGCCCTCCCAAGAAATGATTGGTTGGTCTCAACATAGTTCTTTTGCCTTGAGCAATTTTCTTTCCCTCTCTAGACCTCTGCATCCAAATCTGTGGACACAAGGGACCTTATCTCCATCATACTTTGGCCACTGGTTCTGGAGTTCTCTTAGTCACTGGAACTCACATTGACTGAGTGGTTCATCTGTGTCTGGGACTGTGGTGGTGATGTGCCGTGGAGTTGGTTCCGACTCATAGCAACCCTGCATAGAGGTTCCAAGACTGTAAATCTTTACAGGAGCAGAAAACCTCATCTTTCTCCTGTGGAATGGCTGGTAGTTTCAAACTGCTGACCTTGAGGTTACTAGCCCGACTCGTAGCCACTATGCTATCAGAGTTCCTTGGGACTGTGCTAGATATTGGCAATGTCAAGATGAGTCAGGCATGCTTTATCCCCTTAAGGAGCATGCTCTTCTTGTAGATAAAACATGTTAGAATACGAGTGGAGGCTTCAGACTTAACCTACTGGCGGCAGTGGGTAGCATACTGTTAGAAGGGGTAGAGAAAGGGTGGTGATTACTTAAGATTCTGTTGGCTTTAAAATAGTAAAATTTTCTGAAGAAAATTTTATTAAGGTCTGAGAGGATGTTGGTTGTCCATATCAAAGGATGTCATTATTCGGTAAAATATGGAGTGACTTTTTGAAGAGCTAATGGAAATTTTGGGAGCAAGATGAGGCTTTCTGCTCTCTTAAAGATTTATAGCCTTGGAAACCCCACCCTATCAGAATGCATTCCATGGTACCTAACAACCACCATGAAGGAAATCTGAGGGCAAGGCCTAGTTTAAAAGCCTCCCATGCCACACTCCCTGACATTACCACTATCCAATACAATGGGATCAATATTCACCTCGAGGTCAGAAATACTTGCATTCTACAAATCAAAATGGAAGGGAGAATGAGGTGAAACCCTGACCATCCAACACAATGGACCTAGTTGGAACCTAACCTAGGACCTAGTTGGAACCTAACCTAGGACTACACTAAAGAGACTTGTCTCTGGAATGCTGTCCAAACTCTAGTCTTTCTTCCTCACACATTTGTCACTAAAGGTTCTGCAAAATGATAGCCACCAACCTTGCTTCTGTCCTTTCTTTTTCGGAAGAGGCGGAAGAAGAGGTGGTGGTGGCGGCGTAGGCACTGTTAAGTCTTCTGCCAAATTTTCCAATTCTTTTCTCTCCTGCTCCTCTTGCACTTTGTTTGCAAAGAATGTCCTTGATGGCAGGAAAATATGGCTTTGGAATGAGACACTTAAGAACGAATCCGCTTTGATTTCCAAGACCCCAAAATAATGATGCTGTTAATAAAACTGTGTTCGGGAACTGAAATAAATTGGATGATTTCAGGTGCTCATGTTTTACATTATTTGAGCCCTCTTTGTAGTTTTAAAGGAAAACTTGAAGAAATAATTGAATGAAGGGCAACTGGGTTTTCTTTTACAGGAAATGGTCATCGGAAGACAAATGAGTCCAAAGTAGATGGTGAAATGTGATACGATCTTCGTTTGTTGAGTTTTTGTATTTTTGCTTAAAGGAGTAGTTTATATATAAAAAAACAACATAAACTTTGGGACATCCCACTTAAGTACAACAACCATATAAAAGTTCAGATTTCTCTACCTTCATTCACCCACCCTCCCCCACCCCCAAGCTCCCCCTCCACATACACATAATAAAGAGAACAGGCTACAAACTTCCACAGATTTAAAGCAATCAAACAAGCAACAAAGACATGGGAATCAGATTTGCATTTGATGAATAATCAAGATTCTAATGGAGCAATGCTTTAAACTACTGAGAGAAATTGACTTGAACCACCAAGTCTATACTGGGCCAGTCTACCAACAGCGTGGGCAGAGTACTGATGTTACCACACATGTAAGATCTCAAAAATGTATACCTACATACCCCTTTCCTACCCTTACTTTAAAAGGGTGTAACTCAGCCAATCAAGAATGGACAAGACAGAGGAGATTGGGGAGGAGAGTCTTTATGGCATCTGCTGTTTTCCAAGAGGGGTATCAGCCCAGATGGGAGAACTGGAGAGGGAAAACTCCAGGAGAAAACATCAAAGGACTAGAATAGAATTGGTGGCTGGCTTGACTGGGAGCTTGGAAAAACATGAAGAAATATGCAAATAGGGCAACTATAAATAAATAAAAGGAATAGCATTTAGGAACTTCAGGAGAAACCAAAACTACACAAGAAAGTTTCTGGCAAAAGTCATGCTCCAACTCTGAAGCAAAAGAGCAAAGTGAATTTTTTTGACCACTTTAATTTTCATTTGGTTGAAAGGCTGTGGCATGAGACGTGCACAAAAGGAAAAGGAATCCTGATGTATCACTTGGCTGGGCATTGAACAGTGCTTACAGAGCCCCTAGTAATCCAGACACTCCCTTTCAAATGGTTTTCAAATGAGAACGTCAGTCTTTGAACAAAGCCTGGAGACTCAGTGGCTGTAGGAGACACTGGCAGTCTGAGCAGTGTTGACCACGTGAAAGGCTTGTGAGATGCTTGGAAGGTGGGATTTGAGGGCTGGGGAGAGGGAAAGTACATCAACCGGATTCTTAACTTGATCCTTTTCCTCAGAAAGGCTTTACTGAATCCCACAAAAGCTCTTTGCATCAAAAGCGGCTAAACGACCTAATGTGTCTTACATAGGTAAGATTTTAATAACTGGCTTATCAGAAGATTAAAAAAAATTATGGTAAATATTGGGGCTTCTTAAACTGACTTCGTAACTCTGGCAGGTATGATGAAAACAAGTATATATTGGTATTTCACATTTATATTTCAAAGTGGAAGAGTTACCTGAGCAGCTGATCCACCTCAGCCTGGTTGGAAGGTTCCAGGCCCTGAATCTCCACAGTGATCATGTTGTTGACCCACTGCACAGCTGTGCTGATGGCGTTGTTCCGTTCCAATTCCTCAGCTTCCATTAGCTCGGGCAGAAGGTTTTCATGTACTTCAAAGTGAGACGAGATCACCACAGAACATATGTTCTGAAAATAATATGTGTCTACATTGTCCCTAGCTCTCACAGAAAACAGGAAATGGAATTAACCCAGCTTTTCACACAGATGATAGTATGTCACCAATTTCAAGAGGGAAATGAGAATATATCATTTTCTTTGAGATATTTCTATAGTTGTGAAGCCCAATTTCAAGTAAAATTTAGTTATTAACTCATTAAAGTATCCTTATAAAAACTCTATAGTGGAGTTCATATTTATCATTACCTAGGTCTGTGGTTCAAGCTCACCAGATGCTCCTCAGAAACCCTTTACAGGGTCACTATGGGTTGGAACTGACTTAACGGCACTTAACAACAACAACAACAACCAATAAATAGGCAAAAGAACACTCGCAAATTTAATCAAAATTGTTCTCCTCCGAGAGGCTGTAGCAAAATTATTTCTAACAATAAATAAGCATGCTAAACATAGCACAATCAGCAATCAAACCTGTTAAACTCAGTTCTTTATGCAGATCAGATTACCTATCTATACATTCAGACAAGCTTATAAATATGAAGGCAAATGAAAAAGTATAGGATTCCACATCAAACATGCATGTTTTGATCCCAAACGGTTTTAACATGATCAGTGGACAGCTGCAGACAAAATATTTCAGTAATTCACTTGTATTAGTCTCGTTGTTGTTAAGTGCCAACAATTCAGTTTGGACTCGCAGAGATCTTGTATAGGGTTTCCAAGGCTTTTTATTTTTCTGGGAGTGGAAAGCCTCATCTCTGTTTTGCGGAGCTGCTGGTGGGCTCTAACTGCTGACCTTGTGGTTCACAGGCCAGTAATGATCCAAGTCTCATTAGGATGCCTTTCGGTGCCATCGACAAAATGATTTTGAGGTCGAGGCTTATAGAAAAGTTTTAACAAAACTCAAGTGGACATCTTCCCAAATCACTGAAGCTTTGTAGCAAGTTTACAAGAATGCTGCCCCACATAAAACAATAATTTTTAGATGGATCAAAGCAGGTAAGGATGATCCTGAAGATGAATTCAAGACAGGGAAGTAAGCTCAAAAGGTTATGGAGACTGGGTTTGGGGACTCCAAAGGGATAATCTTGGTAGATTTTCTTGAAGGACACAGGATGATCACAGGGACTTATTATGAAGAAGTTTAAAGAAAATTGAAATCTGCAATGGTGAGAAAACGTCCACGAGAGTTGCGCTGAGGAATTTTTTTCCATCACAACAATGCACCTGCTCATTCTTTGAGGGTAGCAAGGGCTGTCCTACAGGAATTTCATTGGAATACTTTATCCCATCCACCCTACAGCCCTGGTTTTGCCCCTTCAGACTTCTTTTTGTTCCTCAAACTCAAAGAACCATTCAAAGGAACACAATTTGAATCTCTCGAAGATGCCAAAACTGCCATTTTGATGTCGTGTAAATCAAAGAGCACAGAACTATTTGGGGGAAGGGTTAAAGAGATGGAAACTCTGCCTTCAGAAGTGTATAGACCTAGATGGTGAATACATCAAGCAATAGCAGCTTGATATTTTTTTGTTTAATTATGTTTAATAAAGGTTTCTTAATGAAGGTTACCTACCAACCATTAAAAATCCTCACGACTGGATCAACAAATAACATCCATATAAATGGTGAAAAGGTTGACGTCAGTGATTTCATTTTGGTTAGGTCTACCATCAACCGTCATGGATACAGCAGTCAAGAAATCAGGTGATGTAGTGAATTGGGTAAATCTGCTGCACAAGATCTCTTTAAAGTGTAGATGAGCACAGATGTAAGTTTGAGAACTAAGGTGCAGCTGACACAAGCCATGGTATTTTCAATAAGCTCAAATGCATGCAAAAGTTGGATAGCGAACAAAGAAGACTGTAGAAAAATTGAGGCCTTTGAGTTATGGTGTTGAAGAATATTGAAAGTACCATGGACTGCCAAAAGAACAAATGGATCTGTGTTGGAAGAAATCCTAGAAATCAGGATGGCCAGACTTTGTCTTTCATACTTCGGACATATTATCAGGAGGGGCCAGTCACTGGAGAAGGATATCATGTTCGGTAAAGTGGAGGGTTGGAGAAAAAGAGGAAGACACCCAATGAGATGGATTGGCACAGTGGCAGCATCAATGGGTTCAAATGTAGTAACGATTGTGAGGCTGGCCCAGGACCGGACAGTGTTTCATTCGGTTGTGCATAGGGTCGCTATGAGTTGGTATTGACTCGATGGCACCTAACACCACCACCACCAACCACTAAAGCCAGTCATGATGGAATTGAAGAACTCTATCTTCTTCAGTTTGAAATTGGTCAAACATACAATCAAGATGCATTGATAATCACTGGTAATTGAAATGAGAAAGTTGGAATCAAAGAGAAAGGATCTACAGTTGGAAACTATGGCCTTGGTGATAGTAACGATGGTTGAGACCTCATTATAGTATTTGTAAGACCACTGACTTATTCATTGCAAATACCTCTTTTCAACAGCATTGTTATTGTTGTTAATTGCCATCAAGTCAGTTCTGACTCATAGCGACCCCATCTAGGGTTTCTGAAGAGTGGCTGGTGGGTTTGAACTCCAACCCTGCTGTTAGCAGTCCAGTGCTTATCCTACAGTGCCACACCTGGATCCCTTCAACAACATAAACGGTGACTGTACACATGTACCTCACCAGAGAGAGTGCATAGGAAGCAAACTGACTACATTTGTAGTAAAGATACGATGGAGAAGCTTGGTACCATCAGCCAAAACAAGGCCAGGGACTGATTGTGGAACAGATCATCAACTGCTTATTTGCAAGTTCAGGTTGAAGTTGAAGAAAATTAAAATAAATCCATGAGAGCCAAAATATGACCTTGAGTATATCCCACCTGAATTTAGAGACCATCTCAAGAACAGAGTTGATACATTCAACTAATGACTGAAGACCAAATAAGTTATGGGATGGCATCAAAAACATCATCTATTAAGAAAGCAAAAGGTCATTAAAAAGACAGGAAAGAAAGAAAAGATCAAAGTGGATGTCAGAAGAGACGCTGAAACATGCTCTTGAACTTAGGGAAGCTGAAACAACTGGAAGAAATGAAGTAAAAGAGCTGAACGGAAAATTCAAAGGGCAGCTTGAGAAGACAATGTTAAGTATTTTAATGAAATGTGAAAGGACATGGAATTAGAAAAACAACAGGGATGAACACGTTCAGCATTTCTCAAGTTGAAAGAACAGAAGAAAAAATTTAAGCCTTGGGTTGTGATGTTGAAGGATTCTATGAGCACAATGGAGTTTGGGTGTGGCACTGTAGGATAAGCACTGGACTGCTAACTGTGGTTCAAAGCCACCAGCTGCTCCTTCGGAACCCTATAAAGGGTCACTATAAATTGGAAATGACTTGATAGTACTAATAACAAAACTTAACAACATGGCCAAATACTGAATGACGTAGGAAACATCAAAAGAAGATGGAGGGCATACGCAGAGTCATTTTACCAAAAAGAACTGAATGATGTTCAAGCATATCAAGAGGTATCATGTGATCAGTCACTGATGATACTGAGGGAAGAGGCTCAAGCTGTACCAAAGGCATCGCAAAAAGCAAGGCTCCAGACATTGATGGAATATCAATGGAAATGCTTCAACAAATTGATGCAATACTGGAAGCCTATGCAAAGAAATTTGGAAGACAGCTACCTGGCCAATTGATTGGTAGAAACCCATTATTTGTGTTTATTACAAACAAAGGTGGCCCAAAGAAACCCAGAAATCATTAAACAGTATCACTAATATCACTTGCAAGTTGAACTCTGCTGAAGATAATTCAAAACCAGTTGTAGCAGTACACTGGCAGGGAGCTGCCAGAAATTCAAGCTAGATTCAGAAGAGGACGTGGAACTAGGGCTATCATTGCTATCTATGCAACTTGACTGAAAGCATAGAATACCAGAAAGATGTTTTTTGACTCTGCAAAGGCCTTCTACTGTGTGGATCATAGCAAGCTATGGATACCATTGTGAAAATGGGAATTTCAAAACACTTAATTTTGCTCAATAGGAACCTGTACATTAACCAAAAGGTTCTGTTTGAACAGAACAAGGGAATCCTGAATGGTTTTAAATCAGGAAAGGTATGCACCAGGGTTGTATCCTTTCACCATACTTATTCAATCTGTATGTTGTTATTGTTGTTGGTGGTGGTGGTAAGTGTTATCCAGTTGGTTCCAACTCATAGCAGCCATATATAGGGTTTCCAAGGAGCGGCTGGTGAGTTTGAACTGCTGACCTTGCGGTTCAAACTGACCTTGTGTTCCAGTGTTTTTATCCCCCAGTACCACACCAGGACTCTGACAAATAATCTAAGAAACTGGATTATTTGAAAGAAGAGTGTGACATCAGGATTGGAGGAAGACTCATTAACACTTGCGATATGCAGATGACACAAGATTGCTTGCTAGAAGTGAAGAGGATTTGAAGTATTTACTGATGAAGATCAAAGACTGCCACCTTCAGTATGGATTGCACCTCAATGTAAAGAAAACAAAAATCCTTACAACGGAGCCAATAAACAACATCATGATGAATGAAGAAAAGATTGAAGTTGTCAAAGACTTCATTTTGCTTGGACCCACAGTCAATAGTCATGGAAGCTGTTGTTGTTGTTGTTAAGTTCTGTCAAGTCAGTATTGCACTAGGCAAATCTGCTGCAAAAAACCTCCTTAAAGTGTTAAAGAGCAAAGATGTCATTTTGAGGACTAAGGTGTGTCTGTTCCAAGCCATGGTATTTTCAATGCCTCCTATGCATGTGAAAATTGGACAATAAATAAAGAAGCCAGCAGAAGAATGGATGCATTTGGATTATGGTGTTCGAGAAGAATATTAAAAGAACCATGCACACCAGAAGAACAAACAAATCTTTCTTGGAAACAGCCAGAATGTTCTTTAGAAGCAAGAATGGTTATGCCTTTGTCTCTTGTACTTTAGACATGTTGTCAGGATGGACCAGTTCCTGGGGGACATCATGCTTGGTAAAAGTGGAGGGTCAGCGAAAAAGAGGAAGTCACCCAATGAGATGGTTTGACACAGTGGCAGCAAAAACAGGCTCAAACATAATGACAATTGTGAGGCTGGCACAGGACTGAGCAATATTTTGTTCTGTTGTGTATAGAGTCCCTAAGAGTCAGGACCAACTCAACCATTTGATGGCACCTAACAATAACAACTACTACACAATTTTGCAGCGATACTTTTTGACTTGCCCTTGTATGTAACTCTCTAAATCTACATGTTGCTATAGGACTGACTGATTGCATTGATAATATCAGAACTTAAAACTATGTTTGCCTTTCTTTCTCTGCCTTTGATCATCTACACATAACAGTCAGGTCTGTATCAAAATTACACTTAACAATAATAAAGCCATAGTAGTTGGTGAAGTCAGGCTTCCTATTTATGAATACCTATGAATAGTGGTGGTGGTGGCTTATATGCCGTGGAGTCGGTTCCGACTCATGGTCACCCTGTACAGCGTTTCCGAGGCTGTAAGTCTTTATGGGAGCAGAAAGCCTCATCTTTCTCCCGCGGAACAGCTGGTAGTTTCGAACTGCTGACCTTGTGGTTCACAGCCCGATTTGTAACCAGAGTATTCACATGCATTTCACTGAATTTCAAAACATTATGATAATTTTCTACAATTTAGACCAGGTGATGGTGTTAGCTGCGGTCTAGTTGATTCGAACTCACGGTGAACAATTTAGACAGTTGCTAATAAATGTAATGGGGCCAGGATATACTGAAGAATGCACTTAAGCTGCCTCATACCTTGGGAAAATTTTGAATGGTGCAGAATATTTCCACTTGCAGGGTTGGAAGGCCTAGTCCATCCAGCACGTTCTTCCCCACTGCTTTGCATATGGTAGGAGGTTTTGCAAGTTTAGAAAAGCAATTTGCCTTTAACACACACACACACACAAACAAAAAAACAAAACCCCAAAAGTCACAATACCCATTTAATTTATTTCAAAAGGTCATTCACATGTTCTCTTTTTAGTTTCTACTCAGCCTTTCTCTGTGTGTTGTTTCTGGTTCCAGGGTTAGACTACTAGCTCTGTGGGAATTCCCTTCCGTAAAGCCCTGAGATTTGGATTCAGTCTCTGGTACATGAGGCAATCTGTTTCCCAGCAGAAACTTAATGTCTTTGTTGTTTTTTAATTTAAAGGCCCTGTGTGACTTTTCACCAAGCCTTCCACTCAGTTCTCTAAGCCATCTTAAATGGACTGCTTTTTATTCCTCTTAGGACTCCTGGCGTGGCGCTGTAGGATCAGCACTGGACCATGACCCACAAGGTTGGTGGTTCAAATCCACCAATTGCTCCTCGGAAACCCTGTACAAGGTTGCTATGGGTCAGAAGTGAATCAATGGCACTGAACAGCAGCAGCAGCAGCAGCAAGGCATTTGCCATTATTAGATTGAAGACTTAGGTGACAGTTGCATTTCACTCACCACCAGTTTATACATAGTCCTAGGGGTTCAACGAGGACTGCTGCTTCATTGATGTGGAAAAGCAGAAGCCATTTGGAAATACCCCAAGAAAGAAAATCAAGTGGAGGGAGAAAGCCCATTCAAGGAGTATGAATAAAAGATTCATGATGGCGTTTCAATACAGAGGAGCAGGAGCTAGGAGAGGAGGGGAGAAGAGTAATGGAAGACACATTCTCCTCATCTTCTTCAGTATCAGGTGGTGGTGGTGGTGGTGGTGATGTGCCATGGAGTCAGTTCTGACTCACAGTGACTCTGTGGAGGGTTTCCATGGCTGTAAATCTTTATGGGAGCAGAAAGTCTCATCTTTTCCCCACATTACCAGATAATACTGGATTCTTAATTTTCACTTAGCAGACCAAGTATTCTGATCTTTCAGTTAAATTCCAACAACCTCTACACAGATAACAGGTCATCTAATACCCATTAGCAATGTGCCAGCTTGGAGGTGCCACCCCATCAGAATGCAAACAATAGCCAATTCTCAAGCTTGTGAATTTAGATAGAATCAGGAACAGGAAAAATGCTCCCTAACTTCTACTTTGTGTATCATAGTGAGTTCAGGTAACATGTACAATGTGCTGGATATTATATTATGTGGGAAAGGGAACTTTTTCTGAGTGCATAAGATGTACCTTGTAATAGTGACTGTGTCTTGTTTATCACTGTAACACATATCACAGAGCCTATAAAGGATTCCAAGGAGCTCTGGTAGCATAATGGTTACAAACCAGGCTGCTAACCTCAAGGTTGGCAGTTCGAAACTACCAGCTGTTCTGCAGGAGAAAGATGAGGCTTTCTACTCGGCCGTAAAGATTTATAGTCTTGGAAACCCTGTGCAGGGTCATTATGAGTCAGAACCAACTCCATGGTACTTAACAACATAAAGGATTCCATAAACCTTATATAGATTAACGAATGCCAGACATATCTAGGCACTCTGTTATGAAGTTTCGCAAAACAACTCTATAAGGTTGGTGGTATAGTTTCCATTCCACAGATGAGCAGACTGAGTTCCAGAGAAGTAAACTGACTGGGAGCACAGGGCCAATGTTTTATCTATTGCTATATAATAGACCTGGGGAGCACATGGTTTTGTAGGATAAGCACTAGACTGCTAACCACAAGGCTGGTGGTTCAACCCCAACAGCCACTCTGCAGGAGAATGATGAGGCATTCAGTTCCTGCAAAGACTTCATCTTGGAAACCCTATACAGTGTGGCTATGAACTGGAACCTACTCAACGGTGCTTATCAACGTGGAACAGACCATCTCAAAATGTAGTGGCTGAAACCATTTATTCATTCATGATTCTGTGATTTGAACTGGTCTCTGCTGGGTAATTCTTTTGCTAGTCTTGTCATGGGTTTCCCATGCAGATGTGGTCATCTGGAGGCTTGACACAGACCAGAGTATCCAAGATGGCTTCACTCACGTGTCTAGTGCATCAGCTGGGATGGTTAGAACAACTAGGGGTGGATGGGTATCTGTCTTTCACATTCTGGAGGCCTCAAAGCTGCTAGGGTCTCTCTACACAATCTCCTGTTCTCCAGCAGAGGAACTGGACTGTCTCACAGCATGAGGACAAGCTTCCAACCAAGGCAGGGTATTCCAAGAGGGTAAGCCTCAACAGTCAGCGCTTATTAGGCCTGTTGTATCATGCTTGCTAAGGTCCTATCAATCAAAGCAAGTCACATGGCCAAGTCTGGAGTGATGTGGGGGAGGCTTAAAAACATGCATACTGGAGAAAGGGTTCACTGGGCATCGTCAACATCATAGAGGACCAAAGCTAGTACACTAAAGACCAAAGACCAGAAGAGTTGTGGGATGACATCAAGAACATCATACAGGAAGAACGCAAAAAATCATTAAGAAGACAAGAGAGAAAGAAAAGATCAAAATGGATGTCAGACAAGACACTGAAACTTGCTCTCCAGTGTAGAGATGCTAAAGCAAATTGAAGAAATGAGGTACAAGAGCTGAACAGATCATTTCCAAGGTCAGCTTGAGAAGACAAAGTCAAATATTACAACAAGATGTGCAAAGATCTGGAGTCAGAAAACCAAAAAGGAAGAATACGCTCAGCATTTCTCAACTTGGGGGAAGCAAAGAAAAAATTCAAGCCTCGACTTTTGTTATTGAAGGATTCTCTGGGTAAATTATTGAAAGATGCAGAAAGCATCAAAAGAAGATAGAAAGAATACACAGAGTCCCTGTACCAAAAGGAAATGGTTGATGTTCAACTGTTTCAAGAGGTAATATATGATCAAGAGCCAATGATACTGAAGGAGGGAGCCCAAGGTGCATTGAAGGAAATGGCAAAGAACAAGGCACCAGGACTTGATGGAGTGAAAATTGAAATCTTTCAAGAAAGTGAGGCAGCACAGGAGGCAGCTGCTCATCTATGCCAAGAAATTTGGAAGACAACTATCTGGCCAACTGATTGGAAGAGATCAGTATTTATGCCCATTCCAAACAGAGGTGACCCAACGGAATGCGGAAATCATTGGACAATATCTTTGATATCCCATACAGTAAAGTTTTACTAAAGGTAATATAGAAACGGCTGCAAGAACACATTCAGAGAACTTCCAGAGGTTCAAGCTGGATTCAGATGAGGACGTGGAATGAGGGAGAGCATTGCTGATATCTGATGGATCACGGCTGAAAGCAGAGGATATCAGAAAGATGTTTACCTGTGCTTTATTGACTACGCAAAGGCTTTTGATTGTGTGGATCATGACAAGTTATCGACAACATTGCCAAGTATGAGTATTCCGGAACACTTAATTGTGCTCATAAGGAATCTGTACATGGACCAAGAGGCAGTTGTTCGAACAAAACATGGGAACACTGAATGGTTTAAAATTAAGAACAGTGTGTGACAGGCTTGTATTCTTTTACATACTTATTCAACCTGTCTGCTGAGCAAATAATTTGAGAAGCTGGGTTATATGAAGAAAAACGTGGCATCAGGATTGGAGGAAGACTCATTAACAACCTGTGATTATGCAGATGATACAACCTTGCTTGCTGAAAATGAAGAGGACTTAAAATATTTATTGTTGAAGATCAAAGACCACAGCCTTCGGTATGGACTGCATCTCAATGTAAAGAAAACAAAAATCCTCACCACTGGACCAATAAACAACATTCTTATCAACGGAGAAAAGACTGAAGTTGTCAAGGACTTCATTCCTCTTGGATCTACTATTAATACTCATGGAAATAGCAGTCAAGAAATCAAGCGATGTATTGCAAGAAATCAAGCAATGTATTGCATTAGGCAAATCTGCTGCACAAGACCTTTTAAAAGTGTTGAAGAGCAAAGATGTCAGCTTGACGACTAAGGTGCACCTGACCTAAGACATTGTATTTTCAATAATCTCATATGCATACGAAAGCTGGACAGTGAATAAGGAAGACTGTAAAAGAATTGATGCTTTTGAGTTATGCTGTTGGAAGAAAATACTGTAAGTACCATGGGCTGCCAAAAGAACAAACAATCTGTGTTGGAAGAAGTGCAGCCAGATTGCTCCTTATGGGCCAGGACGTCCAAACTTCATCTCTCATATTTTAGACATAATGTCAGGAGAGACCATGTGCTGGAGAAGGATATCAGGTTTGGTAAGGTGGAGGGTCATAGAAACAGAGGAAGACTCCCCAGCAAGATGGGCTGGCAAAATGGCAGCATCAATGGGCTCAAGCATGGCAACAATTGTGAGGTTGGCCCAGGATTGGGCAGTGTTTCGTTCTGTTGTACATAGGATCGCTGTGAGTCGGTACCGACTTGATGGCACCTAGTAACAACAACAACAAAGCTAGTAAGTGGCAGAGCCAAGAATTACAGCAATCCCAAACTCTTCAACCCTAAATCTATGGTATAGGAGTACGCAGTATTGCTGTCGAATACTAGGATTGTCCCTATCCCCTAATTCCTTTAATAGGTAACAGATAACTAGAAGAAAAGACATTTGAGCCCAACATTGGAAGAAGTGTAGTATTTTAACAGGTTGAATGAGGAGAAGTTGACGTAGGTATTTCAAGTAGAGGGAAGACGATAAGCAAAATGGAAGAAAAGTAGGGTGAGTGGTTCAAAGTGAAGGGGGAGGAGGGTGGATGGAGGGGACCCTGTACCAGAATACCCCCGCCCCCCCCACACACACTAAGGTGTTTGATCTTGTTATAGCTTGCAGGGAAAGCCACAGGAGGTTTCTGAGAAGAGAATGATGGTCACATTTGAGTATTGGGAACACTGATTTGGCAGCACTACCAGTTCGGTAAGGGATGGTCCAAAGGGGTTAGCTGAAGGTTTTTATGCTGAGCTACAGGTGTTGCATGGTCTGGTAGCTTAGTGGTTCCGAATCGGGTTGCGAACCTTAAGGTCAGCAGTTTGAAACTACCAGCTGTTCCACAGGAGAAAGATGAGGTCTGCTCCCGTAAAGATTTACAGCCTCAGAATCCCTGTACAGGGTTGGAACCGGCTCCACAACACATAACAACAACGTGGTTTTGCGGCCTGTATTTTAAAAAACAACTAGCAGCTAAGGCAGGTCCGCCCGAAGGTCTCGCTGTGGCTACAAATTTCCTCAGGCTGGTCCTTCCTACTACTTTCTCTTCCTGGCTCCAACACCCGAACCTCCTCTTCAGGAGGCGCCGCTCCAGCGCGGCCCTTGGAGGTGCGCATGCGCAGTGGTCCCGGTGTTGCCGCAGCGCGGGGCGGGGGGAGAGGGGCTGGAGGGAAGAGGGTGTCCGTCCCAGGTCCCTACCAGGTGCCCGTAGACATCGTCAGGCTGGAGGTAGAAGGTGGAGTTCAGCAGCTCTTCCAGTCTGCGCGGTACGTCATTCTGCTGGTAGTACTCCATCGCCCGCTGCTTCAGCTTCTGCAGCTCCCTAGTGGTCCCACAGTTGCGGCGGCCGCCTTCTTCTCCCATGGTAGGAGAATTGAGGCTATGGCGGGGGTTAGCCTGGGGGCCCGCGAGCGTCCTCTCTGTCACTAGGCAACGCAACGAGATCCCGACTCTAGATCTCGCGAGGCGGAGCCTCTCCTCAAAGCTAGGGATGGTTCCCGCGCCCTCCACCCGTGGTGGGGGTCCTTTCGACTCCGGAAGTCTGGGCTCTGCAGGCTTCGGTTTTTGACATCACTCTCCTCCCCACCCCCCGCTTTCTAAACGGGGAAACATCTCACGGTTCCTGAAGCTCTTTTTTTCGGTTCAAAGCTCTTCCACACCTCTTACCTCCCCGCCGACTTCCAGCCGGGGACTCTAGTTCGGGTGGTGCGCCCGGCTTCCCGCGGTCACCCCGCCTTCCCCAGCACAGTCCCCCGCCATCCTGCGGTTAAGAGCGCCTCTGGCTGCGAGTCCCGCTGCAGGGAGACCCAGCCATTGCGGGTGGGATATGAGAACTCGGGGTGTCCGTACTGAGCTGGGGAGACCCGAAGGATTATTCCCCACTCCTATTATCGCCCCCACCCTTGAGCTGAGCTGTGTGCTAGACTGTGTATATAGACGAGAAACGGCTCAGCACCTGTCCTTAAATTAAAATGGGTGAAACCAGTGAAAGGAAAAAGTGTGAACAGCTAAAGTATTTGGGGGTGGGTGCGGTGCTGTAGGATAAGCACTGGACTGCTAACCTCAAGGTCAGCGATTCAAACCCATAGCCACTTCATGAAAACCCTATACAAGGTCACCATGAGTGGGAACTAGCAGCAACTCGGGCGGTGGATGATACCTGCAAGGTTTGGAGAAGAGGGATGGGAGTGGAGGAGTGTCCTCAGGTCGTGTTCGTTCTCAACACCCTTTAGAGCTGCTTTGTAAAATCCAGACTATCTGCCTCTTGATAGATCCAGGCTGCTATAGAACGCGTCCCTATGCACCGCCCCCTCTGCTGCAGGAATGGACCCAGAGGGACGCAGTGTGGCTGACCTAAGCAGATCTTAAAAGATGGACGCTTCACTTTGCTTCTCTGGAGAACATAACCTTATCTACTCTTTCTGCTTCACGAACCATTTAGGATAGAATGACTAGTAGTGAGAAAGCACTTTGAAAAAAGGTAGTTAATTTCTAGGAGCTGCAAGATGTATATAGATGTATGTATGTAAATACGTGATTCTGTAGATACTGTTAATAGGAGCCTAAACAGGCATATCTGTTCCTCTAAACGCCGTTTCTTTTTTCTGGCCTTCTTAAGGTACTTTTCTGTAGTGTTATCCACCATCATGGGCTTGCTTTATCCTCTGGGCTAGATGGAAATCCCTCAGAGGTAGAAGCTTGCCTGAGCCATCTCTGTCCTCTGTAGAGCCTGGGCCCCAGAGGGAGAGAGTGATTCTCTGTAGGTGTGAGATGAACTTTTACCCAAAATAAGCCAGTGCTGTTGCTGTTATAATTTCCCTTCCACTTTTGTGCCTTTCCTCATATCCCCCTGGATGGAAGGCACCCTCTTATGTGCCCATCGTTTAGTACTTAACTTGAGCCCCACATCTTCAAAGAAGGCATGTTCCATACTCCAGCTGTCACCCAGTGAGCCCTTTCCCCGCTTGCAGCCTGGGCCACAACACTTATACTTCAGTGATTTACTGAGTTACTTGACATTTAAATGGAAGATTGGAAGTATCTTGGCCTGTTACCACTATGTCTTTGATATTTCCTCTATGTAACCTCAGTGACCTCTAAATCCTAAGAGGACAGGAACTTGTTTTGTCTTATTCAGCACTGTGTCCCCAGCATCAGTATATGAGGGGGCATCTTTGGAAAATGGAAATGAAAAGAGAATGGAATTTTCCCAGGAACTTTTTGAAGCCCTATCATATTACCTGATGGAATAGATATTCAGTAAATATTTATTGAAAGAAGGATTTGGCTCACCTTTCCCCGCCCGCCTGCCGCCCCCCCCCCCAAATAGTAGATGTTCAATAAACATATGATTCACAATCAAATGTTTCTAAGTTAGGTAATTAATGGGTATGTCAACCCTGCTAGAGCATAAAGTTTGTTTTCAGGAGTAATGAAAAATCAGGATGGGAAAATAGCCTGAGATTAGATTGTGAAGGGACTCGAGTATCTTTCTCTAAGAGTGGGAAGTTACCACTGATTTTGGAAGATAGGATGCGTAAGATGGAAATTGTATTTTAGCAAGTGAACTGACAGTAGTGGGGAAGATTGGTGGCAGTAGTATTTGGCTATGCAAAAAAACAGGAACTCCAAGTAGAAAAAAATATAGATGTGAAGACCTAAGTTCTAACGATAGTAATGGAAGAGGTGGATTCACGGGAGGGACAATAATAGGAAGGAAAGATAGAAAAGACTAAGGAACTGGATGTGGAATAAATAGAACCCAGAGTGGCGCTACTGAGGATAACTCTTACAATTGCATTGACAGAAATAGAATAAATAAGTTCTTTGGTGTTGATGGAGGGAACCTGATACATTGAGTATTGTGTATGTAGAATTTGGGGTGGGGGGAGGTGTATCCCAGAGAAAAGGGAAGATTCCAATATGAACTACTCACATAATGTTAAAGCAAGACTAGGTAAGTCAGTTCTCTGGGGAGCAAAGTTGAACTAGGGTTATAAATATATTGGGGAAACAATATATTTAGGACATAAGAGGAGAGTAAGGGACAGTAACAGGAAACAAACTAAAAGGAAAAGTCATGGAATCTAAGGTAGGTAGTCTCGGGAATGTCAGATGTGTGACATATGCACAGAATAAAGTCAGGATATACCGCTGTCAGTTGTGTTGTCCTTGGGTGATGGGAGCATGGAATTTTTATGTTCTTTTAGCATACTGGTAGTATCTGAGTTTGCTACAATGAAGATATGACTTGACTCACTTTGAGAAATTCTGTAGAAAATAATAGAAGGAAGGCTATTAAGTCAAGTGTTATAGGAAGATTGAAGACTAAAAAGATTATTAGAAACTCACTGATTCCTTTTCTTATAGACTCTGTCTATTGTCTCAAAAATAAAATGACCATCCCAGTCTATGCCTGCCATTCACTCACCAAATATTTACTGAATGCCTACCATGTGCTGGAGATGGAGATCATGTTTGGTAAGGTAGAGGGTCAGAGAAAAAGAGGGAAGACGCCCTGCGAGATGGATTGACAAAATGGCAGGATCAATGGGCTCAAGCATGGCAATAATTGTGAGTTTGGCCCAGGACCGTGCAGTGTTTTGTTCTGTTGTATATAGGGTCCTATGAGTCGGTACCGACTTGATGACACCATGTATCAATGAGCCACGATGGTGTAGTGGGTTACACGTGGGCCTGCAAACCCAAGGTCAGCAATTCGAATCCACCAGCACTCTGTGGGAGAAAGATGAGGTTTTCTGCTCCTGTAAAGATTTAAGGCCTTGGAAACTCTATGCAAGGTCACTGTGAGTCAGAACCAACTTGGTGGTATACAACAAAAGCCATGCACCAGTCACTGCTGAGGTTGTGGTGGTGGTTGTGTGCTGTTCAGTTCTAATTCATAGGGTTGCTATATCCAGGCACCAGTGAAGTGTCAGTGAATAAAATAGCTAACAGTTCTTTTCTCCTCATGATGTGCAGTGGTACTTACATGCTAAGGAGATAGACAGGAAGGCATTTCAGAAGTTAGTGAGCTAGGGGATTCACGAACAAGCAATTCGTGCTACTTGATCCAGAGTAAATGACTGTTCATGAATATTTCACTCTTCTTATTTTCCACAGCTGTTAGAAGCACTGGGATTTTAGCTATAAGATCCATTTATTCATATGTATATTTTATACCTATTTAATACATTCCTTGTTTTAGGACCTTGGTGAATAGATTTCCATTTCCTGTGGAGACTAAATGTCTAAGGGAGCTTGCAAAGCATCTATCCTTGAATGGATTGAGTGTGGTGGTGTTAACGCTAACCCTATCTAACTGGACGCTGGGGATGGGAGTCAAAGGAAGGCAAGGGAAAGGAGAGGCTCAGGCGAAATAAAAAAGGTCCTGGGACATATGCAGAGCATAGACTAGGACTGCACTTTCTTCTCTAAAAACAAGAAAGGGCATCAAAGAAAAGATCCAACTGTGACTGTTAACTTCGAATAATGTACCAGAATTAGAAGGCATGTCCCCACAAAATGAGAAGGTTGGGCTAGATCAGTGTTTACCAACCTTTTTGAGTAGAATGACCCCTTTTGAACAATTACTGCCTCCCTTAGATAATAGTAGAAATATATGAGTTTAAACCAAAACCAAACTGTTGCCATCAGTTTCCCTCTGACTTTTAGTGACCCTGTGGGTGTTACAATAGAACTGTGCACTTCAAAGGGTTTTCAGTAGCTGACTTTTCAGAAGAAGATCACCAGACCTTCCTTTTGAGATACCTCTGGATGGACTTGAAGCTCCAATCTTTTGGTTTGCAACCAAGAATGTTACCTGCACCATCAGGGACTCCAGTTGTTAAATATGTTAAGTGCCGTGGAGTCGGTTCCGATTCATGGCGATGCTACATACAACTGGGAGAAATGCTTTCGGGTTCTGTGCTGCCCTTATAATCCTGGCTGTGTTGGAGCCCGTTGTTGCAGCCAGTGTGTTAACCCACCTCATTTAAGGTCATCCTCTTTTTTGCTGGCCCTCTACTTTACCATCCATGATAACCTTCTCCAGGAATTGGCCTCTCCTAATAATGTACCCAAAATATGTGAGCGAAGTCTAGCCATCTGGCTTCTAAGGAGCATTCTGACTGTACTTCTTCCAAGATAGATTTTTGTTTGTTCTTCTGACAGTCCATTTAATATTCTTTGTCAACACCATAATTCAAATGCATCAATTCTTCTTTGGTCTTCTTTATTCATTCATCACACACATATGAAGTGATTGAGAATACTATGGCTTGGGTTAGGTGCATCTCAGTCCAAAATGTGGCATCTTTGCTTTTTAACACTTTGTTGTGGTTGTTGTTAGGTGCCGTTGAGTTGGTACCAACTATTAGCGACCCTATGTACAACAGAACGAAACACTGCCCAGTCCTGGGCCAACCTCAAAATTGTTGCCACGCTTGAGCCCATTGATGCTGCCACTTGGCCAATCCATCTCGCTGGGGGTCTTCCTCTTTTTCTCTGACCCTCCACCTTACCAAACATGATATCCCTCTCCAGCGACTGGTCCCTCCTGACAATATGTCCGAAGTATGAGAGACAAAGTTTGGCCATCCTGGCCTCCAATGAGCACTCTGGCTGCACTTCTTCCAACACAGATCTGTTGGTTCTTTTGGCAGCCCATGGTAGTTTCAATATTCTCCTCCAACACCATAACTTAAAAGCATCAATTCTTCTACAGTCTCCCTTATTCACTGTCCAACTTCAGCATGCATATGAAGTTTTTTTTTTTTAATATCATGGCTTGGGTCAGGTGTACCTTAGTCCTCAAGCTTACATCTTTGCTCTTCAACACCGTAAAAAGGTCTTGTGCAACAGATTTGCCTAATGCAATACATTGTTGGATTTCTTGATTGCTGCTTCCATGAGTGTTGATGGTTGATCCAAAAAGAATGAAGTCCTTGAGAACTTCAGTCTTTTCTCTTTTGATAAGAATGTTGTTTATTGGTCCAGTAGTGAGGATTTTTGTTTTCTTTACATTGAGATGCAATCCATATCGAAAGCCGTGGTCTTTGATCATCATCAGTAGGTATTTTAAGTCATCTTCACTTTCAGCAAGCAAGGTTGTATCATGTGCACATTGTAGGTTGTTCATGAGTCTTCCTCCAATCCTGATGTCTCATTTTTCTTCATATAACCCAGCTTCTCCGATCATTTGCTTTAGAGAGGTCTTTTGCAGCAGATTTTCCCACTACAACACATCATTTGACTCCTTCATTATTGCTTCCATGGGCGTTGATTGTGGATCTAAATAAAATAAAAATCCTTAAGACTTCAGTATTGTCTCCATTTAGCGTGGTATTGTTTATTGGTGCATCACTACCTTTTTTTTTTTTTTAGTTTTCTTTATGTGGTGGAGTTATTAATCTGAAATCTTTGATCTTCATCAGTAAATGTTTTAAGTTTTTGCACTTTCAGGAAGCAAGGTGTGTCATCTGCATCTTGCAAGTTGTTTATGAGTCTCCCTCCAATCCTGATGCCGTATTATTCTTCATCCCTTCTTCTTATTTATTTGTGCAGCATAGAGATTGAATAAGTATGGTGAAAAGATACCATCCTGATTCACACCTTTCCTAGTTTTAAACCATGTAGTATCTCCTTGTTCTGTTTGCATGTCTCTTGGTTTGTGAGGGACCTTCAAAAAGTTTGTAGAAAAATGGAATGAAAAGATTAAAATTAAAAAGATATATAAACTTTATTTCTCAACAGAAGCTCCACCAAGTTCAAGACACTTTTGTAAGCCATGAGAGCCGCCACTTAGCCCATCCCTAGAGAACAGAGAGCTCTGGGAATCTAACCTTGTCAGTGCTATGTGTATATATATATATATATATATA
>NW_006408521.1:46492710-46526420 GCF_000296735.1 Chrysochloris asiatica | reverse complement strand
TCGCAAAGAGCCACATCAGGACTTCTAATTTATCTAAATTCATATCTGCATATTCTGTTCCGATTATTAATGGGTGTTTGCAACTGTTTGTTTTCATTTTGAGTTGTGCCATAGGAGTCCTGGTGTGGCACTGTGGGCTAATGCATCAGACTGCAAAGTTGTCTGAACTGCAGGGTCAGTGGTTCAAGGTCACCAGCTGCTCCTTGGAAACCCTATACAGGGTCGCTATAGATCAGAATAGACTCAACAGCAGTTAACAACAACAAATCAGCAATGAAAATCCCAAAAGCCTTACTCCATCCACATCTTATATCTACTTCGAGGAGATAGCTTTCCTGAATCATACTTTATTGTAGTACCTTTCAACCTCCCATACTATATCAGACAATGTTCCCCTGCTAATCATACGTTTTCAATGGCCAATTTTTTCAAATGTAGATGTACCTAGTCTGGAGTCCTGATGTGTCGTTATGGAATAATAATAATGCATCGGTTTGAACTGCAAGGTTGGCAGTTCAAACTCACCAGCTGCCCCTCGGAAACTCTATACAGGGTTGCTATGAGTCGGAAGGAACTGACTCGATGGCACTTAACAACAACTTCCTAGTCTGTCTTGGTCTGGAAGTTCTGCTGAAAGCTGTCCACCAGGGTTTGGTCTGCTGGCATTTGAACCAATGGTGGCAAAACCTCCAGCATCACAACAACATGCAAGCCACCACAAAACGGCAAAGTGACAGGTAGTAAATAAAGTGCAGTCTGAATTCATTAGTACTTTTGGAGGAATTTGTGTTTTATTAATGGAGCAATGTATGTATAGAAGAGTCCACATTCATGGACAAGCCTTCAGTAACTGTTGAGTGACTTGGATGGTATGTAGTTTATGGCCCCCCTGCACAGAACCCATAGGCTTCCATATAGACTGGATCTCTCTATCTTAGCTCTCCTCTATTTTACAGCTCTATTTACCAGATAGAATTTCAGCACACATTAGTCTATTCCACCTGCTACTTAAAGATCCTTCCTAGAGGAAATTAATCATTTTTCACTCTACAATTCAAAGAGAGTATCTAAGCTATGCGAGAAATTTCATAAATGAATGACGCCAAAGAAAAACGTATTTGTTCCATTTCACTAATACAGTGCAAGACCTTTATTAAGATTGGAACTTGTTTACCGTAACTCTAACATTCAGAAGTGATTATTCCAATGTTATTTTGGGGTTGCTCTCAATTCCTTGTTAAATCTCCTGCCCTGCATTTGACATCTGTGTTGAGTATCATTTTTCATGGAGGCAGGTGATTTTAGTCCGAGAATCACAGAAGCCGGAGAGAGAATAGATAGAAACGGTGCCTTTTCCTCACCTAGAAAATGGGAGTCATAAAAATACCCACCTTCCTTACCCAGTTGGCAGTACTATTGAGAAATACGATGGTCAGGCTAATTGCAAATGTAAATGGCTATAAATTACATGTTAAATAATAAAGGTAGGATTGATTTGATTAATAGAAGAAACTTTGGATTTTTTTTTTTTAATTTGATGTTTCCTTGCTGATGTCCCCAGCAGTAGTCTGTACCACAACCACAGCACCAACTGCCATTGATTGAGCACTTTTATGTGCTTGGGGCTTTTATCCATTGAATCTGCAAAACAATCACAAAAGCGAAGTGTTTGACCCAAGGTTACACAGTTCATAAACAGCAGAGATGGAATTTAGAGTCCGGGCCTGGCTGACTTTAATGCCTGTATATGTCCCGGGGGCTCCCACTGCCTCTCACTGACTTAGATTCTGCCATCTCAAGTCAGCCAGTGCTCCTCTGTTGCTTATCCTCTCTGGAGGGGCCAGTTGAGTTGCTCACATGGAGGGCCTAGGAAAAAAGAGTGGTTAAGGGCCTGCTGCCAACTAGAAAGTCAGCAGTTCAAACCCATCAGCCACTCTCTAGGTGAAGGATGGAGCAGGCTATTTGTGTCTTTAATGATAACAGCCTAGACAACCCTGATGGGCCGTCGAGTCGGTTCCGACCCATAGCGACCCTGTACAGGGTTTCCGAGGCTGTAAATCTTTGTTGTTATGTGCCGTGGAGTCGGTTCTGACCCATAGCGACCCTGTACAGGGTTTCCGTGGCTGTAAATCTTTATGGGAGTAGAAAGCTTCATCTTTCTCCTGCGGAGCGGCTGGTAGTTTCGAACTGCTGACTTTGAGGTTCACAGTCTGATTCATAACCACTACGCTACCAGAGCTCCTTTAGGCACCCCTAGGGCCAGTTTAATGTTGTCTTACAAGGTTTCCATGTGTTGGGAATTGATTCAAAAGCAACAGGTTTTGCTTTGTTGTTTTTTTTAAAAGTGATATTAACCTCTTGGTCACCAGTTTTGAGTCTGGGCTATTGATTAGAATCACTTGAGGATTATGTTAGCATCTAAGTGCCATTAGAACTTAAGTACCATGCAGAGAAGGGTTGTTATCTATTTTATTCCCTGCTAGCTCTGGTAGTGTAGTGGTTACGAATCGGGCTGTGAACCTTAAGTTCAGCGGTTCGAAACTACCAACCGCTCTGCAGGAGAAAGACGAGGCTTTCTGCTCCCTTAAAGATTTACAGCCTTGGAAACCCTGTACAGGGTCGCTATGGGTCGGAACCAATTCGATGGCACTTAACAACAACAAGAATATTGAAAATACTGATGTATGGGTCCTACCCCAGACCTACAAAGTCAAAATTTCCAGTGGCAGGGCCCAAGCAGGGTTATTTTTTCTATGTGGTGATGATGTCTACAAAGTCAGTTTGAACCACAAGGTCGGTGGTTCAAACTCACCAGCTGCTCCTTGGAAACCTAATACAGGGGTCGCTATGGGTCAGAACCGACTTGATGGCACTTAACAACCAACAATGGTATCTAGCTTATGTTAAGAAAACCACTAGTCTAAAACTTTTCTCCATGGATCAGATGGCAAAGAGAATAGCCAAGGCTTCATCTAGCAATGGGTTGATAATATATGCAGCTCCAAAGGCCAAGAAATAATGTTGGCTTCAAACTGCATAGATTCAAGTCCTGGTCCTTCTGATTCCAAACTGTGTGTCCTTGTACAAATGATCTACCTCGCTGAGCCTAGTTTCTCATCTACCCTTTTCTATGAGACTAAATTTAAAATCCACATATATTTCTTTTTATGGTGCCAGACCCATAGTAAATGATGTTATTGTTACCAAAGAGATGTGGGGAAAGGAAATGCAGCAATTTTGCAGTCTTTGCCTGAAAACCCTTGTTTTAGCTTTGTACAGAACTCAGATTGAGTTCAGAAAGGGGCATTTCCAGAAAAAAAAAAAAAAAGCAATGTTAATGACCTTTGTAGGTAATTAAACTAACTAGTTTTTTGTTACTTTTATTTTGACCTTCACCATTTGTGCCAAATCATAAAGTTGATATGTTTTTTCTCTCTCGCTTCCCCAATAAAGCAGATAACTGGAGCCAGGGTCCTAATGGGAGTGTTTAAAACTGGCGTCCTGTCAGAGTCTGTTTAGATGCAGCTTTCAGGTCATGTATTCCAAGACCCTTGACACTGAAGACCGTAAGATACAGTAGGAGGTGCTACTGCTGGCAGTTAAATTGGTATTTTTCTGGGTGTCGACACACAATTTCTCTGTAGGCAGGACAGAAACTGCAAGCAGGGAATTACCAATAGTTCAAACAGTAAAGAGAAAAGGAACCAAATCAGGAAAAAACATTCTTTATGCAAAAACTTTTGACATTTTAAAGTAGATAATTTCTTAACTTTCTAGAAGTAGATACAACTTTAAGGGTATTTTTGTGACTATTTTGGGGCTAATAAAGCAAAGCAAATACATATAAAATAGCCTATAAATGCCAGATTTTCTAATTTGTTCTTTTCTTACTATAAAAGTTTGTTGTTGTTAAGTGCCTTTGAGTTGGTTCCAACACATACCTCTATAGGGTTTCTGAGAAGCAGCTGGTGAGCTTGAACTGCCGACCTTGCTGTTCAAACTGACTTTGTTGTTCAGTGCATTAACCCACAGCGCCACACCAGGACTGTAACACAGTAAATATAATAATTGCTATTATTGTAAGTGAAGAGAATGTTAAACCTACTTTTCACATTAGTTGTTAAGTGCCAATGAATAGGTTCCAACTCAGAGACCCTGTGTAGGGTATCTGAGGAGCAGCTGGTGGATTTGAACTGCCGACCTTTTGGTTAGCTGTCCAGTGTTTATCCCACAACACCACACTAGGACTCTAGGGGGCAGCAAAGAGGAACCAGGAAGAATTCCAGTTAGAAGGGCCAGCGAGGTGTTTTATCAAGTTAGGGATAAAATGTTTCCTCTGTTACTGTGTCAAATATTGACTGGCTAATTTCCCCAGCCTCTGAGGTCTGTGCCTACCTATTTTGTTGTTGCACTTGAGAGGGAGTTAGTAAATTGTTTGATTTTGGCAATTAAACTTCAGAGCCTGACTGAATGGGATTTGCACTTGCCCAAAACTGTACTTCCAGCAGTCTGCTTAAAAGGAACGCTCTGTCTCTCCTTAGCAAAGTCAAAAGGCTGTCTTTGCCTTTGTAATGAATGATTTCTACAGGTCTGCTTATAAATCTTATGGCCATAGGAAACCTTCCAAAATGTATTTGAGGGATTTCTAAAATGTGTTAGTCAAACTTTAGGACTCAGCTCCTCACATTTATTGTTGGCTAAATGTAGGGGATTTTTTGTTTTGTTTTTAATCTTATGGTTTTGTATTTTCTCCTCCAAATTGCTATTTGGAAATGCTTCCTGTTTTGTGTTGTGGAGGAGTTTGAGAGTTCTAGTTCATGTAGTATTATTTTAAAATACTACTCACAGAATGAGAGTTATCCTTGAAAGATTGCCATCGGAAGGTGTGAATTTCCAGGACTTTTTAGCTAATAAGATCATGTTTAGGCAAATTTCTCAAGTTTTACTTGATATATCTGTGTCTCATATATGACAATCATATAAATTATCATTGGAGCTCTACATACGTCCCCAAAACCATATAAGGTAACATATGTGAGTGAATTTCTAATGTCAATAGAAAGTGTTAAACTTCTCTTTAAGATTCTAAAAAAATACACAGAATAGTATAATATGTTAACAAGAGAGCGTATAATTGAGTCTGTTTTTTCGTTACGTAATATGGTTATTATGTTTTGTGATTATGCATTCACCACGTTTGGTGTATATCATAAAAATGAAAGCAGTAATGCTCCAAACCTGTTTCTCAGAAAAATAATCGTTGTGCTGAAACGCGAATGTGTCAAATATTGAGAATGAGGAAAGTAGTACGGATGAAAGACTGAAATATTGTTTCTAAGCTGGAAAAGCTTTTCCTATTTGTGATCGGCCTATGCTTTAAGTGAACTGTACTTTGGGAATAGGAAGGAATAGGACAGTACAAGGAAATCTCACATAGTGACATCAGACAGGAATAAAGAGTTGATGCATTCGGATACTTTTGTATGAATGTACATTTTCTTGAGATAAACAATTGAGGCAAAAGTGAGGTTTGGAATGGAAGTGACTGGGCGCCTGCCCTGATCCCTGCTTCTGTTTGTATATGTGGAGACATAGCCAGGCGGGCAGGCAGGCAGCGTGAGCACTGTGTACGGACCCCACTCTCTTTCATCTTCCCTGTCGGATCTAGCAAAACTCCCTGGAGGAACTACACTTCGTCTGACAGCTAAGTGATAGAGTGTTGGAAAGATCGGTGTTGATTTATGAACAACTGATGGGTTTAAAACATCCCTGAGCTATCCGAGGTGATCATCATTCTCAAACTTCAGACAATATTTGTCTCTCTAGTCCTTCTTAACATGTTACGGGAATTTGAAAATAGAGAAGACTGTGAAAGAAACTCATAAGGCAGGGAATTTCACAGAGCAGCTCCCTGAGTTCCCCTTCCATGTCTGTACCTTTTGGAGACTTTTTTCCCCTGGGAAATGTTAGGCACTTGGGTTGGAGGGAATTTTGGCTGTATTTCTTTATGACATATTCTTACTCGGTACCAACATTTGTTGGGATCTTGACTGATACTGTGAGTCTGACTTGAATATTGGTTGGGTGCTTTCTTTACGCTCTAGGCAAGCTAGCAAGGTAAAAGGAGAAATAAAATCCCTGGGCTGACTTTTCCGAATACCAAATCAAAGGCTGTTTTTAAGAGTAAAAACAAAATATCATCACTATTATTTTTATTTTAAAGAATAATATTTGAAGTAAATAAAACATGTACCTATCAATTTTTAACTTTTAGAATGAATACTGTCCTATATATTGTCGTTTATTAATATGCTGAAAATATAGCCATTTGGAATTCTTAATTAAGGCCATTGCAAGAAAAATACTGTGTTCACTTAGTGCTTAATGATTTTTTTCTGTTTCTTATAAGCCTGCTTTTTTTTTTTTTTTAAAGATAACTGTGAATCTGCAAAAGCAAAAATTACAATCCACATGAAGAATTCAAAATGATAATGCTCCCTTCATTTAGATTTGCTATAAGTCTCCAAATAATACTTGTTGTATAAAAGCAAAAAGAATTACCTTTTAGTTTTTTTTTTTTATTTTTAACTAAAAGTAACTGGGGTTGACTCTAAATCATGAGGGGCATGCCTTGAACTTTTCATACTCTTCTCTGTGTTCAGAAAATACCACTTTCCTTCCTCACAAACTGGACCCTGGATGGGGGATTAGAATAGACCACGACAGACCTACACCCTTTGGGTTTCAGACTCGGCTGTTGCATCATGATCTACATAAATTACTACTTACCTTGATCCCCAACTTTAGATTTTTAGTATTGTACATCTCATCTATTGTTTTGCAGAATGCATAGGCAGCATCTTAGATTTGTTGATGGCCGGCGTCTACAACCAGTCCTTCAGAATCCATCCTATTTGTGTTGATTTCTGAGGTGTATCTATGTCAGTGGAATATTTTAAAATCAGCCGAGACTCTGGAAGGATGTGATTGGAAGGGAGGGGGCTGTGATCCTGTAACAAACTAACCGGAAAAAAGAGAATGAGGGAAACGCCTTTGGATGCGTCGTGTGCTTTCTGCATCCTGAAAGGAAAGCAGCTTTACAGCATGAAATTCTAAGAAAGTTGTAGGGGACAAACAAGCAGAGCCCAGGTCTTCTAAGGTGGGGGAGGGAGACGAAGGCTGTGTTCTTCTAATCTTGGTCACGTCTGATTTAGTCTTAGAAATTGCCCTGAAACGTTTACTTTTAGAACCATCCCTGGCATTCTGCAAACACATAACAGAGTTTAATCCCTGTCTTCCTTTAGCCCATAGTTCCATGTTAATTCAGGAGCCATTAGGCACTGTCAGTTTGATATCATTTGTTTCCTAATGTGTTGGATACAGACATTTCAACAGGTTCTTTAAGTAAAAAGAATCTTAGCACCATTTTTGTGTGTCAGCTTTCGGTGCATGAGGTACGTGTTGGTAGTATATGTCAGCACATGAATCCATGAAGTGAATAAAGAGCTCAGACTGAATTGTCTGTGACTCTCACTATGTAAGGAAATGCAGAAATCTGAGTCGGGAAGAGCCTGCACTTTTACTCAGTAGAACAATCACATTTAAGCCTGGGGTATAATCCCTCATCCCTCCGCGTGCAGTTCAGTCATCAGGTTGCCTGGGCAAGAAATGAGGCACCATTTTACAATGCATTCGTGCATTTATTTATTTTTTAACTTGGGCCCATCGTTATCTCTAATAGGAAATTCACGTAAATTTTAACCAGAGGTTAATTTCTATGGTGTGAAACCAGATGGGTTAAAAGATGCTAAGAAGATGTAAAACTTGATGCTGTTGTCTCTGAACTTTGGGATTCTGTTTAGACCTCTTGTATCCTGTACAAATAAACCAAGGAGGAAGATGGCAAAGTACGGCCAGTCTTGTGGCTGCTGTCAAATTGGACATTCGTTCCACGGACGGTGCTTGTTTCACTTGCTTTGCTCCATCTTTAGATACCCCTGCCCCCTAGCTATGGTGGCATAGTGTTAAAACTCTGTCCACGCTCCCTCACATTGTGGGAGCTCATGCAGAGACATGCAGCCTGAGAACCAACAGCAGGAGAGCCACCCTGGGCCCCCCACCTTGCACGCCATTTCCCTGCACATTGCTACCTCCTCTACTCTGTAAGAATGTGGGTTCGTTTTCTAAATTTGATAGTCTGGGCTCTCCTAGTCTTGACTGTGGGGCTTACCTCACTTTACTCTGTCTTGACCACCTGTACCCAATGACAGTATTTAGCCCTTATCTATTTCCCATTACCATGGACCATTTGTTTTTAGACAACGTAGGTATAGAACATCAGAGCCAGGAAGAACTCTGAGGTCATCCAGTTCCACATCCTCATTAAAAACAAAACAAAACAAAAACCTCAAAGCCCCAAAACTTCCATTATAAACAAATGGAAAGAAAGATATGAATTGGAAAAGATAAGTAAAGACTGTCAGCATCATCCTCATCCTTCATATCCAGAAATCAGTTTAGTTCATAACGTGTTTACATTTCAAGGATTTTTTAAAAATTCTTTTTCATGATTTAGGTAGGCAAAGGAAAAGTACTTTTTATATGCAAAATATATTTGTGTATTGTTGTTAAGTGCTGTTGTGTCCGTTCTGACTCATAGCAACCCTATATAGGGTTTCCAAGGAATGGCTGGTGGGTTTGAACTGCTAACCTTGTGGTTTACAGTCCAGTGCTAATCCTATGGCTCCACACCTGGAGTTCAAATATATGCGTGGCATGTGTAGTTGGCCAAACTGCAATATTGTATATATTCTGACAACGGTAAGAGATTTTAAAATCTAAAATCAGGGATTCCTAAATTCCAAGGGAGAAACAAACATATTTCATGCACATGCAGTTATGGAAGTTGTACCATGACCTCTGTTGTTGTTGTTGTTAAGTACCGTGGAGTTGGTTCCAACTCATAGTGATCCTGCACAGGGTTTCCGAGGCTGTTAAGCTTTACAGGATCAGAAAGCCTCATCTTTCTCCTGCTGGTAGTTTCGAACTGCTGACCTTGAGGTTGGCAGCCTGACTTGTCTACACTAAAGGTTTAAATATAAAGAAGTTATAGGGCTGCTACTGTGAAGATCAGCAGTTCTACGGGAGAAAGATGAGGCTTTCTGCTCCCATAAATATTTACAGCCTCGGAAATCCTATACAGGGTCACAATGAGTCAGAAGTGACTCCACAGCACACCACCACCACGGCTTTCTTCAGATTTGTAATTTTAAGCAACCGTCTTAGTAGCTCAGTTCTCTGTACTTTTGTTTGTCAGCAGAAAGATGTTTCTGCTTTTTTTTTAAGGACAAGAAAAGGTACATCTGTTCTTACTCCACCTGCTACAAAAAACAGCTCATCCCAGCCCGGAGTGAGTCACCTGTAGCCTTCTACCCAGATCAGTAAGACGCCAGCACCCATTTAGCAATAGGTACCACCAGTTAAAGTAGAAGCAAGTCTCTCATTCAGGTATGAGTCTAGGCGTTCACCTGTCAGAGGGAAATGAGAACAGGAGCCACTGTTTTCTTTCACTGGCAGGTTCCTGCCTAAGACAAGTGGTTGTCTCTACCTCCACCAGGTGAATTACTCCCTCACGGTGTTGTAGAAGTGACTCTTTAATAAAGAAAGCTGTTTATAAAAACTCTTTAGGCGTGCCGTCTCCCTTCCAGATATGCATCGCTGCTGCCGCCAAGTGACAAGTCTGGAAAATGAGCAAAACCTAGAAATTAGCAATGCTTCCTTCTAAAGCCAAGGCCTGTGAGGGATGCTTCCTGGTTGTATCTTGCCAGAGACAAGTCCTAAACCCTTACTGGCCTCTGTGTGCGTCCCTCTGAACCAACACCTCCTGAGAACAGAATGGGAAGGTGATTAAAGAGAAGAATGTGTGCCTCCCATTTGAGGGCTAGGAAGTTGTCAGTATGTTTGGTCATTTTCTGTAATCTCCCCCACCTAAATCACAGCAAGGACACAGTAAGGACAGTGTAGTGTGACCACCCGAGACTCAGGCTATGCTGCAAGAAGGGAAATTCTCTTTCTGAAAACCCCATTAGTCACACCCCAAACTTGTGACTCTAGGAACACACAAGTACTTGAGGACATATGGAAAGACGGTTCTCTTTAGCTAAGAGCTTTTCAATTGCCGTGACATTTTCAACCAGAGGAGTAGTGGTTGTTGCAGAGCAATGTTTTCCAGGCAATTACTTTATATGATCAATGGAGCAATTCCCCTTTCCAGAAAGGAAGCAAAGCGATCCAGTTAAATCATTAAAGAGAGAAAGAGAGAGCCGGAGAAAGGATTCATCTCATTAGCAGGTGCCGGTGCTGCCAGGCTGGCGGCTGCACACAATGTCACTGGCCCTTTAAGACAATGCCTGGGCTCCCCCCTCTCTAGCCACCCCCTCCCCTGTAGCTGTTGACAGGTCTAAACCTCCCTAGCAGCCCATTGTAGCCGCAGTAGGAGGCACCTGCAGAAAATGTGCCAAAACCAGGCAGGGAGCGAGAGCTTTTCAATAGGCTGCTCAGCTGGAGAGGAGAGGCTACGCTAAACAACCAGACTTGGAGCAGCCATGTGATGGGAATAGGGGTCAAAACCAGACACCTCCTATCGGCTTTCTGAGCCCTGTGCCGTTCAATTTGCTGACATCTTCTAGCCAGCTTTTCTCTATTTGCTTAATATGCTGAGGTATTTAGCTTAAAAGCACTAAATATTCCATCACCATGAGCAGGTTTCTCCCTTTCCCATTTTCTGTTATTAAGGATGCTTTTGGGTATTTTTGCTCTCTTTCGGTCCCGATTGAAGATTGTTTTCTTTTGCTCCTCTCTTATTACTAGCGACATGCAGTTAGTTCCCAGCAACACGCTGCCTGTTGGGTTTTATGCATTTTGAATTCAAGGGCAAGTAAAGCTCTCCAGATTTAGGGTGTGCGCTGCCTTCATCCAGCGCCCACTCCAATGCTTTATTTATGCGCCTGCTTGCAGGCTGCCCCATAGTTCAGCTCACTAAATACCTACTGCGCATTTACTGCGAACTCACCCCTGTTCTCAGTGGTTCTGAAAATCCAGAGATGAACAAGACGCGTTTTCACTCCTCAACTTGTTTAGGGGCAAGCAGAGGGCTAAATGGCTAATGTAACTCTAAACTTGAGATAAGAGTAAGTCAAAAAGTGTTGCCACAAAATCATAGAAACCTTTATCAAACAAAAGTATGTAAATATGAAGATACCGTTTCTCGACACCTCCGCCACCGACGTCTGTACACTCTGAAAGTGCTGTGGCCCTGTCTCTAACCCTGCCCTGAAGAATTCGGTGCTCTTTGATGCATACCATGTTAAAATGGTAGTTTGGATGTTCTCAAGGGGCTCGGATCATGCTCTTTTCCAGTGTTTTTTTGAGTCTGAGGATCAAAAAAGTCTGAAGGGACAAGATGAGTGCTGTAGGGTGGATGGGGTAAGGGTTCCCAAATGAAGGTTTCCAGGGCAGCCATGCCTGTCTTAGGAGAAAGGAGCAGCTGTATTGTTGTGAAGGAAACATTCTTCAACACAACTTTCCTGGCCTTTTCCTCACCAATACAGTCTTCCATTTTCTTAAAACTTCTTCCAAATAAGACTCAGTGTCCTGGTATAGCGCTGTGGGTTAATAAACTGGACTGTAAAGTCGGTTTGAACCACAAGGTTGGTGGTTCAAGCTCACGAGTCGCTCCTCGGAAACCCTACACAGGATCACTATGGCAGAAACGGATACCACAGCACTTAATAACAACAACAACAACAATAAGACTCCATGATTGTCCTGTAGCCTTTGAGGAAATCTATCAAGATACCCCTCGGGAATCCCAAAAAACAGTGACCATAACCTTCTGAGCTGACCTCTCTGCTCAGCAGATTTCCTTGGAACCTTACAGAGACAAAGACAAGTGTATTACAGAGAGAACTTGTCTGCAGTCGTCCATTGATCACAGAGACATGCTAAAATGTTTTATTTGAAATAAAACTAAGCATGTATAAGGTGGAACCCAAGTAGTAGTACTGTCTGAATTACCTACATGTGCCGTTCCTAGAAACCCTTATTACAGGGATGCTATGAGTTGGAACCAACTCGACGGCACTTAACAACACATACATACATACACATACACACACACACACACACACACACACACACACACACACACACACACAAGGAGCTCTGGTAGCGTAGTGGTTACGAATTGGGCTGCAAACCGCAAGGTCAGCAGTTCGAAACTACCATCCGTTACGCGGGACAAAGATGAGGCTTTCTGCTTCCGTAAAGATTTACAGCCTCGGAAACCCTGTGCAGGGTCGCTAAGAGTAGGAACCGACTCCACGGCACACAACAACATATATATATATATATACATTTTTAGGAATTTTGTTTGCACCCATATTGCTTTTTTATATCTACATCCCTTTTGAGAATAGTGGGGGAGGACAAAGAAGGGGCCTCAGATGTACTGGTGGGGTAGTGGGGTCATCCAGTCCAGTGTGCCTTGGGAAGCAAGAGGACCCAGTCTCCAGTTTTCGTAAGTCCAATGACAGATGAGAAGTTGGTATAGTTGGTCAGTTTTGGCAGTTCCTCATGTGTATACAGGATTGCCCAACGTTTCAGTTTGTGGCATCTCCAGCTATGTTTTCTCCTGTGAAGTAGTAAGGCATTATCTCTGTCTTTCAGATGAAAGTCTCTGAGATGCCACCAGCTAATCTCACTAAGGAGCTCTGGTAGCGTAGTGGTTACGAATTGGGCTGCGAACCTCAAGGTCAGCAGTTCGAAACTACGAGCTGTTCCGTGGGAGAAAGATGAGGCGATCTGCTCCCGTAAAGATTTACAGCCTCGGAAACCCTGTTCGGGGTCGCTATGGGTCGAAACCGACTCGACGGCACTTAACAACAACAACAACAACAACTACCCCTTGCTGCTTCTTAAAAGTGTCACCCAACACGAGAGCAGCGTGGAAGCAGACAGACAAAGTGACACGTGCACAGTGAGTCTTTTTGTTTTCCTCCTGCAGATGGAGAGGGTTGGTGTGTACAGCTTCTGTGGGTGCAAAGCGAAGAGCAAACTGAAGTGCGATTCGAGGTGGGAAATAACTGCTTCAGGTAGGAAACCAGCTTGTCTGTGCAAGTATCAGCCTGGCGTCCGAAACCATCACCTAGAACTTCATTCCTTTAGAACGCGGTCCGCAACATTTGACCTGGGCACCCTAGGAGACTCACTGAGGTATTTAGTTAACAGCTGCCAAGAAGCTGCTTGCTCAAAATGGCAACAAGTGGTAAGAGGTGAGGAAAACAGTAAATTTCAAGGGTACCCTTGAGTCAGGCATGGCGCTGTATGATAAGCACTGGACTGCGAACCACAAGGTTGGTGGTTCAAACCCACCAGCCACTCCTAGGAAACCCTTTACAGGGTTGCTATGAGTCAGAACTGACTTGAAGGCACTAAACAACAACACCAACAACTTGAGACAGGAAATGGATTTCCACTTGCCCAAAGTCTACTATGGCCCTGCCTCACGCTCGCAGGGTGGATTGTGCAGTGGGGCCCAGGCTGCTGGGCTAATGTCTGTCTCCTCCTCTGCTCTGCTCGGGTGGCCCTGGGAGCCCAGGCCCCCACAAAGACAGGAAGAGCTGGTCTCTGGACTCCTCAGAGCTTGTTTATGCCTTAACCTGTCTCTCTTCTCAGAGGGCTGGGCCTCTTCCTCCATTTTTCTCAGCCCCTCCCTCCAATTTTGGAGAAAACAAGTGGGACTATTCATGTAAAAAGAGAAAGAGTAAGTCTTGAGGGGGGTGAGGGTGAGGGGGGATGCCACCGACAAACTCCATTGAAAGCCACTGGCTGTTCATTTACATTCACACTTTTAAAAAATGTTAACTAATGATGTTAAATGATTTGCCAAAGGTCCTGGCAGGTCAGTTGTAGAAGTGTCATTTCTGCCTAATTAGGGCTCTTGTGGCTGCCCGGGGCCTCCCAGTGCAACTGGTGACAAGCTGAGAGCTGACAGCTTCAATTGGTGCCAATAGGAAGGTTCGGCTGGTCATGTTTTCCAACTCAGCCAGGTGTTTGCTGAATGGGGGAGGGGGCTTGGCGAGATGGGAGCCCTTCTATGATCTTTTCTCTTTGGATCCTCCCTTGCAAGTCCTTCCCCTTTGCCAGTCTTGTCTCCCCGTCAAGGTCAAGAATGGGCTTTGCTACATCAGCAATTCGGGTTATCTCTGGGAGGTCATTAGCAATCCCTGGTCCAGACATTTCAAGTGGTCTCAGCCTTCAGATGCTGGATTTTTTTTTTTTTCCTCCTCCTAAAAATCAGGGAGTAGGAAAAGAAAGGAAGTGTTTGCGGGAGAAGGCAATTATAGGAAGAAAACAAAAACACCACAGAAAACTGTGTAACCTTCAAAATGTTAGATTTCTGAAGATAGTCATCGTAATAAAATTGCTTGGAGAGAAAACAGCAAAAGCATTCTAATAAATGCAAAACTTTTTTTTAATAAAGAAGTTATAATAATAATAATGAAAAGAAATCCTCTAATGCTCAACTATATAGTACCGGCCACATAGTAAATGCTCACTAAATCATGTATTGCTTGATTTGTTTATCTGGGAGAAGACTTAACTGGCTGAAAAATGAAGAGTGGTTGAAAAGATCCCACCATTTTCTTTCTTACTTTAACTGTTGCTACAATGCTCCTTAAAAATCTCTCAGTTGACCCATAAAGTACATGCTAAATTGGAATTCCGCTAAGTTGGAATGACGATGTGTGATGGAATTAAAAGATACAATTGTAATTTTCCACAAACTTTTTAAAGCCTTGTATAGTATATGTTGAGTCAGGAAATCGATTCTCACCTGCCCAAAGTCTATTTGTATCTGAAATTGATTGTCACCTGCCCAAAGTCTATTTGTATCTGAAATTGATTGTCACCTGCCCAAAGTCTATTTGTATCTGAAATCGATTCTCACCTGCCCAAAGTCTATATACGGTGTAGTAGGTTACTCCTCGGGCTACTAACTGCAAGGTCAGCAGTTCAAAAACACGACCTGCTTCATTGGAGAAAGATGAGGTTGTTTTGCTCTGTAAAGACAGCCTCAGAACCCTTATATCAGGTTCACTATGAGTGGGAGCCGAATCGACAACAACGTATATTTACATATCGTTATTGTTCAGTATTGTTGAGTTGTTCCAACTCATAGCAATCCCGTACAGGGTTTCCGAGGCTTTAAATATTTGAGAGAACAGAAAGCCTCATTTTTCTCCTGCGGATCTGCTGGCAGCCTCAAACTGTGGACCTTGTGGTTTGCAGTCCAATACTTATTGTATGGGTACATGCATACCATGTATATAGGTAGGAACCTACTCGACGGAACCATAATAGGTCGGAACCAACTCGACAGCACTTAACAACAATTCATATATGTGTGTGTATGTGTACATTTGTACACTCTTGTAAGTATATACAAGGGTAGGTCAAAAAATATTGCTTTTCGGGTTCCAATTCATGCATGCATGGCTTATTCCCTGTCTCTGTGACCACTGGATGCCTGCAGATAAATTCTTTCCGTTTTATACTTGTCTTAGTCTCATAAGGGTGCCTTCAAAGACCAGTCCAATAAAAATAGTGGCTTCTGAGGGAATCTGCTGGGTCAGTTAAATTCAAAGCAGAGCGATCGATCAAGTCAGAAGGTTATAGACAATGCTTCTGGACATTCCCAAGGAGTAATCTCCACAGATTTTCTTGAAGGGCACAGGATGATCGTGTAATCTTATTAGAAAAAAAGTTTTAAGAAAATGGAAAACTACACTGGTGAAAAAAAAAAGATACTAGGGACATTGTGCCAAGGAAGTTTTTCTACTACGACAATGCACCTGCTCATTCGTTGAGGGTAACAAGGATTGTCCTGTGAGAATTTGGGGGGGACCCTTCCCCATCTACCCTATAGCCCTGATCTTATTTCTTCTGTCTTCTTTTTGTTTCCCCAAATCAAAGAACATTTCAAAGAAACATGATCTGAGTCCTTAAAAGTTGCCAAAATTGCTTTTTTTTGATCTGGTATAAATTCTTTGGGGAAGGGCTAAGGAGGTGGATACGTTGCCTTCAAAAGTGTGTTGTTGTTGTTAAGTTCCGACTCATAGCGACCTTACACTGCGTTTCCTAGGAGCAGCTGGTGAGTTGGTGGGTTTTTACTGCCGACTGGTGGTTCACAGTCTGTTGCTGATCCTACAGCGCCACACCAGAAATCCTAGATGTAAAATGGATGATTTGTCCAGAAACAATAGCTTTATATTTTGATGTTTTGTTTAATAAAGCTGTCTATGATTTTATAGCAATCCTTTTTTTTTTCTTAAAGAACTATTATATCTTTACTTCAAATTTTTCTTAGCCTTTAATGCCATTCTTTTGATTATTGGTCGGGGTATTCAATCAATATTCAACAACTGTTTGTAGAATTTATAGGTTGTTGGTTCTGAGTTGTATTAATTGTTGTTGATTTTGACGTGTTTTGTGTTGTGGGCCTTGGAGTTGAAGAAACAGACAGTTCTGTTTCATTCACTTCTGGAATTGTAGAGCAATCTTCAGCAGGCTCTGTGTTCTATTCAGACCCATAATCTTTAGTGGCATCAGTCTGCTTTGCAGGACCAGAAACATTGCTGTCTTCAGGTGAGGTTGTGTTGGCATTATCCAGAACAGTGGTGGCCTCAGGAACAGAAGAAGTGCTGGCAATCACAGGCAGAGCAGTGTCAAGCATAGAAGGCCTCACTCCTGGAACAGCTGTGGTGGTTTTCAAACTCTCTGCAGGGTTAGTGCTAACCATCGTGGTATGAGGCTAGTCTTAGAAGCAGGTGCCCGGGTCTCTGCAATAGTTGAGTCAGTTTTATCAGCATCAGTTTCAAGCAGAGAAGCGGATTCACAGACTGCAGCAGCAGTGTCAGTTGCAGGAGTAATGGTACCTTGCTTGGTTATAGTAACACCAGCAGACTCCACTCGGTGATGGTTTGAGATCCAGAGATAGTGTTAATGATTGTTCTACCGGCAGATTGGGTGTTGGCTTGAGTTGCAGAGCTAGCGGCAGTGGGTAAGAGGATAGTGGGAAGAGCCCTCGTTGGTGTAATTTGAGCTTTCCTAGTAGTTTTATGTTTTGTAGCTACGGTGGCTGTCATGGTGTTATCTGCAGAGATCGAAGCTGCTGCTATTTGTGCTACAGTAGCTGCTTCTACAGAATTCTCAGATGGAAGGGTTCTTGGTCTATGTGGCTGATGAAGTTTAGATCCATGATTCTGAGTTTGAGATGAATGAGATTTAATTGGACAAGCTCTTGGTGGATAGGGTTTACTAATATCGTGCTTAGGCGCTTGTTTCGGTCTCATCTTTCTTGGTTTGTTTTTGGAAGCTTGTTGCTGGCTTCTAACAGAATTGCGTCTTTGAGACTTTTTATAGCAATACTTTTTGACTTACCAAGTCAGTTGTGACTCATAGTGACCCTGTATAGGGTTTCCAAGGAGCGGCTGGTGAGTTTGAGCTGCTGACCTTGCGGTTCAAGCCAACCTTGTGGTCCAGTGCATTATCCTACAGTGCCACACCAGGACTTGGGTATTCATGTATGTATGTAATGTATGTGTGTGTTTCTTTCTCCTTGCCCCCTGTCTTTTCTTTCTTTTTAAACAACTTAATGCCAGTAAACACCACTGGTACTCAGCACCTCAGGCTACAGACACTACAGCACAGAGGGCAATCCAGGACAATGGTAGGAAGTCAGCCTCCAGATTTAGATTGGAGGCACGGGCCTATCCTATGGGGATGAGGAGCCCTCCCATTTGTTCCAGGATTAAGCACCCCAGTACCTGAGCACACTTTTAACATACCTGTATACACTTTGTGCTGACAGGGTGGGTACACCTGTATGTGTCCTCATTTCTAGCAAGTCCCTCACACAGGGAATGTTATTGTTAAGTGCCTTCAAGTTAGTTACAACTCATAGCAACCTGTGGGTGTAGTGTTTCCAGGGAGCGGCTAGTAGGTTTGAACCGCTGACTTTGAAGTTAGCTTTTCCTATAGCAAGCACCACACCAGGACAGAATTAATGCACGGACATTTGGCGGGAGGTGGGGGTTGCGGGGGGAGACAGTGCTGTCCTCAGTTGTAGGGAAAGTGACCTGAGTAATAGCAGGATCTGTTTTATGAACATCTGTAGGACTATAGGATCAGCACTGGATTGTGAACCATAACATCAACAGTTCAAACCCACAAACTACTACTTGGAAACCCTATACAGGATCGCTGTGAATCAGAATCGACCTGATGGCACGTAACAACACATTCACAGGCCCCAGTTCTGGGAACGAGGGGCAAGTCTAAAGTGATGGGTGTCTGAAACAGTTTCAGCTTCCTTTTCTCACCTCTGTTTTCCTTTTCTCACCTCTATTTTCCCTCATACCGGACAGAGGAGATTGGAGACGGTAAATAGACTGCCCAGGTCTCTTGTATTTATTGGAGAAACATTATAAAGACTAAATGTGACAGCGAAGGTCAAACACAGTGAGGATAACACCTGGTGCATCTCAGGTGCTCAATCTTGGCTCTTTATCGTCCTGCTGGGAGTTCCTCATACTTGGAGACCAGGCGCTATTCTGTGATATCCAGTTACCTTCTCAGTCTGAGAAAAGACCGAGACTGGAGACTGATTCAACTCTGAGTCTCCGATGCCTATCTTGGAGGGTTGGTGTTGTTATTTGCCATCGACTCAGTTCCGAGTCATAGAGACCCTGTATAGGGTTTCCAAGGTGCGGCTGATGGGTTTAAACTGCTGTCCTTGCTATTAGCAATCAAGTGCTTATCCTACACTGTCTACCAGGCTTCCTCCGTGGAGGGTATTATTGTTATTCTTAAGTGCTGTGAAGCCGGTTCTGACCCTGTATAGGGTTTCTGAGGAGCGGCTGGTGAACTTGAACTGCCAGCCTTGAGGATCAAACCAACTATGCAGTCCAGTGCATTAACTCACAGCGCCACACCAGGACTCCCCGTGGAGGATACTCAGAACATAGTTAAAGACAACTACTGGTAGAATGGACCTCATGAATGTGGATTGATGAGTGAACACATGAATGTAAATGTATTTAAACAAGGAACCTCTGGGTGGCACAAATCACTAGGTAATTTGAACCTACCCAGAAATGCCTTGGAAGGAAGACCTGGCAATGTATTTAAAAACAAAACCAAAAAAAGCCTTAGCCGTGAAAACCCCATGGAACACAGTAGCCATGAGTAGCTGTTGTTGTTGTTTATATTTAAACAGGTTAGTTGAATGTCTCAAACTTTCTCCCCGGTGGACCTACCAGAGTTACGTGTTCTTTTTTCTCTTCCTCATTGATGGTCTTTTGTCTTTCTATGTCCAGTACACTACTGTCTACTCATACTGCTTTTACCAGAGACTGTGACTTCATTGCTGCTCCAGTTCTCACCCTGATCTTGGCTCTGCCTCCCGCATCAGCCTGCATCTCAGAGTCCTGATCAGCCAAGCTCCCACTGTGCTAGGCTCTTATGAATGTTCCAAGGTGGCCTCTGGGGCTCTTCTGTGTCATTAGGGAGGTGAGCCTTTAAAACTCACCATGGAAGATATTAGTGGTAAAGAAACTGTCTGCAGGAAAGGAATCAGCATGGAAAAATATGCCAGTGAGTTATTAAAACTATAAAACAGACATGAGAATTTTAAAGACACATGAGCAAAGGGAAAGAGAACACGTGAATTAACAGTCAGATGGATCTTGGGTGAAAGCAGAAAATTCCAGAAAGATGTTTACCTGTGCTTTACTGACTATGCAAAGGCTTTCAACTGTGTGGATCATGACAAACTACGGATAACATTGTGAAGAATGGGTATTCCAGAACATTTAATTCTTCTCAATAGAAATATGTACGTAGACCAAGAAGGGAGTTGTTCGAACAGAACAAGGGGACACCGAATGTTTTAAAATCGGGAAAGGTGTGCTCCAGGATTGTATCCGTTTCCATACTTATTCAGTCTCTATGCTAAGCAACATGCAGAGCACAGCCTTCTCCATACTTATTCAGTCTATATGCTGAGCATTATGCTGAGCACAGCCTTCGGTATGGATTGCATCTCAATGTAAAAAAAAAAAAAAAAAAATCCTCACCACTGGACCAATAAACAACATTCTTATCAACAGAGAAAACTTTGAAGTTGCTAAGGACTTCATTCTTCTTGGATCAACTATCAACACTCATGGAAGCAGCAGTCAAGAAATCCAACGATGTATTGCATTAGGCAAATCTGCTGCACAAGACCTTTTTAAAGTGTTGAAGAGCACAGATGTCAGCTTGAGGACTAAATACGCCTAACCCAAGCCATGGTATTTTCAATAACCTCATATGCATGCGAAAGCTGGACAGTGAATAAGAAAGACTGTAGAAGAATTGATACTTTTGAGTTATGATGTTGGAGGAGAATATTGAAAGTGCCATGGGCTTCCAAAAGAACCAACAGACTTGTGTTGGAAGAAGTGCAGCCAGAGTGCTCCTTGGAGGCCAGGATGGCCAAGCTTCATCTCTCATACTTCAGACATAGTGTCAGGAGAGACCAGTCTCTGGAGAAAGACACCATGTTTAGTAAGGTGGAGGGTCAGAGAAAAAGAGGAAGACCCCCAGCGAGATGGATTGGCCAAGTGGCAGCATCAATGGGCTCAAGAGTGGCAACAATAGTGAGGTTGGCCCAGGATCGGGTAGTGTTTCGTTCTACTGTGCATAAAGTCGCTGTGAGTTGGCACCGACTTGATGGCACCTAACAACAACAACAATGCTGAGCAAATAATCAGGGAAGCTGGATTATGTGAAGAAGAATATGGCATCAGGATTAGAGGAAGACTCATTAACAACCTGTGATATGCAGATGATATAACCTTGCTTGCTGAAAGTGAGGAGGACTTAAAATAGTTACTGATGAAGATCAAAGACTACAACCATTGGTATGGATTGCATCTCAATGTAAAGAAAACACAATAAACTGGACCAATAAACAACATCCATATAAATGGAGAAAAGGTTGAAGTTGTCAACGTTTTCATTTTGCTTGGATCCACCATCAACACTCATGGAAGCAACAGTCAACAAATCAAATGATGTATTGCATTAGGCAAATCTGTTGCGCAAGACCTCTTTAAAGTGTTCATGAGCTAAGATTTCAATTTGAGGACTAAGATGCGCCTGACCCAAGCCATGGTATTTTTAGTCATCTCATATGCATGTGAAAGTTGGACAATGAATAAGGGATACCATAGAAGAATCAATACATTTGAGTTATGCTGTTGGAGAAGAATATCGAAAATACAACAGACTGCCAGAAGAACAAAAAAATCTGTGTTGGAAGACATACAGCCAGGATGCTCCTTAGAAGCCAGGATGATGAGACTTTGTCTCTCATACTTTGGACATGTTATCAGAAGGGACCAGTCCCGGGAGAATGTCATCATGCTTGGTAAAATGGAGGGTCTGCCAAAAAGAGGAACACCCCCAATGAGATAGATAGACACAGTGGCTGCAGCAACGGGCTCAAATACAACAACAATTGTGAGCACGGCGCAGGTCGGGGCTGTGTTTCATTCTGCGTATGCATAGGGTCGCTAGGAGTTGGAATCGACTTGATGGCACCTAACAACAACAACACACAACAACATTGACTAATCTGTGATATTGAATAAGTTGCATGATCTCTCTAAACCCCAGTTTCTTCATCTTTAGTATGAAATGTGAGGAGGAGTAGTTTCTACCTCACTGGGTTTTTTGGAGAATCAAATGTATATGTGAGGTTTATCATAGCATCTGGAACAAATTAAGTATCCAATCAGCATGAGCTATGACTAAAGGTTGTGGGGCATCACAGATACACCCAGGTACATAGATAGGGCTTCTGCCCTCAGGTTCAGGTTCATGACAAGTTGGTTAACACTGCACCTCAACGAAAGAAGCCATAAGCTAGTTGTCTGTCATAAAGGGCCAAATGAATTGACAGAAAAAAAGTACTATGAGTTTATCAGAGGAAGAAATTAATATGTGTTGCCATTGATTGAAGAATGCTTTCTAGATCACGTGAAACTTACAGATCAACTTTGAAGACTGAGTAGGCATTGGATCATAGCTACATTTTACTTTCTACCCACTAGTTTCTAGTTTCAAAGCACTTTTACACACGTTTTCCTGTTTGATTTTTTTCTTTGAGATGGGAAGAATGGGTATCTGAAGAAACTCAGCGTTAGAATAGGACTTAAAGTGACCTAGTTAAATATGAAGCAGATTATTAAAATGTGCATTCTCTTTCTTTCAGAAGGGGTTTCCCCTTTTGGAGACAGGATCTTAAGGAAATGATCCCGACTTGGATGTTCATCACAGTATGGTCTGTAATGCCATCATAAATGTTACCTGAGGAAGTATTGGTTCATTAAAGTATTGTTTGTCCATATGGTAAAATACTGCATAATCCAAGTCCGGATTTAATGACTTTTCTTACCTGTGTTTTAGAAATTTTGGGGGGAGTGTATGAGTTATTTGGGAGCATGGTGGTTCTGTATGATAACTGGTGGGCTGCGAACCACAAGGTCCACGGTTTGAGCCCACCGATCGCTCCTCAGGAGAAAGATGAGGCTTTCTGTTCCCATGAAGATTTAAACCTTCAGAAACCCTATACAAGGTGGCTTTGAGTCAGGACCAACTTAACACTTAATGGCACTTAACAGTAACAACAAGTTATTTATGAGATTTTCAATCAGAAAGGGAAAAAACAATTCCCACCTGACCCCTGTTTGGTACTTTAATCTGCCCCAGGACACAGCTGTCCACTGCTTAAAACATTCCAGGGGTGGGGAAACTCTCAAGGCAACTGATTTCATCTGTAGATAGCTCTGAGCCTCTGACAGTTCTTCCTTAGACTGTTCATAGTTTCTGATGGTTATGGTTCATTAACCCACTCAACAAATATTATTAAGCGCCTCCTACGTGGGGAGTCCTGGTGTGGCGCTGTCAGACTGCAAAGTCATTTGAACTGCAAGGTCGGTGGTTCAAGCTCACCAGCTGCTCCTTGGAAACCCTATACAGGGTCACTATGGGTCGGAATCGACTCAACGGCACTTAACAACAACAACAATGTAGGGAATTCTGATGTGGCACCTTAGGAGCAGCACTGGACTGTAAACCGCAGTGTTGGCAGTTCAAACCCACTAGCCACTCCTCAGAAACCCAATACAGGGTCACTGTGAGTTGGAACCAACTCAACAGCACTTAACAAACAAAGCAAAACAGGTCAGACAGAATCAATCACTCGGTGGTACAAATATTTAATGCACTCAGCTGCTAACCGAAAGGTTGGAGGTGTGAATTCACTCAGAGCTGCCTTAGAATAAAACCTGATCATCTATTTCTCAAAAACCACTTCAGTTCTATTCTGACACATGTTGGTTCATCATGTGTTGGAATTGACTCAGCAAAAACTGATATTGTGTTTCGGGGGATTCCCCTTATTTTGAATTCTTATTTTATGGAAACACATTTTTGAGGTTTACCCTTGATTGAATGGAGCTGTGATCTGTGAGTCTCATATAACCTCATTCTGTTTGTTTTAGCATTTCCCATCTCTGACACTGACATTTGTTTCCTCTGGAGCATTAGGGCATTATGTGGATGTGTTTTTGGGACATGCTGTGGCATTTGCTTTGGTAAGAACAGTGTGTGGAGACCTATCTGTGTCCCTGTTCTCTATGTCACTATAGTTATGATTGTCATTGAACAGTTGAGCAGCATAAATATCCAACAACTGGATTTGCTTTGAGACACATCCTGGTCTGCCTTGCTGGCCTGAAACAGAGTTCTAAAGCAGCCAAGAAAGGCAGATACGGAAGCAGGTCCCAGATTGTGCCAGAGCTCATATGCCAAAAGTAGTAATGTAAATAGTATTTCCCCCTACCCCCAAAGCTATGCCCAGTTGAAACCTCAAATTGTGACCTTGTTTGGAATAAGGACTTCTGCTGGTGTAATTAAGGCTAGGCTCTTGAGATGGTATGCTGAATTAGAATGAGTTCTAAAACCAATGATAGGTGTCCTTATAAGGGACAGAAACAGAGAAAGCACACAGACACAGAACAGAGGGTCATGTAAAGATGGAGGAAGAGAGTCCAGTGATATGTTTACAAGCCAGGGGACTCCAAGAATTTCTGGCAAACACCAGAAGCTAAGAGAAAGGTAGGGAAAGATTCTCCCTTAGAGTCTTCAGGAGAGCCCATGGACTCCTTGATGCTGGATTTCTGACCCTCAAAACTGTGAGCAAATATGTCTCTGGTGTTTTTAAGCTGCCTGGTTTGTGGTAATTTGATATAGCAGTTGAGGAAATTAATGTACCACTTGAAGGAGTTTAGACTTTATTCTGTATTTGAGAGAGAATCCACTGAGAGTTCAAGAAGACTGATGTGGTCAGACTTGTTCCTATTTGCAGAAGCCCACTGCAGTGTGGAGGCTTTCTGTGGTGCTGTGGGTTAATGTTCTGGACTGCAAAGTTGGTTTGAACCGCAAGGTCAGCGGTTCAAGCTCACCAGCTGCTCCTTAGAAATCCTCAACAGGGTCACTATGGGTTGGACCTGACTCAGTGGCACTTAACAACAACAACTGCAGTGTGGGGTTTGAGGAAAGGCCAGGAAACAAGGCAGGAGGCTGATGCAGTAGCTGAGATCAGAAGGATTGGGGATTTAGCCCAGGAGAGAAGTAGCCGTGGTGATCAAGTAGTTAAGTGCTGGACAGCTAGCCCACAGGTCAGTGGTTCAAACCCATGGACCGCACCAGGGGAGAGAGATGTGGCGGTCTTTGTCCATAGCTTTGGAAAGTCTAGGGCACAGTTTTATCCTAATCTATACAGTCCTGGTGTGGTGCTGTGGGTTAATGCGCCAGACTGCCAAGCTGGTTGAACAGCAAGGTCGGCAGTTCAAGCTCACCAGCTACTCCTGGGAAACCCTGGGTCAGAATCAACTCGATAGCTCTTAACAGCAAAAATACAGTCATTCTGAGTCAGAGTTGACTTGATAGCAGTGTAGGGGACAGTGGAGAGACAGGCAGCTGGAGACCAGAGGCCAGATCATCAGCATATGGTACCTAATTGGATATGGAGTGAAGTCCAACACCACTGCCAGGTTTTTGACCTGGACAGCCAGGTTGAAGATGATACTTTTAGCTCTCACACATCTCAGGGAAAGCAGTGTATAATCTTGCCCCATCTTTAGCTGGCAGATTATCGTGACTGATGCACATTTTTCAGGCAGAGATTATTTTTGCAGACAAGGGACAATTAGCCTGAGAGATATACAGACAGTGGACTCTTGGTGTGAGTCTGTAGGATCAGCACTGGACTTCGAACTACAAGGTGGGCAGTTCAAACACACCGGCTGCTCTCCGGAAGCCCCATATAGAGTCGCTATGAGTCGGAACAAACTCTATGACATTAACAGCAGCATACAGACTGATCTCCACTGCCAACGTCTTTTCACTCTGTTGGAAGCCTGGGACCTTGCTAGGAACGACAGAACACAATGGAATCTTAGAGAATCATTTGATTTGGATGTATTCATTGGTCTGTGTTCCTTGATTGGATTTCCTCTGCCGAGCTAGAGCAGGAGTGAATAGAAGACCAGCCTGTCCCTGAACCCCTTACACAGCCTCACAAGTGGGCCGCTCAGATCACGCCAGATGTCTGTGTTGGAGGTTAACACTCTACAAACTAAGCCAATACCTTGCTTCCTGTTGTCTCTTTAATTCCATTGTTTTAACCAAACTGACTTTGAAGCCAGGATTCATTCGCTACAGACAAAGCCTCTGTTAGAAAAATGAAAAAGATTGCAGAAGCGTTTAGAGAGCTGAGAAGAAGCAGAGACCACCAGCAATGGAGGTTCAGTTCCAGAGCCCCAGGCAAAATTGCAGATGCGATTTCTCCTTTTGTTAATCAGAAGAACAAAGACAATTAAATATGAAATAAACAATTCTGGATGGTTTGGAGACTAGACAGCAATACAGACTCTATAGTATTGCCTTACTCCAGAATGTGGGTTAGCAATTCAGATGATTCTGACAAACTATAGATTTCCTTTTTCAACAGTTCACAGCATAGTCATCATTATAAAGGTAAGATACTAGCTGTGAAAACCTGAATTGCTGAAATGTTGCCTTGGTTCTGTTTTCTTCAGATGTCTGGAGGGAGTTTCTCCCTTCTTCAACCAGTTTGGAATTAAAAACAGCCCAGCAATCAGTTTCCTTATTAGAAAAATAAACTCAGTCACAATAAGATAGCCAAGCAAGTGTGTACTTGGAAGCATTTTGTAAACCTACAGTATGATGAATCTTTTAAACCATAGTGCAAAAAATTCTGGTGAGGATCCTAGGCAATTTTAAACCCGGTGGCACGCAGAGGATAAGCACTGGGTTGATAACTGCATGGTCGGCAGTTCAAACCCATCAGTCACTCTTTGGGAGAAAGATGAGGTTGTCTGCTCCCATAAAGATTTACAGCTTTAGAAACCCCATACAGGGAGGGTCACAGTGAGTCAGAATGGGAGTGATAGAGCTGTAGGAGAAACACTGGACTGTGAACCATAAGGTCAGTGGTTCAAACCCACTAGGCACTCCTTGGTAGACAGGTGAAGCTCTCTGCTCCTACAGAGATTTACAGCCTCAGAAACCCTAGACACACTTGCTATGATTTGGAAGTGACTCGATGGCACTTAACAACAACAGCGAGTCGCACTGGATTTGTTTTTGACATTTTCCTCAGGAAGACTTACCTTGGTGTTAGATTGTAAAGACTGTGAGCTTTTGGAGCCAATTGTCAGGGCTTTCTTCCGAGACATCTCTGGGTGGCCTTGACCAGCCCACCTTCCAGTGATAAGTCCAGCTCTCTACCGTTTGTACCACCCTGTAGCCTGAAAGACTTAAATCACACCAGAAAGAGATGGAAACTCCTGTGGTGAAAACACTGTGAGTGACACATTTTCCTGGAGGCCACAGCAGCTGGGACCATGAGCCATTGGGGCTATTCCGTGCCAGCAAGATGGCATCTTTTCTGTTTTCAGTAGCTGCGTGTCAGGCGGCCTGCATACGTCAGGATCAGAAGACATAAAATGCCGCCTTGGTGCCTCCCTAATGAAATGGTTTCAGCGCTGGGGTTGGGGGGATGGGGTAGGGTGCCTCTGTGAAAAGGTCGAGAGTGCATTGATCAAACTATCATTTGGAGCATTGTTGGGTCTGGCACCTGGCCAACCTTCTCTGCTCCTCAGGCAGAGGTGCTGGGACCAGGCCTGGCACCCTCAGCTTCTGGAGATGGTAGCTGAGCAGGGAGAACAATGGTTTCGGGGATTGTGTAATCATTCCTCTGTCAGAGGGCGGACGGTACAAACAGAGCTGGGAGGGGTGTCAGAGATCACTCATACTGGGTGATTCAGTGACTGGACACTTGAGGACCCCGTGTGTCATCAGATGGCCTGGATTCACATTTTGGATAAGCTTCTTGCAAACTTGTTTAAGAGGATTCATTGAGATGACATTAAGTACCTAGACCCCGGTAAACTCTCTGTTGTTGTTAGTGGCTGTCACTTTGGTCCCCAAATCATAATGACCCTATACACAATGATATATAATAGTGTCCAGTCCTACACCAACCCCATGATCAGTTACAGATTGGACCACCGTACTCCATAGAATTTTCACTGACTGTTTTTTGGAATTAGATTGCCAGGTCTTTCTTCCCATTCTCAGTCTGACAGCTCCACTGATATCTGTTCAGTATCACAGAAACACACAGGCTGCCACAGACACATGGTTGGTGACTGCTCATGAGGTCCTAGATAACCCTGCATGGCAGGCAAGACTTACACCACACATAAGTACTTGCTAATATAAATGGTCCAGCTCCTTCGATTTAGGGGTGTTCAAACTGAGATCCAGAGCAGAAACATGATTTCTACAGAGAAACATACTGGGCTGATGGTGTACTGTTCAGGAATATAGTCCTTCTACCAACAACCATCAACACCTGAGGCCCTGCACTGGAAAGTTAGAATTTACAATTGGAGCTTCCTCTGGGCATCAGCAGTGAGCAGTTGGGCCACAGTTTTCTCCGACGATCCACTCAACTTGTGTGGAACAGCAAAGAAAGATCATAGCTTCAACCCGGGGATTTTGTTTGTTGGTTTTTCAAGCTTGTATTTTGGATCTGAAGCAGAGGAGATCTACGCCTCTGGCCAGATTTACAGGTGACCTGAAGGAGGGGGTAGTCCCCATTTAGGCTTCCACCAACAGCTGATTTTCTCATATTTTGGGAGTTCCACTCACATGTTGGAGTCCTGGTGTGGCGCTGTGGGATAATGTGCTGGACTGCACTGTTGGTTTGAACCTCAAGGTCGGCAGTTCAAGCTCACCAGCTACTCTTCGGGAATCCTATACAGGGTCACTGTGGGTCAGAACCTACTTGACAGCAATTAACAACAACAACATGCTTCTGTCGAGAGACCTGGTGAGTGCAGTGGATTAAGCATTGGGCTGCTAACTGCAAGGCTAACTGTTCGAACCCACCAGCTGCTTTTTGGGAGAAAGATGAGGCTGTCTGCCCTGGTAAGGATTCACAGTCTCCACAACCCTCAGGAGCAGTTCGGCTGTGTATTTTTGGGGTGTTGTATGAATCAGAATCAACTCCATGACAGTGGGGCTGGTTTGGGTGTTTTGATGCTTCTGAATATTTTCTGTTGGCATGTCTTTAAGCTCATTGATACTGTCTGCTGCATCTAATCTGCTGTTAAAATCATCTATTGACATTTCATGTTTGGTGATTATATTTTTCAATTCTAAAATTTCCATTGAATTCTTTACTAAAAATACCTGATAACTTATCAGATGAAATTCACCATCTTTTTGTTTCCTTCTTTCTTTTTAAATCTGTTTCTTCCACCATTGTTTCTATTTTCTTGAACATACCAAGATAGCTAATGAATTAAAGACCGTGTCTGCTGATTCCAATGTCTAGCTCACCTGAGGATTTCCAGTGTCTGTTTTTGTTGGTTTGTTTTAGTCCAATCACAGACATGTCTAAGGAACCCTGGTAGCTTAGTGGGTTCCACATCGGGCTACTAACCGCAGTCAGAAGTTCAAATCCACCAGCTGCTCTGATTGAGAAAGATGGGCTTTCTGGTCCCACCTAGATGTATAGATCTACAGCCCTGGAAACCCTATACAGGCTGGCTATGAATCGAAACTGAGTCGATGGCACACAGCCACAGCAGCAGTCGTAACAGATGTGGCTGGTGATTTACTTTTATTGAATGATGGATGTTATGCGTTAATAAAGTGAAGAGACTCTGACTGAACCCTTTCCTTCATGGCAGACAAAGCATTCGGGTTGCTGTAATCCTATTAGGACTTAGCTCTGTCCACCTTGGTTTGCTCATATCTTTACATGCTTTATGCCATTCAGTTAAAGCACTGAACTGTGAACCACAAGATTCGTGGTTCAAGTCCCTCTGCTCCCGAGAAGACTTACATCCTCGGAAACCCTACCCAGGATCACTGTGAGTCGGATCTTGACTGGATGGCTCTTAACAACAACAGCAGCAATTAATAACTTGATAGGGGTTACTACTGTCGTGCCCAGTTTGCATATGAGAAAACTGGGCTCAGAGGCAAAGCCAGATTTGAGCACCGTTTGTCTACCAACCACGCTTAACCACGCCGCCACACGGCTTCCTAATAGGCATAACGGTGTTTGGCTGGTAGGCTGATCACGGTCTTCAGTTATCTAAAGGGAAGAAGAGTCAGAGTGGGGCTCAACATAGAGGAAGCTCAGTTTGAACTGTCCTGCCCCTGGTGGGAGGGAGGTAGTGAACCTCCCTGGTTCTGGAGGGTCCAAATGGAGGCTGAAGGAGGGGAGTCTGGTACAACGGTCTGAGGTCCCGTTGGGCAATGGAGTCTGATGCAGCTAGTAGGAGGAGGCTTGCCTAGGTGAGCCACAGTGTGGGAGAACCAGCCCTGAAGCCTTGTGGGAATTAGGTGTGAGACTCCCAAGACACTGCCTCCTCCTCTGGCTGTGTCAGGTCCTGCCTCAGCATTCCTCTCTCACCAGCCTGGAACCACAGGCCAAAAGCTTTCTCACTCTGAGGACTTTACCCAAGCCGGGGTGTCTGCCTCCAAGTGCCGCCTCCTGGTTGTTCACATGGCCAGCTCCATCTCACCCAGTAGCCCCTGCTGAGTTGCTTCCTCCTCCAGGTGGCCTTCCTTGACCACCTTTTCCCCAGAAATCTCAGCTTTATCCCTGTGTTTGCTTCCTTCAGGATACTCCCCACAACCCTGGTTGTCTTCCTTGTTTAGTTGTTTTTTTGTTGATAGAAAGTGACTTCCATGGAGGAAGGGCCACACTCATGTTTTTCATTAATTTATCCCATCCCTGAGGGAGTGCATTGACTCTGTAGGTTAAGCACTGGAATGTGGACCACAAGGTCAGTGGTTTGAGCCCAGTAGCCACTTTGTGGTAGAAAAGTGAGGCTTTCTGCTCCCCCAATATTTACAGCCTCGAAAACCCCGTGCAGAGTTGCTATGTGTCAGAACGAGCTCGACGGCACTTAACAACAACAAACAAACAATAACATTCCCTTGAACCACAAGGTTCATGGTTCAAGCTCACCAGCCGCTCTTTGGAAACGCTATACAGGGTCACTATGCGTCAGAAGAGACTTGACGGCACTAAACAACAACAACAACAACAACAGCAGCAGCAGCACAGCATTAAATATTTGTTAAATAAATAAATGACTGAATGACCTTGACCAAACCACTGTGGGTCTATTTTCTAAGCTGTTAGAAACAACTGTGGTGGAAAATGCATCCACTCAGTGGTTCTCAAACTTGACAAACATCAGGATCATATGGAGAGCTTGTCAAAACATGCATGGCTGGGCATCGGCCTCAGAGTTTCTGATTCAGGAGGTTTGGAGCAAGGATAGAACATTTGCTTTTCTAGCAAGGGAGCGTAGTGGCTGTATAGGATAAGCACTGGACTGCAAACTAGAAGGTTGGTGAGTCAATCCCACCAGCTGCTCCATGGGATAAAGATGAGGTTTTCTGCTCCGCAAAGATTTATAGCCTCAGAAACCCTACACAGGGTCGCTATGAGTTGGAACCAACTAGATGGTATTTAGTAACAACAACAACAACAATCCACTTATATGGGGAATTCCACGTGATTTTGATGCCATTGATTTGGGGACTGCACTTTGAGTACAACTGGGTTACAACACCTGAAGACCCCTTTGGACTCTCCTCTCTTATTTTTCTACATGGAAATAAATACTAAATTACTATGCTTATAAAAGCAGTCTCTGTAAATGCATGAGATGTTTTGAAACATCATAACTTTACCTTCAACAATCAAAGGGTGGGGAGATGGTGGAAGGAAAAGAAAGGGGAACAAACCTCTGAATCAAGAGGGATTAACGCCGACTGATGAGGTTTATAATGGCGAAAGGTCATTTAAATGGAAGTGCCTACGACCAGGCTCCAGGAACAATGCTGGAAAATGAAGCTTTGCTACAGCCGGGTGGTTTCAAGAGCGCTTCCTGCCAGTTCAGCATTTAATCTCTACCTCGGAGGGTGAAACCAGAAAATCACAATTAATAAGGGAAGTTTAGAGTCCAAACCAGGGGGATAAAAAAAAAAAAACAAAAGAAGAAATGTCTTGTGACTAGAAAACACCTCCTGACTTTGGAGTTCTGCCTTTCTCCAGCTGGATGTTTTCTTTGTTAAGTACTCCTTGGAGTTTGCCTTCTTCCTGGTGGGTACTGGGTATCCTGGCTTACCACTTCGCTTGCATACAGAACAATCTGTGTCTCTACGGCGGGGGGCAGGTTTCAGGGGTCCTCTGTAATCACAGGAGGGCAGTGGTGTGGCTGTGGCAGAATTCTCCCATCCAGCTGGGAGACCAGTGTTCGATTCCCAGCCCCCACCCCTCTGTCAGTAGAGACTTGGGAGTTGCTATGATGCTGAACATGTTTTAGCAGAACTTCCAGACTAAGATGAACAGACTAAGAAAGACCTGGCAATGTAGTTTCAGAACTCACTCAGTGAAACCCCTATGGAAACTCTGTTTAGCTTTGAGCTGAAACTATCCCACGAAGTCCCTTTTAAACTTAACAACAATTTGGTTTACTTCATAGAGAATATTTGGCTTGAGCACTGGGCTGGGTTTTTTTAATTTAAAAATTTATTCTCACTTCTGACTTTCCAAGTAAGCTACTATCAACTACAATATCATTTTTTTAAAGTTTTTATTGTGAAGTGAGTGATCGTTTACATGGGGGAACAATGGTTTTACACCATTGTTTCATTGCAATGATTACAATCTTCTCTGTGCATCATCATTCAACAGTATTTGCTTCGATTCCCTCTGTTTTTGGGGGGCGGGCGGGGAGGGATGTACATAAAAACCCTCAGGAATACATAATCATTTAAACAGCCAAAGGGCACATTCTTTAAGCCTGCTTCCTGGCCGCCAGCACACAGCCTTTCTCTTGCCATGAGTCCTCAGCTGCGCTCTCTCTCCGTGTCTTCTCTGCCTCCATCTCTGGTGTCACTGCTTCTCTGGATAGGGACATTGGGTTGTTTTAAAAAAGAATTATCTATGTGAGATCAGAGAGACAACGTGCTAGTTGACTTTGGGCTGCCAAGTATGTTCTGACTCATAGCGACCCTGTATAGCATTTCCAAGGCTGTAAATTTTGGGGGAAGCAGAAAGCCTCACCCATTTCCCACAGAGTGATTGGTGGGTTTGAACTGTGGACCTTGTGGTTTGCAGTTCACAGTCCAGAGCTTATCGTATGGTGCCACCACGCTCCCCATATTAGTGGATTATTGTTGTTACATGCCATCGAGTCATTTCAGACTCATAGCGACCCTGTATAGGGTTTCTGAGGAGTGGCTGGTGAGAACCACCAACTTTGATGTTACCCTATAGCACCGTGCCAGGACTCCAGATAAGTGTATGGTGGTGGTAGTGGTATGCCGTGGAGTTGCTTCTGACTCATAGCAACCTTGTACAGGGTTTCCGAGGCTATAAATCTTTATGGGAGCAGAAAGCTTCATCTTTCTCCCATCGAACTGTTAACCTTGAGGTTAGCAGCCCAACTCGTAACCACTGCGCTACCTGAGCTTTTTAGATAAGTGTATAGACAGTGTAAATACTTGCAAACCAACCATATGGATCACAACAATCCAATCCCATTGTACACTGAGTTCAGGAACCAACTTAACAGCAGCGAACAACCATGAACTAGGCTCTAGAGGACTTGTTTCTGCCACAAAGGGCTCAGTGTTCATGTTCTCTTCACAATTCACCTTTATGTACTGCCTTTCCAGTTTCACTTGTGCTCGAGTAAGAAATGCTTAGGGACAGTGTGTTTGCATCTCTTTACCAGGCCTCTCTCAGGGCACATAGGGTTCCCCAGGGCAGTGGTACTAACAGGGGCAGGTCTGCGGGGGTACGAGAGAGCAAAATGCCCTGCAAGTCATGGCTGCCCAGAAAGCAAACGTTGAACTAGAAATCCTACCGAATCCCACAGTAGTTAGTTTTTTTCTGTAGGCAGACTCCT
>NW_006408521.1:46489573-46492124 GCF_000296735.1 Chrysochloris asiatica | reverse complement strand
TCATCATCACCACCACCATTGTCGTCATCATCACCATCCCTAACAAGTATTGAGAAATTACTATTACTATGTGCCTGGCTTTGGTCTGTTCATTCTTTTGGATTCTTTCATGTTACACTCATGTTGAGAGCCCAAGTTCTATTTTCAGCTCTACAGATGAGGAAACGAAGGCCCAAAGGAATGAAGAACATTGTCTAAACTCAAGCTAGATGGAGGCAGTTCTAGTTTCGAACCCCACCATATCTGACTCTAGAGTATTTGCCTTCAGAAGGGGATAAGATACTTCCTCCTGTGTGTGGATGGGGTAATGGTAGAATTACTTGAGAACTCATAAATGAATCGTGGCACTAGAATGCTAACCCTAAAGTCAGAGGTTCAAACTCACCATTCGCTTCTTGGAAACCCTATACAGGGTCGCTATGAGTCGAAACCAACTTGATAATACCTAACAATAACAACACTAAATGAATAGGCACAGTGATGATTTGTGCTGGCTGCCCCCCCCCCAATCCATTGTATCAATTGTTGTTGTTGTTAAGTGCCGTCGAGTCGGTTCCAACCCATAGCGACCCTGTACAGGGTTTCCGAGGGTGTAAATCCTTACAGGAGTAGAAAGCCTCATCTTTCTCCCGCGGAGCGGCTGGTAGTTTCGAACCGCTGACCTTAAGGTTCGCAGCCCAATTCGTAGCCACTACGCTACCAGAGCTCCTTTTGTATCAATAGGCCAAGAAAAGCCACCACAACATAGTCGGTGACCTGGCAACCCCTGAGTCTCCCCAGCCCTTTCCTGCCTTAGAGATGGGCAGGCATCCCAGGGAGCAGGAGCCCGGCTGCTGGAGTGAAGGTGCAGCCCTCCTGAAAAGGGAAATGAGGAAGAAACAAGAAAAACACAGAAGGAACTGCTTCCTGACCCTGCCTCCCCTCAGCCAACTGCTGTGGAACCACAGTGAATCGCTGCCAGGTGCGCAGGTGGCCTGACCGTATGTCTTGGTTTCCTAGAACTGCCGTTAAACAAAAACAAAAACAAAAACAAAATGCCACAGGAGGGTGGCTTTGCAGAAAGAAATGAATTTTTTCACAGTTCTGGAGGCTAGACGTTCTCATTTGGACCTCAGCAGGGCTGTGCTTTCTCACTGGATGTGCAAGTCACGACTTCAGCGTGATGAAGATTGTTTCTTGTCTCTTCCAGCATCTGGGAGCCCTGGCTGCTTCCTGGCATTCCTTAGCTTGTAGGTGACCCACACATAGTGTCTTTTCCCTAAGTGTGACTCTCTTTATAATAAAAACACCACTCAGAAGGGTTTAGGACTAGAAGCATCCTCCCCTGGCATGACCTCAGTGACATATGGGAAGAAAAGCCCCATTTCCAAACCAGGTCACGTTTTCAGGTACAAGAGTTAGGACTTAGACATACCTCGTTCGAGGGCACAATGAAGCCTGTAGTATAACCAACATGTCAGTCAACCACTGTCGGGAAGTGTGAACGTGGCACATGGAAGGCCATGGAGGAGGTCTGTGAGTAATTCGTGTACTGGGTGTGAAGCACTGAGAGTCAAAGGCGCAAAAATCAAGGGCCACCTGGCTCTGAAAGGCCATTGAGCTCCAAATGAGGGACTTTTCAACCAGGACTTGGTATAGAAAGATGGCGGGTGGTATAATTACAGATCTTGCTGTGGAATTAGTGCTTTTGAGTTACGGTGTTGGTGAAGAACAGTGAAAGCACCATGGACTGCCAGAAGAACAAATAGATCTGTCTTGGAAGAAGTGCAGCCAGAGTGCTCCTTAGAAGCGAGAATGGTAAGACTTTGTCTCTTGTACTTTAGACATATGGTCAGGAGGTGCCAGTCTCTGGAGAAGGACATCATGCTCAGTAAAGTGGAGGTTCAGCGAAAAAGAGGAAGACCCCCAACAAGGTAGACCCAACAATGGGCTCAAACATAACAACGAGCGTGAGGTTGTTGCAGGGACAGGCAGCATTTCGTTTTGTTGTGCATGGAGTGGCAATGAGTCAGGACTGCCTGGAAGGCAGCTAACACCCAAATCTTTATGGGAGCAGACAACCTCGTCTTACTCCTGTGGAGAGGCTAGTGGACTTGAATTGCCAAACTTGTGGTTAGCAGCCCACTGCCTAACCCAGAGTACTACCCCAGGTCCTAAATAGACAAGGATTCTTAAACTGGGGACACACAGGGGGGTGAATATTTTCTTTTATCTCATAGATGATTGACATTGTGCTTTTCACAAATCTTCTGGGACCCCCTGATTGGCATCTGTGAAGTGAAGTAGCCAGATTAAGTGAGGTCTAAAACAAGTTTCCTAAGGAGCTCTGGTAGCATAGTGGTTATGAGTCTGCCTGCTAACTTCAAGGTCAGCAGTTTGAAACTACCAGCTGGTCCACAGGAGAAAGATGAGGCTTTCTGCTCACGTTAAGATTTACAACCTTGGAAACGCTATGCAGCGTCACTGAGTCGGAATCGACTCCACAGCACATAACCACCACCACCACCACCTGCGGATTAATGCACTGGACTGCAAAGTCGCTTTGAACCGT
>NW_006408521.1:46485563-46489028 GCF_000296735.1 Chrysochloris asiatica | reverse complement strand
AAAAAAAAAAAAACACCAAACCACGCCATCGGTGAAGTGCAACAAAGTGAAACGCAATGAAGGGATGCCTGTACTCAGGAGCCCTGGTGGCTCAGTTGATTAAGAACATAACTGCTCACTGAAAGTTTGTGGTTCAGACTAATCCAGTGGCTCCGCTGGAGCAAAGACCTGGGGGGCTGCTCCCTTAAAGATCGAGGCCTGGGAAACCCTTTGGGGCAGTTCTCCTCTGTCACATGGGGTCCCTATGAGTCATAATGGATTCAGGTTCACAAAACACCACCAATAACAACGCCGTATCTCATTGCTAACCTTGTGGCATGTGTCATACTTGCTGTCACCAGGGGCTTCAGTTCAGAACCACAGGCATCTTCTAGCTCTCCAGGCTGCCTTGGGTATTAAACTGCTGCCTTCAGTTCATCGCAGAGACCGTAGGGTGATGACCTGAGTCTCCCGCCCAGCACAAAAGGCCCACAGCCTGAGTCCCAGACCCAATGTGGCACAGACGTTGGCGACTCAGGTGAGCTCAGCTTCCAGCCAAGGGATTCTTGCATCTTTTCACGTGGCAGTGTGTGGCAGTGACACCAAAACACCTTTCCTAATTGTGTTTTAATTGAAAAGACTCGATTTGATTATGGAAGCCTACACTTGCGTTGAAGGGCTTGTTAAAACATGTATTAAATCCAAAAGATTGCAACGTTTGGCTGTGTAATTATGTAAACAGCCGCATAAGTGGCAGCGTTTACAGTCAGCAGGAATTCATTTTCAATAGCACGGTGACAAGCTCGTACAGTTGATCAGTGACAGGTGAATTTATTTTCTTTCTCAAGGACAAACACAAGTTGGTATTCCCCCTGACATCAGCCAGGCCACCTTTTCATTTCCTCCTTTTGTGTCCATTTTCCCTAGAAATTGGTGGTGATTTTATGGAATGTTTCTGAGTCTTCAGGTGTGAATGGATTTCCCATCATTGTTACAGAAAAATACACTGTGCAGTGTCGCTCAAGTATTTAGATTTCTCTACAGCAAAAAACTATCTAGGCATTAAAAAAAAAGAAAGAAAAAATATCGTCAATTGTTGTTAGTTTTAAAATAGGAGTAAAACTACCTTAAAATTTCCTGCAGTTTTAATGAAAGTGTCCATTAAATTTACTGACGATAAAAGAGTAATTCACCTCAAAACCCACTATCCCTGCCATCGCAAAGTGCCTAGGATTCTCACCTATCTTATTTGAACTTCAAAATAAATGAAACTTTGATGAACGTTATCACGGAGATGCGGTTTCTGCTGGTCCATCGCGTGTTCAACCCTGGCCTCTTAGAAGGAAGCAGGCCCCACAATCACCATTTCTTCCCGGCCCCAAGAAAATAGGAGTCGCAAATTGGCTAGTGAATTATGTGTTTCCAGTGGTTTTGAAGGGAAGCATTTACTGAGGGAGAAAATTGTTTTAATCTTATAACAACCGCAGAGGAGAGTTTGTAAAAACACGGAACACCTACACATGTACTTGATTTTGTTGCGTAGGAACACGCGGGAACATTGCTTCCCACAGATGTGGCCGATGCCTCAGCCCGGGGTAGTGGTGTTGGGGGGGGGGGTGCAGGAGGAAGGGAACGGTAGGGTGGGAGTCCTCAGGACTCAGGAAGTGCATATCCAGAACATGAGGAAGCTTCCCCAGCTCCTCCTGAAAATACAGTACCCAGATGGTACCCTGAGATATACTTTCCCAGGATCCAGCCCCTCAAATAATAGGAGGGAGGATTCGCTGAGTTTATCCTGACTCAGGATGACTCCCTGTGGTTCCCTGTGGTTTGGAGTAGAACTGCACTCTATGGGGTTTTAATTGGCTTGCTGTTGTTAAGTGCCGTCGAGTCTCGATTCCGACCCATAGCGACCCTGTACAGGGTTTCCGAGGGTGTAAATCTTTACGGGAGTAGAAAGCCTCCTCTTTCTCCCGTGGAGCGGCTGGTAGTTTTGAACCGCTGACCTTAAGGTTCGCAGCCCGATTCGTAACCACTACGCTACCAGAGCGTTCCTTAGTGGAGCCTTTCTTCGGAGGTACCTTCTTCTTGGTGGATTAAAATCATCAACATTTTTGGTTACCTTTAGGTGTCCAAGCGCTTAACTATTTGCATCACCCAGGGACTCCTTTGTTTGCCCCAGATCGCCTATAATCACTTCAGCCTCAGAAACCCTAGAGAGGAGCCCTCGTCTGTCCTGTAAGGTCCCTGTGACATGGAATTGACTCGATGCCTGTGGGTTTGATTTTCTGGTTTGCTTGGATGAAGCAGGCTGTGAATAAACCAGTCACCTGACCGGGCCCAGAATCTCCCATCAGTGAGCATTTCCCTGGAGCCTTTGGTTGACTTCGGAGGCTCTTTAAATGGTTAGTGATTGTTTGAAGGTTTCATAAGAATCCCTGGATAATGGTCCACTAGGTCATGTGAGCATATAGGGTGGCCAGTGTGTTCCTCTCTTCCTGTTCCCACCTTCAGGCCAGGTCCCGTGTCACCAGCTGGGGCAGAACCTGGCACATGGTGGCCCCGTCAGCCCCCCTCAGTCCAGGGACATCCTGCCTTCTTCCCTAAACACCTTACAGTCACTGCTCTCAAGGTTTCCCGAATTCAGGGAAGGCTTGAGTCTCTGACTTCTCCAGTTTCCCACCCTCTATTTCTGCTGATGCTTTCTGCATCATTCAATAATTTTCCCAGAGAATCCTTCAATAATGAAAGTCGAGGCTTGAATTTTTTCATAAGTTCCTCAGCTTGAGAAATGCTGATCGTATTCCTCCTTTTTGGTTTTCTTGAGTCCAGATCTTTGCACATTTTGTTGTAATATTTGACTTTGTATTCTGGAGCTGACCTTTGAAATGTTCTGTTCAGCTCTTGGACCTCATTTCTTCCATTTGCTTTAGCAGCTCTATGCTGGAGAGCAAGTTTCAGTGTCTCTTCTGACATCCATTTTTATCTTTTCCTTTTTTCTTGTCTTCTTAATGAATTTTTGCTTTCTTCTTGTGTGATGTTCTTGATGTCATCCCCTAACTCTTCTGGTCTTTAGTCTTTAATGTTTAATGTATCAAATGGACAAAGAGGCAGTTGTTCGAACAGAGTGGTTTAAAATTAAGAAAGGTGTGTGATAGGCTTGTATTCGTTCACCATACTTATTCAATCTGTATGCTGAGCAAATAATTCGAGAAACTGGGTTATATGAAGAAATATGCGGCATCAGGATTGGAAGAAGACTCATTAACAACCAGCGATATGCAGATGATACAACCTTGCTTGCTGAAAGTGATGAAGATTTTTACTGATGAAGATCAAAGACCACAGCCTTCAGTATGGATTGCATTTCAATGTAAAGAAAAAAAAAAATCTCACCACTGGACCAATAAACAACATTCTTATTAACGGAGAAAAGATTGATGTTGTCAAGGACTTCATTCTTCTTGGATCTACTGTCAAGAAATC
>NW_006408521.1:46484267-46485058 GCF_000296735.1 Chrysochloris asiatica | reverse complement strand
TAGGGTTGCTATGAGTCGGTACCGACTTGATGGCACCTAACAACAACAACACATTTCTGCTGAGTCTTGTGCTTCTTTTGATGCTGGCCTTCAGCTTTGCTTATCAAGCTGCTCCACACCGTCCCCTGTCCTCTGATTACTGCCACATGCAGCCCATCACCCACCTCCCAGAAACCAAGCTTCTCCACGCAGCCCATCATCAGCAATTCCTCCTTCCATCTTGCTCAGCAGTTACCGTGGGCGCCACATGTCAGTGACCTACCCTCCGTGATTTCCCATCACATATCCAGTGCCCAGCACAGTGCGTGTTACCTGGATCCACCAATGCCTAGCACACCTGCATTTCTGGGAACACAGGGGATTATGCTTTGCAAGTTTCCGAAGTTGGTTATGGTCAGTGAGATGTGTATGGAAATGGTGTCTTCTCCAGGTTCATACTCACCTGTGACTGACCTTCCTGATCTTCTTTTCCCGCATACAGAACCCAGAAGCCTAATGTTGAAATGGTGAAGTTGCCACAGCCTGGGTCTCTGGGTGATTATGATCAGGAGACACTCCCCACCCGCCATCCCAGTCCTGCCAGACACCACTGGGCATATAGGGGAATGAGAAATAAGCCTATTGAGAAGTGGGGGGTGTTTGTTGTATCAGCATCACCCATCCTGTCTTGACTGATATGCCTACTGTACATTAGGAACCCAGGAAGCAATTTCCACAACACCCCTCCCAAGTCTGGATTCTGACTCATGACTAAGCTGCGTGTGTCAGGGTAGAACTGTGCTTCATAGAGT
>NW_006408521.1:46472587-46474633 GCF_000296735.1 Chrysochloris asiatica | reverse complement strand
CTCCATTGTAAAGTGTTTTGAGACATTTTATAATCATTTTTCTGAATTCTTTCTCAGGTATTTCCAAGGCCTGTCCTCCTTCCAGCATGGAGAGAAGGTCTACTTCTGGTTCATTTGTCTCAGATATTTTATCTTGTTTCTGGACATGCGCTGATATGGTCATATGCTTTTGCTTCTTGGACATGTTTAATGTTTATCTGTGGCCCTAAAGTATGTGTTTTGGTAATTTTTTATGTTTTCTGATTATCTCCAGGGAGATGTGATCAGGATGTGTTCTTACCTTTTCACTCTCCTTATTGCTTAACGTAGAGTAAATTTCTTGGGTCTCAGTTGGGCCTGGGCCTTGGCGGCGGGCCGTTTGAGCCTCGGGCGGGTGGGTTGAGCCTAGGGCGGGCAGTTTGGGCCTCTGGGGGCCTGGGCGTTAGCCACCGGGCTGCAGGAGGGTTGGTCCTCGGGCAGGTCGTTTGGGCCTCAGGCGGGCGGTTTGGGCCTCAGGGGGCCTGGGTATCAGCAGCTGGGCATCGGACAGCTTGGGCCTCAGTGGGCGGGTTGGGTGGATTGGGCCTCGGGGGGCCTGTGCCTCGGGGACCCGGCTGAGTGCAGGTTGGGTCTCAGGGGCACTTGGCATTGGCAACCGGGCTACGTGGCAGGTTGGGCCTCAGGGGCCCTGGGCCTCAGCGACCTGGCTATGCGGCGGGTTGAGCCTTGGTGGCCCTGGACCTCTGTGGAGACCGGGCTGTGGACCGCCAGGGTCGCGAGGTGGGTAAGGATTTGGGCCTTGGTTGGGCCTGGGCCTTTGTGACCAGTCTGTGGCGGGTTGGGCCTCAGGGCAGGCCTTGGCCTCAATCATAGCGTTTTTAGTGGCCAATGTTTCAAAAGCAGATCACTAGGCCTCTCTCCCGAGGTGCTTTTGAGTGGATTCTGACCTCTAACATTTCAGTTAGCTGCCACCTGTGTTAACCTTTGCAGCTATACTCATGGGCTCCACTTGTGTACTAACCAGGTATCAATATCAAGATCAGAAATTGATATTGGCATACTACTAGTAACTATTCTGTAGACCTTATTAGAACATCACCTATTTTACTTGCAGTCCCCTTTATTTTAGTGAATTTGTTGTTGCTGTTAGGTGCCGTGGAGTCAGTTCCAACTCATAGGGACCCTGTGGACAGTTGTGCTGTCCTCACAGTTCTTGCTTGACTCCAGTGTTACAGCCATGTGGCAGTCCATTTCCTGTTAGAGTTGTCTTCTTTTTTTCTGACCCTTTACTTTACCAAGCACAAAGCTCTGGGAGCATAGTGGTTACGAGTCAGGCTGCTAACCTCAAGGTGAGCAGTTTGAAACTACCAGCTGTTCTGCAGGAAAAAGATGATGCTTTCTGTTCCTGTAAAGATTTACAGCATCGGAAACCCTATGCAGGGTCTCTGTGAGTTGGAACTGACTCCATGGCACCTAACTACCACCACCACCATTAACCACTTTACCAAGCATGATGTCTTTCTCCAAGGACTGGTCCCTCCTGGTAACATGTCCAAAATATATGAAACAAAGTCTCATTATCCTGGCTTCTAAGGAGCATTCTGGCTGTACTTCTTCCAAGACAGATGTTTGTTTTTCTGGTAGTCCATGTTGTATTCAGTTTTCTTTACCAGTACCATAATTCAAATGCATCAGTGCTTGTTGAATCGGTCTCCCTGACTCATTTCTAGTTTTCACATGCATAATTAGGTGATTTGAAAATGCCATGGCTGGGGTCAGGTGCACCTTAGACCACAAAGTGACATTTTTGCTCTTTAATATTTTAAAGAAGTCTTTGGCAGCAGATTTGCCTAAAAATAATACATTGCTTGATTTCTTAAATGCAGTTTCCATAGGTGATGATCTATAGATCCAAGTAAAATGAAATCCTTGACAACTTCAATCTTTTCTCTGTTTATCATGATGTTGTTTATTGTCCAGTTGTGAGGATTTTTGTTTTGTTTTCATTGAGATGTAATCCATGCTGAAAGCTGTCTTCTTTGATGTTTATCAATCAGTGTCTCAAAT
>NW_006408521.1:46451171-46471761 GCF_000296735.1 Chrysochloris asiatica | reverse complement strand
TTTTGATTTCTCATCAACGAAGTTTAATTGCATGCTACACTAATGGCATTATTGCTAATTTCCACATTTTGCTGGATCAGCTTTCTTGGGAATGGGCACAAATACAGATCTCTTCCAGTTACTCTGGCCAGGTGGCTGTCTTCCACATTTCTTGGCATTAACGAGTGAGCACTTCCAGTGTTGCATCCATTTGTTGAAAAATTTCAGCTGGTTTTCTATCCGTGCCTGAAGTCTTGTTTTTTGCTAATGCCTTCAGTGCAGCTTGGACTTCTTCCTACTTTGATCAAATGGTTGAATGTTGACTAATTCTTTTTGATACCGCGACTCTATGCATTCCTTCCATCTTTTTTAGATCTCTCTCAATATTTTATCCATAGAATCTTTCAATATTGCAACTCCAGGCTTGATTTATTTTTCTTCACCTCTTCCAGTTTGAGAAATGCCTAGGTGATTCTTTCCTTTGGGTTTTCTAACTCCGGGTCTTTGCACATTTCATGATAATACCCAACTTTCTTTTTTGAGGCACCCTTTGAACTAACTCTGGTTAGCTCTTTGCTTCTTTATTTCTTCCTTTTGCTTTAACTACTCTGTGTTGTTTAAAATCAAGTTTCAGAATCTTCTCTGACATCCATTTTGATTTTCTTCTTTCTTTGCAGTCTTTTCCATAACCGTTTGCTTTCGTCATGTATTGTTGATCGCACAACTTGTCTGGTCTTGGATCAGTGTTGAATGCATCAAATAGAGTCTTGAGTTGGGATGTACTCAAGGGTAGACTTTGACTCTTGTGGACTTTTTGTTTTCATTAGCTTCATCTTGAACTTGCTTATGAACAAAGTCAGCCCCTTGTTCTGACTGACGACTTGAGTTCCTTTATCATCTCTTTCCACCAGTGTAGTTATTTGATTCCTGTATATTCCATCTGGTGAGGTGCTAGTGTTTCCCATGAATACGTTGTTGGTCTTACAATATTTTGTCATGTGGTCTGCAGCTTCTTGTCTGACTTCTGTAAGCTTCTCGTGGTGGTGGTGTGTTGTTGAGTCGGTTCTGACTCATAACGACCTTGCATAGGGTATCTGAGACTGTAAATCTTCACAGGAGTAGAAAGCTTCATCTTTCTCCAGCTGAGTGACGGTTGAATTCGAACTGCTGACCTTGTGGTTGGAGCCCAGCTCATAATCCACTACGCTACCAGAGCTCCTATGTAAGCTTCTACTGAATGGGCTTTACACAAATCACAATGGGCTTTCTAACTGCAGCCTGATTATTTAGACTGGAAATCCTACATAGATGTGCCACGAAACTTCATGGAGAATTTGCTAGTCTTTGACAAGTGTAACACGCCATTTCTTTTTATTTAACAAATAAACAAAGATGAGAATGAATCTGAGTGCCTGTGCTTCCTACGTTTTCACACGGAGCCCATTCACTTAGAATCAAGCCATTATGAGCGCGTTTGTTCTTGATGAAAGGCACCCGGCATTGGACCGGAAATAGAACGCGTTGAAATCAATTCAGTGTCAACTGCATCAAGCCTTCCAAAAATTGTAGGTTTTACAGAACTTTAAAACACAGCTTGTTTATTTGGTAGAATTTAACTGGAACAGATAAAAAGACAGAGAAAATTGCAGTTGGGCCATGTCCTGGGCAGGGAGAGGTGGATTTTGAAGCACCTCTGCTTCGTCCAGCCCCAGCTGCAGTTCTGATGCATTAAGAGTGAGATGAGACTTTTTCTAGGCTGCATGTTTGCATGGCACCCTTGCTTCCTGCACTCAGACAGGGTCACTGTCAGGGCTTCCACTTGAACAATGTAGTCACATGGCCCGTTGGGGGATGGGCCTCCCTGAGCTCATGCCCCTTGGGCTGTGGGCCAGGTGCTATATGTTAGTCTCTTGGACCAGGACATTGGCCCAGGAGGTAGAGTGCCAGGCATCCTTGAGCTCCTGGATGGAGTCTGGGATGCTCTGGGGTAACAGTGAGAGAAGAGGGATGATTCCAATGCTGGCTGGTGCTAGGCACCAGGAGCTGCTGGAACACAAATACCACATGTGGGCAGCTTTCAGGACTAGAAATCTGTTTTCTCACAGTTCTCTCAGAGGCCAGAAGTCTGAATGAAGCTGGATCTTGGTTGTGTTGATTCCTTCCTTTGCCAGTAGCCCTGGATATTCCTGGCTTCCTTGGCGTTTCTTAACTTGTAGATGATCCTCATGTTGCTTCTATCTTCCCTCAGTGTGTGTCTCTGTGTCTAGTCTGCCCTTTTGGTAACTCAGATGCGAGTAGATGTCTTCATTAATACAACAACGAAACTCTTGTTTCCAACCTGAGAGAGAGTTAGGATTCCAACACATATTTGGGGGGGTGGGGTGGGCACACAAGTTAATCCATAATAGCAGCTTGTGACTGCCTCACACCTAAGGCCGCGGGTGAACTCTAGGTTTCCATGTCTAGCTAAGACCCCTGCTTAAGGGACAGGGTCCAGTGGGCACAGCAGGATCTAGGGGCTGGAAAGGCCTCTGGAGGGTACCTTTTGTGATGGAAATGTGTGACTTCATGACCCCTGTGATCAAGCCGGCAGGGAGGCTGGGAGACTGAGAGGCTGGGAGGCAGGGAGACTGGGAGGCAGGGAGACTGAGAGGCTGGGAGGCAGGGAGACTGGGAGGCAGGGAGACTGAGAGGCTGGGAGGCAGGGAGACTGAGAGGCTGGGAGGCTGAGAGGCTGGGAGACTGGGAGGCTGGGAGGCTGGAATCACTCCTTAAAGCTTTGTTTCCCTACAAGGTGACTTTGTTACAGGGGGAATGAACTTGGCTGGCATTGGACCCCACTATGAGCAAGACCCCAGTTGCCCATGGTTGTCAGCTTTCTTGTGTTTCACTTCCTGGGAAGGGCTGGGGTTTCTCTTTCATCCTCTCCCACTGTCAGTATTGGGAAGGAGAGAAGGAATTCGTATTGGAGGAAGTAGGCTTCCTAATGGATACCCTAGGATAAAAAAAAACAACAACTGAAAACCAAACGACAGAAACAACAAACTTTCATCCACCCTTGTGTCCACCTGCCCAACCACTAGAATAGAAGTACCTTCCAGGCAGAGATTTTGGTTTGTGTTGTATATGTCTGGATTTTCAGCACCTGGAACAGTGCCTGGTCCAGAAAGACTTTCAGATGAGCCAAAGTGAGTCATTCTGCAAACTCTTGCTGAGCACGGGCTCTGTGTTAGGCTCCTAGAGACAGAGGTTGAAGGTGGGCCCTGGCCCACAGGGAGCTGGCAGTGCATTTTGAGATTTCCAAAAGCTTTGAGGTTTAATACACTCTCAACATGTTCGAGTGCTATTCCCATTGGAGCAGGCCTTGTAAGAGCAGAAGAAAGAAAGACCTAAGGGTGTGTGTGTGTTTGCTCAGCTCACCCAGCAGTATGTGGGTAGGTAGCCTTTGGACCCACAGCTCCTGCCTCTAAATGCAATGTTTCTTCTGCATGTCGGGCCCCACAGGTGTAGTAGTAGATGACGTAATGGAAGGAAAGCGCTGAGCAGACTGAGGGTAGCCAGAGGAAGCTGCAGGCAGAACTAATGTGCTTACAGACCTGTCCAGGGGAGGCCATCAAGGCTCAGAGATGGACAGCCTCTGGGGTGCATTCCTGGGCAAAGCCAGTTCAGTTGGTGCCAAGATTGGGAGATGCACCAAATCTGGGACAGTGAAACCCCTTTGACATCCTGGTGGGTGGTGTGAGGGTGGGGAAGAAGGCCGAAACCAGATGAGGGCTGGCGGCTCCTGATGAAGCTGTAGGAAGGGAGCAGTCAGCCCCCCAAGGATGGTGTGGGGTTCAGCAAATGCCAGCACCACCAGGCGCCTCTTGCCAGCTGTCCGTCTGTCTGCGCCTCCCTGACCACAGCCTGGGCTGCGAGAAGAATCACGGATGGGTCAGGCTGGGCTGTGTGTGGCCAGGAACTCTGGTGGAAGGCAATGGTGGCGTGGTTCCAGGTCAGTTCAGAGGCTGTGTGGATTTCATTCTAACGCATAATGGGAGGAACAATGTGGATGTAGTTCTCATCGAAAGGGATTGATCAGTTTTGTAGTGGGTTTGAAATTTCATCTTTAGTGTAGCGTGTAATTGAATCAAAACACTAATTTGAGTGCAGATGGATTTTCAGTTCAGCCAATTTCTGTGGGGTCATAAAACTGGGTAGGAGCCCTGGTCATCCAGCTGTGTGGTGTTGAAGAAATGAGTCACCAGGACCTGGGGGAATGAGCAGGTCCGTCTCCACCTCTGTCCCTCACCACTGCAACCTAAGTGGTCCACCTCTGCGTGTCTTATATATATTTATGTGTTTCCCACGGAAGATTTTGCTTAAAGATGGGGCTCTGCTACTAAAACTAACTTGAAAATTGCTGCTCTGGGCTGTGATCGCAGATGAGAAAATAAGGAAATGAGAGGCAGAGTGAGAGACCCACCTGGCTAGTGGTAAGTACAGGGATTTACCTGGTTTAAAGCTGAATCTCCAATCCTGAGAACCCTTCCCCTTAGCCCCAGGCAAACTGGATGGTCCAAAACCCTGGTGGCTGGCCTGGTCTGGCCAACCACCCACTGGCCATATCATCTTATGTGAACATCGAGGCCTCTTACCTGGATTCCCTACCTCCACCATTGCCCCTCTTGCTTCCCCTGTCGTCCCACACTGCAGACCAGTGACCTGATTATGCCATTTTTGTGCTGAAAGCCCCTGATCATCTTGTCACCATGACATTAAAGCTGACTCTTCAGCTTGACTTACAAGACCCTACCCGGACTAGCCCTGGCCTCTTCTTCCCCAAACTCTGAATTTTTTTGTCAGACTCACAGTTCCACCACTGTGTCTTGGCCCAGATGGTGTCCAGGGCTGGGACTGTCCTCTTGTCTGGACTTGTCTTCTGGCTCATGCTGATGGTCCCCTCACGCCCTCTGGGGAGCCGTCTCCACATTGACCCTTACAAGGGAATTGATGGACTGCCCCACCTCTGTGTCCCTGTTACACTCGTCATAATTGGAAGTGCTTTGTTGACGTCTGTCTCCCCACTATAGCCCTGGAGTAAGCAGGACAGACAATCATAAGGACCCCGCGAGTCTGACTCCTAGTCCTAGTCCGTTGGTCTTCCCCAGTCAGACTGTAAGCCCCCTGAGGTCAGGGGCCATGTTCCACAACCTCAGCCAGGCCTGTCAATCCTCCGCACTAGCTAACAAGACAGTAGGATTTAATGAATGAGTTCCATTTGTACTTTACAGCCTCTGACCAGGCTAGAGCAGCCAGCCACTGTCTTGACAAACCACAAGGAACTTCAGCAGTTGGGTTCTGGGGCTCCAAAGAGAAAGCTGGAGCTCCCCCTGGTGGCTAGAGAAAGTCGGTGCTCTCACGCAGCTCCCACGCTCAGGAAATACATCACACCCTGGTGGGTTTTCTTGGAAGACCTCAAGAACAGTCCCGTGGAATGGGAACAATCTTCAGGAAAAAGAAAAGGCCTGCATGAATAAGAAATACCCTTAGTGACTCTCCTAGTCTTCTTTGGAGAGGGAGGGAGAAAGCCGTGTAGTTCGAGTTTGAAAATGGCAGGTTGGAAGTTTTCCTGTTGTGAAAAGACTATAAACACGTCGAGGTAACACACTCGTTAAATCCTAAAGACGCGTTATCCCTGCACAGAGACATCCTAGGATTGGTCTGGGACCGTGTTCTCTATGTCAAGATGCAGGCTGTTGGACTGGCCTCTATGCTAGTCTCTGCCCCAGGACTGGGTGCCTCACACGGAAAGATCTGCCCTGCAACTCAGGTTGTTATTAGGTGTTGTTGAATGGATTCTGACTCACAGAGCCCTCCTGCATTACTGGATGAAACACTGCCCGGTCTTCAGCAATCCTCAGTCTTTGTTAAGCTTGAGCGCATTGCTGATGCCACTGTGCCAATCTATTTCATTGGGGGTCTTCCTATTTTTCACTGACCCTCCACTTTACCTAGCATGATGTCCTCCAGGGACTGGTCCCTCCCCATAATATGTCCCAAGTATGAGAGACGAAGTCACACCATCCTGGCTTACAAGGAGCATTCTGGTCATATTTCTTCTAACATAGATTTGTTTGTTCTTCTGAAAGTCCATGGTACCTTTAATATTCTTCTCCAACTCGGGTAGAATACTGCAAAGACCACAAGTTGGGCCTCCCCTTTCAGTGTTAAAGACTTCCCCCGTTTAAATAAAGCTTTTGGAGAAAGCTCCTTCAGCCTTCTTCTCTGCTCCACAGCATGAATGAATTTGTCAGGGCAACTTGGTCTTGGTGGGGCAGGGGCAGAACCAGAGTGTGAGTCAGGGCAGGGGTACTGTGCCCCTAGAGTCCCCAGCACAGACCCCCCAGTGCAGCAAGAATTAGCTGTGAAGACCAACGTCTCCTTTTACTTTTGCCTTACAGGGATTGCCCCTGGTATATATACAGTGTACTACTAGAGTTGCGACTAGATCAAGAGTCCCTGCCTGGTGCAAACAGTGAATGTGCTAGCGTCCTACCAAAAGGTTGGAGGTTCAAGTCTATCTAGAGACACCTCGGAAGAAAGGTTAGGTGATCTGTTTCCAAGAAAATCTGCCACTGAAGACCCTGATGGGGCTGCCATGGGTCAGAATTGGCTCTGTGGTTACTGGTCGGTTTAACTTAACTGGACCAGTGTTTCCCAGATCTTAACCATTCAAGTTAATCATTATTATTGTGGTAACAACGAGCATTTGCTGAGTTTGTATTAAATCCAGGAACTATTCAGATGCTGAGTAAGTAATCTATTATTAATCCATGAGGCATTAGTTTATATTATGTTAGGCTATGAGCTAGACAGTATTATTATTTCCATTTTAGAAATGAGCATTTTTTTTAGCCAGATAGCACAATAAGATTATTGACTTAATATATTTTCCTTTGAATTTCACCCCTCATTAAGTAAATGTATTTTACGAGGAAAGAATATCTTACGACAAAAGTAGAAAAGTAGCATTGTTGTTGGTGGTGTTAGGTGTCATAACAACCTAATGTACAACAGCCCGAAACACTGTGTGGTCCTGCACCAACCTCACAGTCTTTGCTACATTTGAGTCCATTGCAGCTGCCACTGTGTCAGTTCATGCATGTCTTTGGGGGTCTTCCTCGTTTTCTCTGACCCTCCATTTTACTCTCCATGATATCCTTCTCCAGGGACTGGTCTCTCCTAAATATGTGCAAAGTATGAGAGAGGAAGTCTGGCCATCTTGGCTTTCAAGGAGCACTCTGGATATACTTCTTCCAACAGATTGTTTTGTTCTTTTGGCAGTCCATGGCACTTTAAATCTCCAACGGCAACACATTCAATTCTTCAATTCTTCCATTGTCTTCCTTATTCACTGTCCAACTTTTGCATGCATATGAGTTTATTGAAAAAAATTATTTGACAAGGAAACAATATCTTACTATTATAAGTAGCATTACCTGTCTTAAATATAATGAAACTATCAAAAGAAAATCTATTCAAACAACGGTGTGCCTGGGTACCATTGAATATCATCTTCCATTCTGCCAGTAGCAGCCTGGCCTGTGGGAAAATACTATCTTAGAAGAAAGTGCAAAGGACCCTTCTAAGGTGGAAGAAGGTCATTTTGTATATTTTTTTTTTTTTTGGTGAGAATAATGTGAACTGAGCTTCATAGAGATTTGCTTCGAAAATATCTGGGCTTATTTTGCTTTGCTTTTCTCTGTTTCAGCCTTCCTTCTTTTTTATCTTTTAAAATGTAAGTAATTCAGGCGACATTTCCCACTTTTGCTCAAGCTACACTCAAAAAGATTAGAATGGGGCATTTTCTTTATTGTTAACTTTTAAAGATTTCCTTCATTTTCATTATTATTTTTTGACAATGGTTTTTTAGATAAGTGTATTTTAATACTTATCTAAAAATTCCAAATGTAGTGTTTTTTTGCCCTTGATAAGTTTTAATGTTGCTGGTAGAATCAGAATTCCTAGGATAACCTTGGTTAGCGTCTATATGTTTTTTGTTTTTTTTTTCTTTCAGTTTTTATTGTGAATTGAGTGATAGTTTACATCGGGGAGCATCATTTTTGCACTCATCATTTCATTGCAATGATTACAATCTCCTCTGTGTATCATTATTCAACAGTATTTACTTTTATTTCCTCTGTTTTTTGTTTTGGTTTGTTTATTTTTGGCGGGGCATATACACAAAAACACTCAGGAATATATGATTATTTAAACAACCAAAGGACACATTCTGCAAGCCTGCCTCCTAGTCACTAGCACCTGGCTGCCAGCACACAGCCTTTCTCTTTCCATGAGTCTAGAGTCCTCAGCTGCTCTCGCTCTCCATGTCTCCATCTCTGTCTCCATTTTTGGTGTCGCTGCTTCTCTGGATAGGGTCCCACATACTGCTTGTGCTCTTGTCCCTTGATGGTCCTGGGGTCCTCTTGTTCCTGGACTGTAAGATTAAGTACTCCTCTCTTCCAAACGTATGTGTTTTTAAAAATCATTGTCTTTTTACTGTTGGTTTGTGGTTGAAGTGAATTGTGATCAGAGACTATGACCTTTAAGTTTTCAGTCCTTTGAAATTTGGGGGGACTTGCTTTATGGCCCACCATAGACTTGTTTTTGTGTTAATCTTCTCTTTGCTTGCCTTGTATATCTTTCCCTTTTCCTGTATCCTTAAGTTTTCATTGTGACTCTTATATACAGCAAATAATTGGATTTAAAAAAAATGTTTTGTTTTTCTGACAGTCTTTATCTTGTACCAGGAACATCTGGTTCTTTTACATTTATTAGGATATGTGTTTACCATCTCATTTTATGCTTTCTTTTTTTTTTTTTTCCCCTTTCCCTTTCTTGTCCTTTTGTGGAATACTTTTTTTTCCTCCATATCATTTTCTCCCTTTATTAGTTTGGAATGTATATGATTTATTTTCTTCCTTTTTTGGTGATTAACCTAGAAAATTACAATATGCCCACTAAATTTATCAAAATCTAAAGGCAGTCAATACTTTTACCTTCACTCTGCATAATAGAAGTATCTCAGAACACCTCCATTTTATTTTCCCTGGCCTGACTTTCATGGTATTGTGGTGCTGTATTTTAATTCAATTATTCCTCTAAATCTACATGATATTATTGTTGTTTTATACAGTCATTGTTGGTTTAAATTTCTGTGTTTTTTACTCTGTCTTTCATCTTAGATCTTCAAACAAGAATCACTCTCCTACTGTGTGAAATTCTTCTCTTAGCGTTTCATTTAGTGAAGTTGTTGTTGTTAAGTGCCATCAAGTCGTTTCCAACCCATAGCAACCCTGAACAGGGTTTCTGAGGCTGTACATCTTTATGGGAGCAGAAAGACTCATCTTTATCCCGTGGAGCAGCAGGTAGTTTCGAACTGCTGACCTTGTGGTTCACAGCCCAATTCGTAACCACTACGCTACCAGAGCTCCTTAGTGAGATTAGCTGGTGGCAACTTCTCCAGTTTTTGTTGCTTTGAGAATGTCTACATTTCATCATGCTCTTGAAATGTATTTTAACTAAGTCCAGAATTCTAGGTTGAGTTTTATTTTCTCTCAGCACATTGAATAATATGTCATCTGTTTTTCTAGCTTCCATTTTTGCTGACAAGATGTCAGCCATCAGTATAATTGATGTTCTGTCCAAGGTAGTCTGACCTTACTTTCTGATTACATTGAAAATCTTCTCAATGTCTTTGGTCTTCAGCGGTTTCACTGAAATGTGTCAGGGAATGGGTTTATTTTTGGTTTTACTACTTTAGATTTGTTGGGTTTTTTAAATATAGGGATCGATTCTTTTTTTTTTTTCAGTTCTAGAGAGTTCTGGTAGCGTAGTGCTTATGAATCGGGCTGCAACCTTAAGGTCAGCAGTTCAAAACTACCAGCTGTTCTGCAGGAGAAAGATGAGGCTTTCTGCTCCCATGAAGATTTACAGGCTCGGAAATCCTGTACAGAGTCACTATGAGTCAGAACCCACTCCACGGCACATCACCACCACCACCACCAGAGAGTTCTTAGCCATTATCTCTTTCTCTATTGCTTCTGCCTATTCAATCTCATTTCCTTCTGTTGTTGTTGTTGTTGTTAAGTGCTGTTAAGTCAATTCTGACTCATAGCAACTATGTATAGGGTTTCCTTGGAGCTTCTGGTGGGTTTGAACAGCCAACCTTGTGATTAGCAGTCCAGTGCTTACCCTACAGTGCCATGCCAGGACTCCTTTTTCCTTTTAGAGACTCATACTCTCAGTCTTTTAAACTCCTTTAATATTTTACAACTTTTGTCCATCCATGGATAGTTCATTCAGAACTATTTTCCAAATACTGGCTCTGGTTTCTAGGTGATTTGAATTCTATTATATTGTTAAGTTCTAGAAATTCTATTTGGTCCCTTTTCAAATTTGCTTGGTCCTTCTTTATAGTTCTTTATTCCCTGAACAAATTTTCAAATTTACCTTTTAGTAAATATAGCTGTTTTATAGTCTACTCTTGATAATTCCAGGAAACGAGGGACCCCTGTCCGATTTATTTTATCCAGAGCGCTATAATCTCAGTCAGAGGAGAACAAACTCAGCCCCCACATATGGGCCTTGTCATGTCTTTTGCTTCAAGAGACAAGTCTGAAAGTGGCATCATCTCCTTGGGCAGACTATCTCCCATCAAGGACGTCCGATTAGGGCTGGGATCCTGGGATGGTGCTGTGGGTTAATATGCTGGACTGCAAAGTTGGTTTGAAATGCAAGGTTGGCAGTTCAAGCTCACCAGTCGCTCCTTGGAAACCCTATAGAGACAGGGTTGCTATGGGTCAGAGCCGACTCAATGGCACTTAACAAATGTTCTTACCCATGTCTCTGTGACACCGAGGCTGAAAGAACCTAATTCCAACTCCACATAGACCAGATAACAGGGCCCGGGGATGCTTTAAGACTTTCTGGGAGCCTCCTTAAGATTCGAGACTGGGCAAGAAACCTGTGGCTTCAGATAACCTAGTTCACAAGGGAGGAAACTAAATGAGAAAATGACTTCTCCAGGGCCTCCCATGCCAAGTCGTGGCAGAATGGGGTCTGGGGTTGGGGTTGCCTATTTATTGTTTTAGACAATTAAAGTACAGGGATATGCATGGCTTCATGTGGATTAAAATCATGCATACACAATTAATCAGCACAGAATCTAAGCGGTAAAAATATTGACCACTATCATTATTATCATTGTTACAATTAATATCACATTCCCAGAAAGATGCGGATCTCTTGAGTTCACGTTTCCAAGCTGCCAAGTTGTGCTTGTTTTCAAGAACCAGGTCCCTTGAGCAGGAAGACTTTGCCTCTTCTGTCCAACTGGCCAACGAGCTTAGAGCCATGCCTGACCTGTGATAGGTGTTCAGGACCTGAAGGCCTGCTTTCCAAGGCAGAAGATTCCGCAGGCAGCAAAATGGCATGCTGAGGAACAGACGAGGTTCTTCTAAGGAAGAAGGGAGGTGAACCCCTGGAGGTGTTGGGGGGGTGGGAGGTGATGAACTGGAGATGCCAACTTTTTCTCAACCATTTTGTTACACTTGGTGGGGGAGGGACGGGCTGAGGAGGGCCTATGATGACAGCCTGAATTGGGTAAAATTTAAGGATAAGGAATTACTAATTAGTAATAAGGTAGAATACTTAAGGGTATGAAATGAATAATATGTAGCTAAAAAATAATGATATAGCATTAGGCATTTGAGGCATGTGGACTCCAAGCAATTAACCTCTATTCTTCTTCTGAATTGCAGTTGCACTAATTGGCCCCCTCCCTCTGGCAACGCAATATTAACCTTTCTGTTTCGCACTAAAGGAGCAAGTGCGTTGGGTAGCTATGCCTCTCTGGCTTGGAGGAAAGGTATTTTTTTTTCCTGAATAATAAACCTATTTGCATTCCTCCAAATTGTTGCATTCAAAAGGTGCTGTCAGATTTTCTGGATAAAATTCTGCAGAGGTGGGAGAGACCATTTACACACACCTGGCCTCATTCTGGAGCACTTGAGAGGAACTGTACCAGGCTGTTCAAGCTTCAGACAGTCTGTGCTAACAGCTTCTCATCCATTCAGGCAAGGCCTGCTTACTTGAGGGCCCCAGGTGCCAACCCTGTCCTGGGTGCTGGGGACATGGCACAACAGGACAGTCTCCTGCACTTGCAGAACTGATAACCTAATGCGAGAAAAACACCAGAGGCACGTAGGCATGTAGGTATCTCATGAAATCTCAGGTCTGCGCAGAAGAAGAAAACTGGAGCAGGAGACTGAGGATGGGTGGGGAGAGGCAGAGGCAGGGGACTGGGAAGGTTCTCTGAGGGTGAAACATTTGAGTGGAAATACGACAAAAGTGATGGAATGAGCTTTGTAACAGTTTGTTGTTAGGTGTTGTTGAACCAGCTCACACTCAGCAGTCTGTGTACAACCAAATGAAATTGTACACGTTCCTGCACCAGGCTCACAGTTGTTACGTTTGGGCCCATTGTGGCCTCCCCTGGGACATTCTATCTCAGAGAAGGCCCTCCTCACTTTTCAGTGACCCTCTACCAATCCCGATGTCCGCCAGGGTCTGGTTGAAAGTACGGGAGATGAAGTCTCACCATTCTTGCTTCTAAGGAGCATTTTGACTCTCCGTCTTCGAAGACAGATTTGTTTGTTCTTCTAGTAGTCAGTCTTCCTCACCAGCACCATCATTCAAGGGACAGACCCATCCTTCTCTGGTTTTTAAGATTTTAAAGAGGTTTTCCCACACACAATGCATCATTTGATTTCTTGACTGCTGCTTCCATAGGCATTGATTGTGGATCCAAGTAAAAGAGCCATCGGTATTCTAAGCGGAAAGAAAAGCAAGTGAAAAGGCCCTGAGGCTGGGATGTGCTTGGAGTGTCCGAGGAAGGTGGGCAGAAAGGAATAGATGGGATTGGGCAGATGGTTAGGATCATGTGGAGCCGGACCTTGGGTTGATTTCATTGTAGAGTAGACGTCCCTGGAGGCATGTGAATAGGATTTGATGGGGAGGGTAGACTGCAAGCAGATCTGGAGGTACACCCATAAACGGAAGCAAGACATTCAGAGGACATTTAAACGTAAAAGATCCACACAGTCTGGGGGAACAGAGCTTCCAGAGACAGTGAAGCCTGGCCAGAAGGGATGCCCTCCCTACCTCCAAACAGACATTGACTAAAAAAAAACCAAACCAGTTGCCCTCACGCTATTCCCGACTCATGAAAACCTCATGTGTGTGAGCAGAACTATGCATCGTAGGGTTTTCAGTGCCTGATATTTTAGAAGTCGATTTCCAGACCTTTCTTCCAAGGTCGGGTGGGTTTGTGAGCCCTTTGGGTTAGCAGCTGAGGTTAGAAAATGTGAGTGGAAAGATACAGGATGTATCACCCAGAAACAGACATTGTACCCTCCATAAACCCATACATGAAGAGGGCAGTCCTGTTCAGTTCACTCAATGATGTGCTGACAGTTAAACATCACTGAAAACGCAAATTAAAAAATAAATAAATAAATCCAGCAATTCCACTCGTAGGAATTTACCCAAAGAAGAGGACCAGAAAAGATGGATGGTGTGTCCTGCTCACTGGCTCTGGCCGTAGTAGAATAATTGTGAACGACCTAGGAATTCATCAGTGTTGTCTTTGTTGTTGTTAAGTGCCATCGAGTCAGTTTGACCTATAGCGACACTATATAGCATTTCTGAGGAGTGTATAGGGTTTCTGAGGAGCGACGGGTGAGTTTGAAATGCTGATCTTGCAGTCCTATGCTTATCCTACAGTGCCGCACCAGGACCCCTAGCAATTATTTAAATAAGTGACTGTACATTCAGAACTCAGAATAATACGTTGTCATCAAAATGACAATATTGTTAAAACTATACAATACAGAAGACGAACAGGAAAGGCCTATCTTCACTCATCTTCCATCTTGCCAATCCCATGTTCTAAATGTTTCTTTCTTTTTGTTTTTAATCTGAAGATTGTAATAATTGCCTAGACTGAGGTTTTCCATTCTTATCAAATTGATTACAATAAAAGTTAAAAAGTAATTTTAGCTTTAAAACCTTGTGACAAATATTAATGGTTATTTTTATGATATTTTAAAAGGAAAGTTTTTTGTTTTTTTTTAATATCTATGATATTTTAAATGGAGTCCTGGTGTGGCGCTGTGGGTTAACGCGCCAGACTGCAAAGCCGTTTGAACTGCAAGGTTGGCGGTTCAAACTTACCAGCTGTTCCTCAGAAACCCTATACAGGGGGTTGCTATGGGTCAGCACCGACTCGTTGGCACTTAACAACAACAACATGATATTATAAACATATAAAATGCACATAATAAATACTCTGCTGTAAGCTAATATAAGCTTATAGGGAAAATGAATATGTTTAATTAAATTTAGGAAAAATGTATAGTTAAATCATTTGCACTATAATAATAAGGAACAGTAAGCTATAATCTGTTTACTATTCCATTGGAATTTCCATCAACGTACTATATATATTTTTTTGTTTGTTTGTTTTTGATGGCAACTTTTTAAATTTGATCTTCTATGCAAATCACTAATATATTCATAGAACTGGTTCCTCTGTGAGTTATGTGTCTAAGCACATGAAATCTCTCGGCCAGAGTCACATGCACACCTAACACCAGCCTCTTGTCAGACTGGGTAGGTAGGTGTGGATAGTTGGTGCAGACCCATAAAAGGGTTCTGGAAGCCCCGCCCCCAGGCCTCTCACTCAATGGCTGGAGCTGGGCCTCCTACCTCGCATTTGTTGTGGTTGTCGTTGTTAGATGCCATTGAGTCAGTGCTGACTCATAGTAACCCTGCACTCAATAGCATGAAACACTGCCCAGTCCTGCGCCATCCTCCCAATTTGTTGTTGCATTCAAGCCTATTGTTACACTGTGTCAATCCATCTTATTGGGGCTCTTCCTGTTTTTTTTTTTTATTTAAATGTTTTATTGTGAATTATGTGATAGTTTACATGGGAGAACATTAGCTTTACATTCACTCTATCATATATCATTTCATTGCCATGGTTACAATCCCATCCATACATCGCCAAACCCCAACAATTCCATGGGAGACAGATGTGGCAGTCTCCTTCCATAAAGACTGTTGTTGTTAAATGCCATCGAGTCAGTTCCAACTCATTGCAACCCTGTGTCAGGTTTCCAAAGCTTTAAATCACTGTGGGAGCAGAGGGCCTCGTCTGTCTCCCGTGGGACAGTTCGACTCTGCGCTATAGGGTCTCTATATAAGTCCTAGGGACTCAATGGAACTGGAATCACGTTTGCAAATTAAAACATGAAAATATGGTGATGACGCATGTTTTATGCAGATCTCCACAATATAGCATTGAAAGAAAAGATGAGGTGACAAAGTAGGTCCCATTGATGTGAATTTTCTTATACTTTGTTTGGATCTGGTCATGGGAGTGCTGGACAGGCGTCTCTTACTTCTTATTTTGGGAGCTTCACGATTATGCAGATTTTACACTTGTTAAGTGCCTTCTAGTCGATTCCGACCCATAGCGACTCTATATAGGGTTTCCAATGTGCAGCGGATGACCTTGAACCACCGACCTTGCAGTTCAAATGACTTTGCAGTCTGACTCGTTAGCCCACAGCCCCACACCAGGACCCCTGAGAATATATATTTTCATAATTTGATTAAAATGAAGCTATTTTTGTTTGGGGAGAAAAGTTGGCTGGTAGATGGTTCTTCCTACACATCCCAAATGTGGATTTTGCATTTTGGTGCCGTCGTTTTTTTCCTGAGCGTTAGTTATACTTTTTACTTCTGAATTTTGGCTTCTCCAGTTCCCAGTACATAAGCGGCACAATTGGGATCTGAGCGCAGTTCAGCGGCATCACCACCAGAGGGCGGTGCTTGCAGGACATTGTGAGCACAGCCGTCTCCTCCTGTTCACCAGGGTCTAGAATTTTGTAGTATGTGCTTTCGTCTGCCAGGCTAGAGCAGAGATTCGGGGGCGGCGGGGGTGGGGTCGGGAGTGCTTTGTGCGCCGTAGCACAGGTAATTTTCTTAAGTTTGCTTTTGGTGTAGCATCTAAGGATGTACTTTAACTCTGCCGGCGTTGCTTGAACGTGGTACTAGGGAGAATGCACTTCTGAGATCCGAGCTCTTCCCCTCCCCCTTATCTTTGCCAGTACCATCTTCCTCATTCAGCCCAGTCTCCGCCTTGTCACTAGCACGCCACTACCGCCCTAGGCCCAGTCAACTCCTGCTTTGAGGGCTGGTCCTGGGCTGGAGCATTTAGGGAGCCTCCCTGCCTTGGCACTGAAGCTGACTTGGAGTCATTTGTAGCCAGGACCCTCCAAGTCTTACCCCCTGTTCCAAATAGCTGTCTGGTGTTTGCTTCCCTCCTTCACGTCCCTTCTCCATGACCAGTTCTTCTCCCTGTTTATATTTACTAAAAAGTCAGTATATATTCATGACCAAAAAAAATCAATCAAAAAGATGAAATGCGTGAAAACCAAGTGTCTCCCCCTCCTCCCTCCTGAATTCCCAGTTGGTTGCCTAAAGCAATAATCGCTTTGAGGTTTTAGAAATGTTCGACCTTCCAGAGATGCTGGGGGCCTACCCAAATACAGAGGCACATGTTCAAATACCACACTGTGTACCCGGTTCCCTGGTTTGTATTTTGCTGTGGGCATTTACGCGCGTCAGCATACACACAGCAGCGGGTGCTTTTTACTGTCTGTGGAGTATTCATTCCTTTGTGTGGATATGCCTGATGGGCTTACCCCACCCCAAGTCGAGGACATTGGGGCTGACCCCAGTCCTTCGCTATTATGAGCAGTGGGCAGTGAGTGTTCTGTGGGCGCAGCTTTTTGCCCACATGTAAGATCCAAATTCTACATGGAGATTTCGGGTCAGGGGGTGTCGCCCTCTTTGTTGGGACAACTGCTGTAGGATTGTCCTCCAAAGATTGTTTGTCCAGCCAGTGCTCTTGCCTAGAATACTGAAGTACAGTTTCCACAGGGCGCTGGAGGGAGGGCTCTGTCCTTTGTGGACCTGGCAGGCCACTGGTTCTGAGGTTCCACTCCCAATGACCTGGGGAGCTTGAGAAAATGGCAATGGTGAGCCATAGCACAGGCTGATTCATTGAGAATCTGATCAATGGGACAGGCAGGATGACTGGTATTAGCATTAAAAAAAATATCCCCAGGGGATTCTAATAGGCAGGCAGGGGTGAAACCCACCAACGGAGAGGTGAAAAATCTCTCATTGATTTAAATGTTGTTGTTGTTAAATGTCATCGAGTTGGTTCCGAGCCATAATGACCCTGTTTAGGGTTTCCAAGGAGCAGTTGGTGAGCTTGAACCGCGGACCTTGCATTTCAAACCGACTTCGTAGTCCAGCTCATCAACCCACAGCACCAAATCATTCCTTTAATTATCAATATGGATGGGTGTTTTCCCTTGAGAGCAGTGAGTCTGCTTAATTCTTGGATCATAGATCCCTTTGAGAGTCTAATAAAAGCACTGGATTTTCTCTTAGGAAAAATGCACATTCGTCCTCCATTGAAGCTGGTCACATAGCCCTGGAGTCCCTCCACACCCTTCCCCAGAGGCCCGGAGCCCCAGCCCTCCCCTTCAGCCACACCTGCTGAGATCAGCTAACAGTCTCTTCTTCAGGGTGCCCTCTGTTCACCTGCAGAATCACCGGAGACATTCTGCCTGGGAGTATCCCTGATGCCAACCACTTAGTTGCGTTCTGAGCACTTGGTGCCTGTTCTGAGGCTCCGAGAGGGAGGGGATGAGAGGGCTCTGGAGGCAGGTGGACATGTGTGTGTGTTAGTGAGTGTCAGAGAGGATGAGGGAGAGAGGACAGAGACAGAGGAAGGGGACAGACAGCAGAAGACAAGAGCACATGCCCCCAAGGCCAGGGAAGGAGCAGGGCTTGGAGTCTGCAGGATGGGAGATGAGGGGGTGGGAATGGGGAGAGACAGGTGACATCTGAGTAAGGGGGCAGCTGTCCAGGAGTTGAGGGCCAGAAGAATGAGCAGGGTGGCTTCTCAGTCATTCTCCATCCTGATGCTGTCTGCCAATATGGTCCCAACACCCACCGGGCCTTCCGTGTGCCTGTCCCTGAAACCCTACCCCCACTAATGGACTTAGGTGCCGGGTGGTGCCTCCCACTGCACACTGGGCTCTGTCCTGACCATAACGTCAGTTCCTGCCATTGTTCCAGATTTACCGCCCCCCACTCAGTCTATTTCTCTCATCTCAATGCAAAGACGAACCCTGGTGTGGTGTTGTAGCGTAAGCATTGGACTGCTAACCTCAAGGTTAGTGGTTCAAACCCACCAGCAGCTCTTGGAAACCCTATACAGGGTCGCTATGAGTCGGAACTGACAACAATAACAATGCAAACTCCCAAGGAAGGGTCTCACTGGTCCAGTTTAGTACAGTACTCACCCCTCAGCCGATCTACTGAGACACGGCCCATTTCAGAGTGTGGTGACTCCAAGGACAGCCGTGTGGATAGGGGATGTAAGGGGCGGTTCTGGTTAAAGGGGTGCTGGATGGCCAATGTCATAGATGTCAATCAACCTGACTTTCCAGACATATTCACTAGAAGTCCTTCCTTCCTCCCATCCAGCCATCCACTCACCAGCAAACGTTTATTGAACACTTACTGTGTCTAGGAGTGAGACAGATGAAATACTGGCTATAATAGAACTTGCACTCTTGGAGGAAGACAGAGACAATATTACTGTTGTTGTTAAGTTCTGTCATGTAGGTTCTGACTCATAGTGACCCTGTATAGGGTTTCGGAGGAGCAGCTGGTGGGTTTGAATCGCCGACCTTAAGGTTCAAACCGACCTTGCGGTCCAGTGCTTATCCTACAGCGCCATACCAGGACTCCAAGACAATATTGTTGTAAAGGGCTTTCGATTCAGTTCCCACTCATGTCACTCAATTCACAATAAAAACTTAAAAAAAAAGTTTAAAGTACAGGTGTGAGACATACCTCAACAATATGTCTAGTTCAGCTTGCATTGAACGTTAAGAAAATGGTATCATATGGTAAGTACAAGGGATCTTCAGAAGTTTGTGGAAAAAATCCATTATGTTTTAATTCCACTTACCCACCCACATTTTGAAGCCCCCTCGTATTATTCTGCGACTTGTGTTGTTTAATATTTCCACCCTGAAAGTTATCCATGTTGTTGCATATACCTGTAGTGAATTCCTTCTCACTGCTATATAATGGTACACCTGGGGTCTCTACCATGATGCTTTTACCCATCCGGGAACTTTTCATTTCTTTCTGGATTTAGGTTGTGATAAGCAGTGTTGCTCTTAGTCTTCGTGTGATTGGTGCCTGGTGCGCATGTGCTGGGGTCAAAGGTCATGCATGTACCTTTGATATTTTGGAGATTGCCAAATTTCTCTCCAAAGTGGTCGAGCCAGTTACGTCTTACCAGCCATGCATACCTGTTGTCACCACCATCTCCACCAACTCTCCGGATCATTGCATTTTACAATCTAGTAGGTACAGCGCTGCATCTAATTATGGCTTCATTGTTCATTTTCTGGTCCCAGCTGCAGCTGAGCATCCTCACAAATGTCTCTTTGCCACCCCTGCAGCCTCCACCTGCTCACCGAATGCATGCCTTGTCTTTTTCTTAATGGTTTGTAGGCGTTCATCTTCATTCTGGATATGAATCCTTTGCCAGTTACAAGCTTCAGTCAAGTCTAATAAGTACTTGGCTGCTAACTGCAAGGTGGGCAGTTCCAACCCACCAGAGGCTCTCTGAAACCCTATACAGGGTCGCTATGTGTCAGAACTGAGTTGAGGGCATACAACAGCAACAACAATGGTGCCTTGGAGGGGCCCTGGTGGTGCGGGGGGTTAAGTGTTGGCCTGGTAACAGAAAGGTTGGCACTTCAAACCCGCCAGCCCCTCTGTGGGAGAAAGATGTGCTTCCATAAAGATTGACAGCCTCGGACACCCTAGGGAGCGATTGTAGGTCTACCACAGTGGGTTTGTTTTTTTGTTTCATAGTGTCCTTTGATGAATCTATTACTATTTTAAGGAGACCTGGTGGAGCCGTGATTAAGAGTCCAACTGTTTAACCCAAAGGTTGGAAACTCAAATCCACCCAGTGGCTCTGCTGGAGAAAGACCTGGTTATCAGTCCCTTCAAGGGGTCGCTGTGATTCAGAAGCAACTCAGTGGCAGGCATCCAACAACATCAATATTTTAAACAACTGGTTTGCATGTCTTGAGTCGCATTTGACGAATGATTCAGTGGACCTGGAGGACCCAAGAGCAGGGGGAGCAGCTGGTGGTGCCTGCAGCCTGCGCTGTGCTGAGGGCCCCACTAGGGGATGGCGGACAGCGGACAGCGGAAGATTGATTCAAAGCTGCTGCACTAGGCCAGCTGGGGAGAAAGGGAGGGAGGCTGAGTGCTGAGAATTTCATCTTTTTAGCAGCAATTAAGCCATCACCAAGATGAGTGGAGGAAGAGACATCCTGAGTGGCTCAGATGGTTCTTACCTAGGATCCTTGGTCACGTGGCTTCTACC
>NW_006408521.1:46434459-46451071 GCF_000296735.1 Chrysochloris asiatica | reverse complement strand
CCCCCACCTCCAGGCTGCCTTCATTGAGACATTTCATAGCGACAGATGGAAGGGAAAATGAGAAAGAGCCACAGGATGTCTGAGCATGTGCAGTGTGAAATCACTCAGAAGGGAGCAGGGTCATTGATAATGATGTTGTTAAGTGCTGTCGAGTCACTTTCGACTCATAGAGACTCTGTATTGGGTTTCGGAGGAGCAGCTGGAGGGTTAGAACCGCCAACCTTGTTGTTCCAACTAACCTTGCAACCAGCACTTACCCTACAGTGCCACACCAGGACTCCAGCATTGATAATAACAACAGTAAAAGAATTATAGTAATAATCGTGATCATTGGTGGAGACAAAGAGGCTGGAAGGGGGAGTAGAAACAGTGAGCTTCTAGGAAGGTCAGGAGAAATTCTTGATGGAACTCAATTCAAAGAGTATCTCTACCATCCTCTAGCTGAGATTTAGCATTTCCTTCCATTATGACCGGAGACGACAAACCATTGTTAGCAGAACCTGTGACTTGTCACCATACACATCAGAAATATATTTTTTCCTATAGTAAAAGCATTTATTATTAAACGAACTGGGGAGCAAAATGTGCTTTAAATACTATGTATTTGGGGGACAGGACACCACACCTCCACACAATTACAACCAAAGACCTGGCATTTGTACCCCTCAGCCATCTTTATTTCACTCCTGTTATACCATGAATTCCTAGGGAATAGGTTCTAGCAGCTCAGGCTCCTTTCCATTGGTTCTCACAAAGTGTGCCTCTCGGGGGAGCAGGCTGGCACTTTAGTTGAATCCAGGTCCCTTTTTCTTTGGCTTCCTTCTTTTTCTGATAATTTTCCTTCACTTGACTCAGGAAGCTATATCAGCTCTTAGAGTGCTTAATATGCTCAATGCACACATTAATTCTCTTGGCAAGACTCTTGGTCATGACTTGCTTTTTCACAACAATGCCAACATCATGCTGGGTCACATTGTAGACTTCCGGTTTTGCCGTGGTAACATTTGTGGGGCATGCATGCCTTTTTGAACTGTGCCCATTCCCTTGACGTCCACAATATCGCCTTTCTTATATATTCACATGTATGTGGCCAAAGGAACGGGCCCATGTTTTCTGAAAGACCCGGAGAACATAGAGCGGGTTCCCCACCTCTTTCCCTTTGTGTTTGTCATCTTGGTGGATTACTGCAAGATGGCGGCTCTGGCCGAAAGGCCACATCAGATATTTGTATATCGTGTTACTTTTGTTGTTGTGTGAGTTGCTCTCCAGTCACTACTGATTTATAAGGACCAATGCACAACAGAACGAAACACTGCCCGGTCCTACTCCATCCTCACAGTTGTGATTGAGCCCGTTGTATCCACTGTCAATCTATGTCATTGGGGGTCTTCCTCTTTTTCATGGACCCTCCACTTTATCAATCATGATGTTCTTCACCAGGGACTGGTCCTTCCTGGTAATATGTCCTAAGTATGCGAGACAAAGTCTCATTGTCCTGGCTTATAAGGAGCATTCTGGTTATGCTTCGTCCAACACAGATTTGTTTGTTCTTCTGGCGATCCATGTACTTTTAATTCTCTTCTCCAACACCGTAAGTCAAATGCCTCAGTTCTTCTATGGTCTTCCTTATTCATTGTCTAACTTGCACATGCATATGAGGCTATTACATTATGGGTTAGGTCAGATACACTTTAGTCCTCAGAGTGACATCTTTGCTCTTGAACACTTTGAAGAGGTCTAGTACAGCAGATTTGCCTAATGTGATACGTCATTTGATTTCTTGACTGCTGTTTCCATGAGTGTTGATTGTGGATCCAAGCAAAATGAAGTCTTTACTAACTTCCCTCTTTTCTGCATTTATCATGATATTGTTTATTGGTCCTCTTGTGAGGATCTTTATTTTCTACTTTTGTGGTAGGTATTTTGAAATACCTGTTTTGCAATGATGGGTGTTATATGTTTGTTACTTAATGTGCTCATGAAAAAAGCACAATTTTTAAAGGTTATTTAAAAAATATTTCAATTATCGTATTTTCCAATACAGACAGCGCAAACACTTAAGCTCTTGATTGATTACTAACTGAAAGGTTAGCAGTTCGAATCCACTTACAGACATACTCTGGAAGGCAGGTCTGATGATCTGTTTCGGAAAGATCCCAGTTTGAAATCCTTAGTGAGCCAGTCCTCCTCTGCTCATGTGGGGCTGCCTTGAGTTGAAATTAACTGGACAGCAGCTAATAACAACATTGTCAAATAATTGGGTTTCTTTGTAACCCTATGTGATTTATTTGATGCCTCTGACCCTTGTGGTCTTAGACAAGCTAAGGGTGTGATGGAGGAGGAAGGAGACATGCAAGAAAAGACTATGTTCTGGATGTCCATTGTGGGGCAGATTCTGAGGAGAATGTGGTTCCAGCCCATTTGGGTGAGACCCAGCTTGTACTGAAACAGTTTGCTCTGAGCGTAAGTGCTGACCTCCCTAATCAGGGCTCTGTCTCTCTGTTTTCTCGCTGACCCTGCAGACAAGTGAACCCCTGACCATGCCCTGGGGGAATGGGCTGTTGCAGTCCTTAAATGGATGGAACTGATGGGGGTGGTAACTTTGGGTATGTTGGAAACCAAATTCTCCTTTTCCTGGTCCTCTCCGGTGTGGCATTATAGGATAAGCAAGGTCGGCTATTCAAATCCACTAGTTACTTCTTGGAAACCCTATACAGGGTCACTATGAGTCAAAATTGACTTGACAGTGTGGCGCAGTGGATTAATGCGCCTGACTGCAAAGTCATTTGAACTGCAAGGTTGGTAGTTCAAGCTCACCAGCTGCTCCTCAGAAACGCTATACAGGGTCGCTATGGGTCAGACCCAACTCGACGGCACATGACAACACCAACAACTCTCTCTTTGCCATTTCCTATGCTCCTTGGAGACCAGGATGGCCAAACTTTGTCTCTCATACTTCGGACATACTGTCAGGAGGGACCAGTCTCTGGAGAAGGATATCATGTTTGGTAAGGTGGAGGGTAAGAGAAAAAGAGGAAGACCCCCAGAGAGATGGATTGGCAAAGTGGCAGCATCAATGGGTTTAAGCGTGGTAACAGTAATGAGGTTGGTCCAGGATTGGGCATTGTTTCATTCTGCTGTGCATAGGATCGCTATGAGTTGGTACCAACTCGATGACACCTAACAACAACAACAACATCCCCTGGCCGTGGACACATTCAATACACACCACCCTATTTCCACCCACGATGGACCCTTGTCATTCCCCAAGCATTCCTTGCATGACCCGACCTGTAGAACCTCACTCTTGCTCTCCATCTACCCGTGGAACCGTCAGGGAAGACTGAGGGAAGATTCCATTGTTGGGTGGGTGCAGCTCCACTCCAGGTTACCTGTATCTGGGAAACTTCTCCAGTCCTAAGAACATGGTGGTCATCTCCTCTCACCTCATTGTACAGAGCAGGTGGTCACACCTGAGTTCAGGGGAAGCACAGTCCTGAGGCTCCCTAGAGTCACCATCCCATCCCTGTCTGGGGGTCTCTCACCCTAGGACATCCCTGTTGCCCCGCCTTACCCCAATCTCCGCCATTGGAGTTTCTCTCAAGCTCTCACATTTGGTTTAGGAGCCCAGATCTGTTTCCAGTCTCCACTGGATGGCCCGTTAGTGCTGGCAGGTTACGTAAGCAACCCAGGGACCCATGACGTGTGGTGGTTTGTGATGTTGTTGCTAGTGAGGGCACCAGGGAGGCTTTGAGTGATGGTGCCTGGTTTGAGAGATTTTAGAAGGATGTCTTTTTGCCTAATTTTGGGAAATGGAGAATTTGGCAAAGAATCAGACAACAATAATTATTTTAAAAGATATTCTTTTAAATGATTGACTTTATTACTGTTTAGATTGCTTCGGACCCTTGTCAGTGTACCAGTCCATTTCTGAGATTACCATGGGAAGATCCTGAGAGGGCATCAAATGACAAAGACTGTTGTCAGGTCCCAATGAGGAGCGTGCCCAATGCTGCCCAGCAAGGCTTTAACCACTGTTGCTGGCAAGGCTGGGGCCTAAAAGGAGTGAGAACGTAGCGCGGGGCTCTTTCAGTCTGGTTGCTGTTTCCTGCCACTGGGATCTCAGCAAGACGCAGGGGAGCAATGTCCACTCTGAGACTCTCTTAGCGCCTCTTTGTCCTTTGTGTCACTTATCCAATGCTTCAGGAGTAATTAAGTTAAAAGCAACCTTGTCCTGAGTCCAGCTTGTCACTATCTCCCATTCTTGAGCCCGGAGCAGATTCCTCATATAGTCGCTAAACCATTTATGTGATGCTTTTCATCCTTAAATTATGACACTTCCAGTGTCCTTTTAAAGAGAACTGTAGAAAATAAATATGTTCCCAAGTACAGCAAATGGTTGTATCTAAATAAGACAATGTTAAGTACGTGCTGTCCCAGTGCTTAGAGTTTTGAACATTATACACAGAGTTCACAATTTAAAAATATTAGCCAGATGTCTTTTTAATTGACCTTAAAGGAGCTCTGGTAGCGTAGTGGTTACGAATCGGGCTGCGAACCGCAAGGTCCGCAGTTCGAAACTACCAGCTGCTCCGCGGTAGAATGACAAGGCGATCTGCTCCTGTAAAGATTTATAGCCTTGGAAACCCTGTTCAGGGTCGCTATGGGTCGAAACCGACTCAACGGCACTTAACAACAACAACAACAATGGCATCTAACCAATTAATGGGCTTAAGAGCTTCAGGGAATGGGCAGGATTTTGCTAGAATGATAAATTAACTGCTCAGCTGTGACTATAAAATTAGACATTTCTTTTTGTCTCCATGGAAAAGCAATAGTCTTAAAAGCCAGGTTTTATTAGGAGAGAAAAGGAGTTTCTAAATCCCAAAGGTTCTCTCTAAATTTGAAGTCAATCCTGGCTGAATTTGGTGGTAGAGTTTTACTCTAACTCTAAAGAGAGGGAATTCAGGGTACGAATGCAAGTCAAGTTCCCAGGAGACGAAGAGAGAAGGTTGGAAGGGGACGAGACTAGAAGGGATAGAGATAGCCAACTCACAGAAGCTCAGACAGCAATCCTGAGGCTGAGAGGGTAGCATCGCCGAGGGCAGTGTCTAAGTAGATGAACCCAGGACAAGGTTCCTACTTTCCTGCAGTCTGCATGTCATGCAAATGACCCAGAAATTCTGGGGTATCTCCTAAGGGACACTAAAATGCTGAGAGGACGGGCAAGCAGAGACCAGGAGGGGGTGAGGTGGCCACTTCAGACAGGATCCTAGAAACCAGAGCGCTGGTTCACTATTAGTGGATCCTGGTGGACATTTATTCTGGTTCCCTAACACTGAAGATACACCACAAGTGAGTAGCTGTAAACAGAAACACAACTTTCAGTCCAGGAGGCAGCTACTGCAAGTTCAGGGTATGGCTCTAGGAGTGGTCCCCTTTGTCTGTTTCAGCTTCCTGTCATCACCCCACTGCTACGGAGCCAATTCCTCACGACCCCATTGGACAGAGGAGAACTGCCCTAGTGGGTTTCCAAAGCTGTGGTCTTTATGGAAGCAGACTGCCACATCTTCCTCCTGAGTGGCTGGTAGGCTCGAACTCCTGATCCTTTTGCTAGCAGCTGAGCAGTTAATCACTGTGTTATATCTCCTCGTAGCCAGCAATCCTTGGTGTTCCTGGGCTTATAGATGCATTTGCCTGTTGTGTCTGTCGCCATACGGCATTTGTCCCCTGTGTGTGTGTCTCTGTGGCTATTCCAATTTTTATAACTCAGAAGTGATTAGGCTTAGGATCCACCCTACTCTGGCATAACCTCGTTAACAAAAGAAAACCACTGATTTCAAAGCAGGGCCACATTTATAGGCACAGGAGTAGGATGCTAACACATATTTTGGGAGACATAATACAATCCACACAACACTCAAAAGGTCACTTAAGAGAGGTTCCAGAGGACAGCAGATGGAACCAGAGCCCCTCATCCACCACCAGAGGCCACATTAGCTTCTCTAATGACTCCAGCTGCCATATTGGGAAAGGGAAGGGGGATGGGGCACAAGACCAGGGCTCCCATCCTCCCTCCCTTCTCCTGGTGTGTCCTCCTAGCCTGTAGGAGGCAGAATCGACTCCACTCCAAGGCGGTCCTCCTCCTCGTTTTATTCTCTGCATACAGTAGGTCAGTGGGTGGTCTGGCCAGCCCTCGGGTGGGGGGTGGAGGAGGGGGTGGTATTTGTAAGGCATTTGTACTGTAGATTTTTCGGAGTCTGGGATGGCCTCTGGCTGCCATCTGTAAGTGTGGTCCAGCTCACTGCCCTTTCTACTTGCTCCTCAGGGGCACTCCCTACAAACACACTTGAGAGCCACCACCCTACTTCCCCTGCACCCCCTCTCAGCACACGCAGAATTCAAGGCAAAGTGAAGTCATTATTCTTCCCTCTAAAATTCTCCAGGGAGATTCCTGAACATCCAGGGATGTCTTCCACAAGACTTTCAAGTGGTGGGGCTTTGATGTTCTCTGAAAATTCCAAGAATGGTGGGGAGGTGGGGAGAGGAAGAGCTCTGTCCACTGAGAAGGTGCTGTTTGTTCTCGGGGACAGGGCATGGGTCTGAGAGCCCAAACACTTAGGGGACAAACACACAGCTAGGTGGACACTTGAGAAATGAGACCCTTGTCATGTCCTGGGGATGGGTCACGTTGGGGACTGGGTATGTCTGTCTGCCACCTGTCCCCACCTTGCTGCCTCAGGGTCTACTTCCTCTCCCTAGCTGTTGGTCTCCTGGCTTTGGAGCATTGGGCTGAACCACTTCCTTGTGAGCATCTTGCCAGTTCACAAGCCCAAAGAGACCAACTGATTGATCTACCCAAGAGCTGTCCACAAGTGGCCTGCCTGTCTTTCCAGCGCCCCGCTTCTCACAGGCCCAGGGGGCTGCCTCTGGTCAGAGACCACCCTGCACTTTCTTATCTGGATTGACAGCTCCACAGAAATCCTTTCATCTGAGAACTTGCTTTGAACTTCATTGGGAGGGTCTACAACAGTGCACATGAGCCTTGTAATTAAGTGTGATGCAGAGGCCCCAAAACTGGACTTGCCGGCTGTGTGACCATGGCCGAGCCACCAGCCTCTCTGAGCTTCAGTTTGCTCATCCACAAAGGGGGCTCTTTCCCACGCCTCAGGGGACTGGCTGGGCTTGCTGCGTGCCTGGCATGAGGGCACTTCTTTGCTGGCTCACCACTGTCTGGATGAGACGGGAGGTCTGGGCTTAGTTCCACTCCAAGGCAGGGGGATGGCCTGGATGGCCCGGTAGCATTTTCCGAGTTCCTGAGAGTGCTGGAGACAGAAGGCAATTTAAGTCCAAGGAGCTGAGATCTGCCCTTGTTAAAATATCTTCCCGAGTCTGCCTTAATAAAGCAAACAAGTAAAATCCAAGTTACTATGAAAATGAAATTTTTGCAGAGTCAGCCTGCTTCTGCCATACTGTTTCTCTGCATCTCCAGGAGAGCTGATAACGGAATCAATAGCTGTTTGGCTTTAATTTATTGAGCCCTATTGCCTAAACCTAATTAGCGTGTTTCTGAGCCGCAAAGAGCTCTGAGCCCTTCGCTCTGACGGGGAAATTGATCTTGAAGCTGCCCTGAGCCAAGTAAATGGGGTGGGGGTAGGGGAACTGGATAAATCCCATGCACTGCGTCATTCCTAGTAAAAGTTACACCCGATTGGAAGACTTAAGGTCTGCTGAAACTTCCCTGGGAATTTGAGCACCCCAGGCCAAGCCCTCCAGATGGAAGCCTACAAGTCTGAGACTGACTCCACCTCTTAGGAGCTGAAAGGTCGGTGGTTGGAATCCACTGGTGGTTCCCCAGAAGAAACAGCCTAGATGTCTACTTCTGGGAACTGTTGATGTTAAAGTGCCGTTGAGTTGATTCCAACTCATAGTGACCCTGTATAGGGTTTCAGAGGAGCAGCTGGTGGGCTTGAACTGCTAACCTTGTGGATCACAGTCAAGTGCTGATCCTACAGCGATTACAAGTCATGAAAACTCTATGGGACAGCTGTACTGGGTCACATGGGATTGATATCGACTCAACATCACATAGCAATCACAACACTAACAAGCCTTTTGCACCTTGGCTGGATCAAGGTACTAATTAATGGTCCTGTTGAAGCAGAGAAGGAAGAACAAGCATTGTTTAAGAAGCGACTGCTAGGGTCACCTCTAGGCTTTTTTGACTGTGAGGAGGAGGCCTTCTAGGTCCAGGGTGCCTCCATACTTGGGCCGGACCAAGTGGCTGCCACTCTGCTTGGTGGAGGGAGTGGGCAGGCAATGTAGTGGCTACAAGAAGGGGAAGGTCAAGGGAGTGACTGGCTCACAAGAAGAGTCTGGAAGTGGCAGAGCCAAGGGTCTTCCAAGGTCAAAAGTATTGGATGGTCCTCCCCTCAGTCATCACCACCAGCAGTTGTCCTAGAATTGACTCTGACCCCACGTATGTCTAGTGTAGAACAGTGCTCCAGAATCGGCTCCCTGCTCAAACCCAGGGCTGCTGAATCGATTCCAACTCAGACAGACCCCAGATTAGATAGAATAGAACTGCCCCATGGAGTATCTGACCCAAGGCTCTAAGTCTTTATGGAAGCCCACTGCCACATCTTTCTCCGGAAGAGCAGCTGGTGGGTTCTTACTGTTAACCTTTCAGTTAGCAGCTGAGTGCTTTAACCACTTCTAGGCAAGGTGAAGCCAGAGTTAGCACTGAGTAAGGATGGAAGGGAAGGGAGAGAAGAGCTGCTCAAGAGCTCTAGCAAGCTTGGGCGCATGGGGCAGCAGAGGGCAGGAGTGGCTGTGGACTTTGGAGTGAGATGGACTAGAAGAACTGTGTGCCTGGGAATCTGGGGTGTACTAGGGTCAAAGTCAGGGACCCAGGGGCCTGCTTAAGAAACAGTTAACATTTGATTCATGTATCATAAAATTCCCCATTTCCAAGTGTACAATTCAGTGGATTTTAGGATATTCACTATGTTGTACAGGCACTGCTACTGCCTAATTCCAGAACATCTCCAGCAACCCAAAGAGAAACCCCATACCTGTTAGCTGTCACTCTCTTCTCTCAGTTTCTCCCAAGCCCTTGGCAACCACCAACCTGTTTCTATGGATTTGCCTGTCCCAGACGTTGCATCTGAATTGTTAAATGCCGTGGAGTCGGTTCTGAGGACAGGCTGATGAGTTTGAACCACCAACCTTGCAGCGGTCCAGTGCATATCCTACAGCACCCCAGCAGGACTCCTTGCATTTTGGTGGAATCATACAATCTGTGGTCTTTTGTGTCTGGCTTAATGCTTTTGAAGTCCGCCCACCTTGCAGCATGCATCAGTACTTTATCTCTTTCTGTAACTGAGGAGTATTCCATTGTACAGATAGATCACATGCTGTTCATCTACTCATGAATAGATGAATATGATGGTTGCTTCACCTTTTGAATACTGCTGCTAAGAATGCTCATGTATAAGATTGTATGGAAGTATGTTTTCAGTTCTCTTGAAGGAGTGGACTTGCTGAGACATATGGTAATTCTGGAGTCCTGGTGTGGCGCTGTAGGATAAGCACAGGACCACAAGGTCTCTTTGAACCACAAAGGCAGTGGTTCGAACTCACCAGCCACTTCAGAAACCCTATACTGGGTCACTATGAGTCAGAACTGACTCAACAGCCTTTAACAACAACATAGTAATTCTAGTATGGCACTGTAGGATAAGCACTGGACTGTTAACTGCAAGGTCGGCAGTTCAAACCCATCAGCCACCCTTGGAAATCCTATACAGGGGTTATGAGTTGGGACTGTGGCATTATCTGTAAGTTGAACATTCATAACTCAGAGACTTACTGTGTTGAGGAACTGCCCACTGTCTCCTTGGGTGGATTTTGTAGGCCACCAGGTGAGGTGCTGGGGGAACATAACATTAGACGAGGATTGGCTCCCTGTTGGAAGGGTGCAGTCAGAGCTTGGGTGCCGAGAAGGAATCCAGCATCTATTCCCAGCTCTCCTGCACTGAATCTTTCAGACTTGAACCCTTAGCTGAGACCAGAGCCCTAGGGTTCCGAAACGTTGCAGCCTGGGTGCCAAGAGTTGGAGCTACACACTGAACACCAACGAAAGAAGCTGCTGCCTGGGGCTTAGGATCCGTCGCTGTGGTGGCTGAGAAGCCTGAGTCTGGTTTTCTAAACCCACTTCTGCTTCTGCAGCGGCCTCACTGCTTACAGTTCAAGGTTTACTAGTGCCCTTCTTGTGAATTTCTGCAGACAAATGCAGTGATCTTGCTCTTGTATCCTGAGCTGTGTGTGCAGCAGACATTCTGGGCTAGCTGCCAGCCAAGGTAGGTTGGGGCAGGGTAGGGTGAGGAGTGTTGGGGAGTCTCCCTAGGCCTCAGACCCTAAAACACCAGCTCACAGAGAGGGAAGGGTGTCTTTCTCTGGCTTGGCCTGGCTGAAGGTGCAGCTCTGCCTGAGCCAGGTGCTATGAGGGGAGGAATCAGAATGAGCTGGACCAGGGGGAGGAGCCAGCACGGCAGCCCCTCCCCTTCCAGCTCACAGTCGCAACCTGAGTCCTCTCTCTGGTGGCCTCTCTTTAGGACTTGTGTCTCCTAGGCCGGCTTTCCTTCTAGGTCAATCAGGAGAGGAGGAGACTCATCAGGGCCTCCTCCAGCTGCCCCCAACACCTCCCACCCTCACCCCCCCATCGCGGTCCTCTACACCTTCCTCGATCTGCCCATCTCGGGGTTTCAAGTGGGGGTGACAGGTTTGAATCACGATTCCCCTCCTCCAGACTGAAGGAGGGGGAAGTGCGGCTCTTCACCCCTTCCCCCTCTCTGCCCATCTTGGAGCCCTGAATGTATGTGTATGGGGGGGCAGGTTGAAGCAGGCTTCCCCTTTTCCAGCTCCCGGTGGGGGGAGGCAGGACCACAGCCCTTCACCACCCCACCCCCTCCTACCCCCTGCCAGCCCTGCACCCGGCCCAAGACAGAGCTGCTCTCAGCTTGACAGGCAGCAAGCCCGGAGCACCTGCCCTTTTTAAGTCCCTAGCACTTTATCTAAAGAACTTTCTCTGACGCTGAACACGATTGTTAGGTTATTAAATTACGAGGCCAGACTAGGTGGGAGATAATTTGAACTGCAGATATGTGGATGGCATTCCTTGCTCCTAGCAAGAGAGATTTTGAAGAGAAACATGATTAAAAGATCCGCATCTCCATGAGCTGGCCAAGAGGACAAAACGTTCTAGCTAGTTTCGGATGCCACTTTCCAGGGACTTAAAGTCACTGAGGAAGCAGTATAGAGTTCCTGGGGGTGTACTCGGCTGCTCACAGAAAGGTTGGAGGTTTGCGTTGACCTGGAGGTGCCTTGGAAGACAGTCCTGGTGATCTATTTCTGAAAAGTCAGTCATTGAAAATCCCATGGAGTACAATTCTGTGGGGTTGACATGAGTCAGAACTGATCGGATGTTAACTGGTTTCTGTTTTAGGGAGCAGGGGTGGAGGGGCGGGGGCAACGGACTTTATTCTGAATGCCTTGGAGAAGGCCTCCAGGGTGAAGGCCTCAGAGGTGAGCCTTGTCTAAAGATGCAGGTGGATAAGAAGGGCTCCTCTCTTACTTCTGGGTCATCAGGAGTTGGGACACCCCAGGAAGCCTTTGGGGGCAGGGCGAGGTGATGTTCATCTGGGGAGCTTCCTAGGGGTGGTGGGGGTGAAGTCAGCCTGAGGGCCCAACTTGGTTCCTTTGCTCCCAGGTGGGGTACCCAGTCAGACTGTTTTGCCCTGGACGGAGGGAACAGCTGGCATGCAAACCTTTCCGTTTTTATACAAGGGACTAAAGCCTATTGTCATTGTATCAAATCTAATTCCTAGGGAGCCTATAGGATGAGTGAGTGACCCCATAGGGTTTCCAATGTTATGATCTTTGTAGAAGCGGATTGCCACATCTTTCTCCTGAGGCATAGCTGGTGGATTCAAACCACAGACCTTTTGGTTAGCAGTCAAGGGCTTAACCACTGCACCTCCAGGGCTCCTGAAATCTTTACAGAAGCAGCCTGCCACAGCTTTCTCCTGTGGAGCAGCAGGTGTGTTTGAACCACTGACCTTTTGGTTAGTGGACACAAGGGACAGTCCTGGGCAAACCAGGAGATTTCCTTCACTCTGGAAGATAAATTCCCCACGGCTCTGGTGAGTCCATGGCGTTGGGCAAGACCTGAGGTTCGCTCACCTGTCTCCCTCAGTCATAGGAGTTCTAGGGAAATTGTCCCCCAGCAGGATGCGGGGCAGCCAGAGAGACCATTGCTGGCCCCTCCCACACACTCAGTGGTCCTTTTGGTCCAGTCAGTGGTCTGAATCTTATCCATGTTTCTCTCCCCACAAAAGCCCACTGTTACCCTCACTTCCAGCCAGTGGTTTTCATGATTCATGAATATTTGGGATAAAAATAAAGCTTCAGTGTGTACTTTCTTTAAATCTGACTTTCTTGGGAAACCTCAGATGATCTGATCTTTTCCAATCGGGTTGCCTCTCCTAACCCAGAAAAACTCCCTGTTCGGAACACACTTTGTACATTGGGAAAGAAAAGTGACCCTTTTGTGTCTGCCTGGAGATGGCCCCCAGTTGGGACAGGGGCCAGCTCTGTCTTTGTCCAGGGCCAGGACCCCAGATAGACGGTTCCAGCTCCACCCTGCGGGAGGCAGTCTCAACAGATTCAGAGAAGCCGGGACCCTGTGTGGATGGAGAGACTGCCTAGAGATAAATGGGGAATGCACAAGACAAGAGGTCTGAGCATGGTTCTCTCTTGGCCTGTTGATGGGAGATTCTGTTCCGTCTTTACACTTAGTGTAATTTTGTTATTTGTAAGTTATCATGTTTTACTGGTACACTAAGAACACAACTGTCATTTAAAATATTTCCTAAGAGGCTTTTTCTGGCCTACATGCAGTCGTGAGAAAAGAAGGAAAAAAAGCAAAAAAGAAGAAGAAAGGAAAATTCTATTTAGAAGCAGTGTGTTTCCATCATGCGTGAGCTCAAGTTGATCACACTAGTTGATCACACCGTCCCCTTCTCAACAGCAGGATTCAGTTTTTCTCTGTGGTCATCAGTAGTAAACTTGGTTGTGTGACTGCCGTGTGCCTTGACCTATGCTGGAGATGACCAGGACACACTACTGTCCCTCAGATGGTGGTGGTTGAGTTTCAGGGACAGATGTGTATAAATCTCTCTGGACAGAGAGACCTCTTCTAGACAAGGAGGGGTTGGCTTGATCCAAGGGTGGGACAAGGGCACCAACGCTTAGGAAAGACTGTCCAGTTGGGCTCTGAAAGAGCAAGAGAAGGGCTTAAGGTGAGGAGAGGCCCCACAAGGACTCCCCAGGCAATGTGGAATTGTGGGACTATGAGGTGCAGAGGGCCATGGGCCAGTTCCAGATGCAGACGGCTTTACCAGGAGTGTGGGCATTCTGACTTCATCCTGTAAGTGGGGAGGAGGAAGTCAAGCTTTATAAAGAGGCAGGCGAGTCATGGTCAGATCTGCATTTTAGATAAAACACTGTAGAAAATGGGTTGTGGGAGGGAATTAAGACAAGGGAAAGGGTGGCCAACAGAGTGATTTGACAAGAGATGATGGTCTGGTTGGAGGAGGTGCCATGGGGCTGAAGGAGAAGGATTCCATAGGCTCCAGCAACCACCTGGAGGGGGGAATGAGGCAGAGAGGCAGGCCACATGGCCTTTGCTACACAGCCATTTCTGTGAAAGCAACGGCCTTGCGTGTTCAGATCGGTGGTCCCAGAGTTTAGTGCAGTGCCTGGCCCCTACAAGAAACTCAGTATTTGTATGGGAGGTGGGCTGCTACACTCGTCAGCCTTAGGACACTGCCAAGTTCAAAGGCAGGCCAGTGCAACATGGCGAAGTAATTGAAAGCAATTTAAGCCCTTACTGCTGCCTCTCAGGAAAGGACAAAGAAGGATGACGTTCGTATTATCCAGAGTAAACGTTTGAATCCTAGTTTCCGATCACTGTCCCCCCTCCTCCCCCCACCCCCGCACACAAATACACACGTATGTGAGCAGCTGCCATTAACATGCCTCCTTTGTCTTTCCAGATGTGCAGGCTTTCCTTGTGTTTGTTATTTTTCTTTCCTTCTACCTTCATCTTTTGTATAACAAGCCTGTTTTCTATCCTTCTTTTCTTCCTTCCCATAAGGAGCTCTGGTAGCGTAGTGGTTACGAATCGGGATGTGAACCGCAAGGTCAGCAGTTCTAAACTACCAGCGGTTCTGCGGGAGAAAGATGAGGCTTTCTGCTCCCGTAAAGATTAACAGCCTCGGAAACCCTGTGCAGGGTCGCTATGAGTCGGAACTGACTCCACGGCACATAACAACAACAACAACAACAACAATAAGAATTATAGGTCTCGTTCTTACATGCAGTCAGCTAGCTTCTCGGGATTCTTCAGTTGTGCTTGTGTGTGTCATCGGGCATGGTGTTTCATACTCTTTATCTCCCTTAATAACACAGAAACTCACAACACATACACACACACAAAAACTTTCTCTTAGGAGCTGGGAGAAAAGAGAAGATGACACGCATTGTAATTTAATCTCACTTAACTGTCATGTGTTGAATAAATAAACTTATGTTTCCAACAGCTATTGGGAATATTGATATCTTGCTTTTTGTAGCTCTTAGCAGAGTCGAAAGTACTTTCACAAATATTAATCTGTGTAATCATCCAAAACACTATGCATGAGTATTAACATGCCTGTTTTACCAATGAGAAAACAGACCCAGAGAGGTAATGTCACTTCTTGCTGTTGTTAAATGCCATCAAGTTGGTTCCAACTCATAGGGACTCTGTATAATACCGCCTGGTCCTTCACCATTTTCACAGTTGCTGCTACATTTGAGCTCATTGCTGCTGCTACTGTGCCAATCCATCTCGTTGGGTTGTCTCCTTCTTTTTCTCTGTCCCTCCACTTTACCAAGCATGCTATCATTCTCCAGGGACTGGTCATGCCTGATAATAAGTCCAAAGTGTGCGAGACAAAGTCTGGTCATCCTGGCCTCCAAGGAGCACTCTGGCTGTACTTCTTCCGACACAGATCTGTTGGTTCTTTTGGCAGTCCATTGTGCTTGTAATATTCTCTTCCAACACCAAATGCATCAGTTCTTCTGTGGTCTTCCTTATTCACAATCCAACTTTTACTTGAATATGTTGTTGCTGTTGTTAGGTACCAATGATTCGGTACTAACTCACAGTGACCCAACGCACAATAGAATGAAACACTACCCAGTCATGCACCAACCTTATAATCTTTACTACGTTTCCTCCCATTGATGCTGCCACTGTGCCAATCCATCTCGCTAGGGGTCTTCTCTTTTTCTCAGACCCTCCACTTTTCCAAACATGATATCCTTCTCCAGTGACTAGTCCTTCCTGATAAAATGTCTGAAGTATGAGAGACGAAATGTGGCCATCCTGGTTTCCAAATAGCACTCTGGCTGCACTTCTTCCAACACAGATCTGTTTGTTCTTTTGATAGTCCAAGGTACTTTCAATATTCTCCTCTAACATCATAACTCAAAAATCAGTTCTTCTACGGTCTTCCTTATTCACTATCCAACTTTCGTATGCATATGAGGTTATTGAAAATATCATGGCTTGGGTCCTCAAGTTGACATCTTTGTTCTTCAACACCTTAAAGAGGTCTTGTGCAATGTAAACAATGTTTAATTTCTTAACTGCTGCTTCCATGAGTGTTAATGGTCAGTCCGAGCAAAATGAAGTCTTGGAGAATTTCAATCTTTCCTTCATTTATATGCATATTGTTTATTGGTCCAGTGGTGAGTAGTTTTTCTTGTTTTGTTTTGTTTTACACTGAGGTACAACCCTGTGGTCTTTGATCTTCATTAGTAAGTATTTCAAATTATCTTCACTTTCAGCAAGCAAAGCTGTATCATGTACTTATTGCAGGTTGTTAATGAGCCTTTCTCTAATCCTGATGCCATGTTTTTCTTCATATAATCCAGCTTCTCGGATTATTTGTTCAGCATACAGATTGAATAAGTGTGGTGAAAGAATTCAACCCTGGCATATACACCTTTTCTGATTTTAAACCATTCTGTGTTCCCTTGTTCTGTTCGAACAATGGCTTCTTGGTCTATGTATAGTTTCCTCATGAGCACGATTAAGTGTTCCAGAATACTCATACTTCACAATGTTTTCCATAACTTGTGATGATCCGCACAATCAAAAGCCTTTGCGTAGTCAATAAAGCACAGGTAAACATCTTTCTGGTATTCTCTTCTTTCAGACAAGATCCATCTGACATCAGCAATGATATCCCTTGTTCAACATCCTCTTCTGAATCCAGCTTGTACCTCTGGTAGTTCTCTGTCAATGTATGGTTGCAGCCATTTTTGCATGATCTTTAGTAAAGCTTTGCTCGCATGCAGTAGCAGTGATACTGTCCGATGATTTCTTCATTCTGTTGGGTCACCTCTCTTTGGGATGGGCACAAATGCAGATCTCTTCCAATCAGTTGGCCAGATAGTTGTCTTCCAAATTTCTTGGCACAGGTGAGTGAGTGTCTTAAGC
>NW_006408521.1:46427453-46428824 GCF_000296735.1 Chrysochloris asiatica | reverse complement strand
GTAGTGACCCTGTATAGGGGTTCTGCAAAGTGACTGGTGAGTTTGAAGCACTGACCTTGTGGTTAGCAAGTGCTTATCCTATAACACCACAACAGGATGATTACCTGCACGTTATTGACTATGCAAAGTCCTTTGGTTGCGTGGATCACAACAAATTATGGATAACATTTCAAGTAATGGGTATCCCAGAGCACTGAATTGTGCTTATGAGGAACATGTGCATAGACCAAGAGGCAGTCATTAAAACAGAACAGGGGGATACTGAATGGTTTAAAATTAGGAAAGGTGTAGATTAGGGTTGTATCCTGTCACCATATTTATTCAACCTCTATGTTGAACAAATAATCCGAGAAGATGGACTATGTGGAAAAGAACGCAGCATCAGGATTGGAGGAAGACTCATTAACAACCTGCAAAACCCAGATGATACAACTTTGCTTACTGAAAGTTGAAGAACTTACTGATAAAGATCTTGGAATACAGCTTTCAGTATGGATTACACCTCAACATACAAAAAACAAAAATCTTCACAACTTGAGTAATAAACATCATGATAGACAGAAAAACATGAACATTGTCAAGGATTTCATTTTACTTGGATCTACAATGAAAGCAGCAGTTAAGAAATCAAATGGTGTATTATTATAAAAGAACTCTTTAAAGTGTTAAGAAGCAAATATGCCACCTTGAGGAATAAGGTGCACCTGACCCAAGCCATGGTGTTTTCAATGGCCTTATTTCATATGCATATGAAAATTGGATAATGAATAAGAAAAACAAAAAAGAACTGATGCATTTGAATTATGGAGTTGGCAAAGTATATTGACCATCCCATGAATTTTCAGAAAAACAAAGAAATCTGTGTTAGGAGAAGTATAGCCAGAATGCTCCTTAGAAGGGAAGGTGGTGAGACTTGATCTCATGTGGATGTGTTACTAGGAGGAACCAGTCCCTGGAGGAGGAAGGCCATCTTGCTCCATAAGTTGAGGGTCAGCTAAAAAGAGGAAGACCCTGAATGATATAGATCGACACAGTGGCTGCAAACAATGGGCTCAAACAGCAAGGATTGTGAGGATGGTTCAGAAACTGCAGTGTTGAGTTACATTACACATAGTGTCACTATGAGTTATAACCAACTCAATGACACTTAACAACAGCAATGTATGTATTCATATGTGTATTGCCTCACTACCTACCGTGTTATACTGTTTTCCATGTTGCTATATGGTCTTCATATTTATATCCATAATTCCTTTCAGTTTTGCTCCTTGTTGTTGGTGTTAGGTGCCATTGTAGGTACAGCAGAATGAAATACTGCCCAGTCCTGGGCCAACCTCACAACTGTTGCCACACTTAACCCATTGATGCTGC
>NW_006408521.1:46420163-46426583 GCF_000296735.1 Chrysochloris asiatica | reverse complement strand
ATGAGCACAATTAAATGTTCTGGAATACTCATACTTGGCAATGTTGTCCATAGCTTGTCATGATCCACACAATTGAAACAGTACGTGACATTTATTGACCGCATCCTGTGTGCTGGCCACTGTTCTATGCACTATGGGTAGTAACTCATTTAATTTTCATAACATCCCTGCGGAGTCAGTACAGTGAGTATCCCCATTTTACAGAAGAGAAGGGTGAGATAATGGAGCCGCACAGGAAAAACCAAACTTCTTCCTGTGATATGAACTCTGACTTATGTAGTCTCTCTTTCTTCCTGGATTTAGCTCAAAAGATATTTGCTTAAAAAAACAAAAGGGAGTGGAAGCAAATACTGTTGAATGATGATGCATGGAGGTGATTGTAATCATTACAATGAAATGTAAAGTCGATGTTCTCGCATGTAAATGATCACTCATTTCACAATGGTGGTGGTGGTGGTGGTTATGTGCCGTGGAGTTGGTTCCGACTCATAGCTACCTAGTACAGGGTTTCCGAGGCTGTAAATCTTCATGGGAGCAGAACTTCTCATCTTTCTCCTGCAGAGCATGTGGTAGTTTCAAACTGCTGAACTTGAGCTTAGCAGCCTACTTCGTAACTACTATGCTACCAGAGGAGTCCTGGTGTGGCACTGTGGGTTAATGTGTCAGACTGCAAAGTCATTTGAATTGCAAGGTCGACAGTTCAAGCTCACCAGTCACTCCTTGGAAACCCTATACAGGGTCACTATGGGTCGGAATCGACTCGACGGCACTTAAAAACAACAACATGCTAAAAACAACAACAACAACAACAACAACATGCTACCAAAGCTCAGTTCACAATAAAAACTTAAAACAAGAAACACACACCACATTTTCTTTCTGAAATGTGATTTGAATTTGTAAAGTCTGGACATTTATCAGATTCTCAGAGGAGCACGGAGCCCAGATTAGGTTGAGAGCTGGTCATCAGACCCTGGGAGGGGGCTGCTGAGGGGCTGCCCTGGTGTCTGTGGCCAAGCCAGGCCAGGGAAGGCAGTCCGTCTGAGCTCACTCTCTGGCCTTCAGAAGGCTTTTGTGAGGCGACGGCTATTTCCTGTCCAAATGTGAAATTCTTTGGGCCCCCGCACAAAGTTGAATGTGTTTGCTCTAATGAAGTATTTGCTGGAACTGTTTGCCATCTGATCTCACACGCACTCCAGCTGCTTAGTTTTGAGAGCTGCAGTTTCAAGAAACAGCCACACAATTTAGGAAGCACATCAAAGGGTGAGAGCTGAGTGGTGGTTGAGGCTCGCCTCAACAGCTCCCCACCCTTCCTGGGAAGTGATGGACACAGTTTGGAAAAAGACTGAGATAGACAAGAAATCATAAAAGGAATTTGGAAAGGACAAACACCACTTTTATTATCGCCCATCTTAGCACAAGGATTTAATTTTTCTGTGTGCCACTATCTGTCCACACGCAGGCATAATTTTAGAGTTAGAGTCACGACCAACACACATGTGTCCTGCTTACTTTCAACTAATACTGTGTTGCAGTGTTTCCTATGTTGCTACATGGCCTTCATGATTTTATCTGTAGTACCTTTCAATTGTGCCCCTTGCATGAAATGATGTTTTGAAATACATGGATGGGTAGACTTGTTTTCTTTTGACATAGGATACATTTTTCAGAGCAGGATTAGTTGATCTAAGTGTTTCCAATGTTACCCTGTAAGTAGATTGTTTACGATGGCACCATGTCTAGATGAAGGTCTAGACGTTACCACAATCACATCATCACTGGATATTGTGCTTGGATCATTTGCTTTGTGGATTTCTAAGTGTCTGCTGTATTTTTACATAAATAGCACACACATTATATAGTATTTCCTAAGCATCATCCTCTGGTGCATAAGTCTCCTGTGTGTGTCATATGCATGTGCTTGGTATTTCCACGGACGCATTACCTGCGAAAAATACAGTAATTCTGTGTGTGTGTGTGTGTGTGTATGTACATACATCTATACATATACATACATTTATATGTATTTATGAGATCGATGGATCTCTGTTTGTGTGTATACCTACACATGCATCTATATGTATTAATGACATCGATGGATTTCCATGTGTGTGTACACCTACACATGCATCTATATGAATTCATAAGTCGACAGATCTTCATGTGCTTGGTTAACTGTTTCTTTTCACTGGGACTACCTTCTTTGTAAGGAGCTCTGGTAGCGTAGTGGTCACAAATCGGGCTGCGAACCTTAAGGTCAGTGGTTCGAAACTACCAGCCACTCCACGGGAGAAAGATGAGGCTTTCTACTCCCGTAAAGATTTACACCCTCGGAAACCCTGTACAGGGTCGCTATGGGTCGGAACTGACTCGACGGCACTTAACAACAACCTTCTCTGTGGCCTTTACCTCTTCAACCCTTTTGGACTTTCAGACACACATGTGATGCAACCTACTTCCTCATCTATTTTCCTTCTTTTCCTCAATTTTCTAAGTTCCTATAGCAATAGAAACCTGACTTTTTAATTTTAATTTTTAAGTTTTTATTGTGAATTGGATGATAGTTTACATGGAAGAACATCGGTTTTACACTCATCACAGAAACCTAACCTTTTAAAGTTCAATATATATTTGTTTTTCTTTAATTTGTCCCCTTGCTCCAACCTGAGAATGTTAGCAGTGCACTAAACCACATAGAAATGAAAAGAGTGGCAACCCTTTTGGGGGTAAATGAACAGTACTCCCTTTACCCTTCCACAGACCTTAGGGCTTTCTGTCCTCACAGCTTCGAGGGGGTCAGTGCAGAGTGTTTGCGCCCCGTTTTACAGGAATACACCATCTGGAGTCAGGCTTGTTAGGGGAGGAGGTGGAGTTGGATTCACTGACCACCACCCTTTGGCATGCAAAGGCAAAGCTTTGACAGAACAGTTTGCGACCCATAACCTAACAGTATGGTTGGTGGTGACTGAATTGCATGGGAGGGGGCAGGAAAGGCCTGGCCACTGCCCATCAAGGTCCATCGCACACACGAGGTTTGCTCACTGGGGGAGGAGGACGAGGTAAGACAAGTTGACCACTTGGCTTAGTGTTCAGCATTAAAAGAACCCACACAAAAGGGAACCGATTGTGAACATTTTTGTAATTAAGGTTGGTGTTGTGGTGTGTGGTCATTCCCTACCATGGAGAATGCACTCTGCATCACTGAATATTATGTGCTAGACTCCGGACCAGGTGTTCTGCACACACTGCCTCCTTGAATCTTCACAACAGCCCTAGAAGGCGGATGCAGTAATGATCCCATTTCACAGATGCTGAAAGCAAGACTGAGAGTAACTGAGATCACATCCTGGCCCAGCCGCCATGGGCTTGCCCGACAGGGTCATGGAATGTGATCCAGGGTGCCAGCATGCCAGTGTCCAGCTAGGACACACAGGGTGTCTTTGTTCCTGCTCCACTGACTGTCAGATTGTTCTTTCACACATGGTCAGTATCCCTTGGCCAGTTGAATCGGGAAGGCTGAGGAGTTTTATTATTTTATATTTTCCAAATTTATAGATTTTCTGAAGAGAAGCCAGCTCTCCAATGTGTAGGCGCTTTTACAAGGCTTCTGTTTCTCTCAAACAAGCTTGGACTCATTACTGAGAGCTGGTTATGCGTAAAAGCCAATTACAATGGCTAATATTGATGGAGCACATCCTTTGTTGCAGGAACTGGGTTGAGCATGATCTCATACAGACTTCCAAAAGCTCTCGGATGTGGGGATTTACCAACCTTGGTCAATGGCATGACTTGGAATTCCCTCCATAGCAAATGGTGTTTTTTTAAATAAATAAATCAGAGAGGGTAGGTGAGCTACCTAAGGCCATACAGCTAGGAAGGAAGGGAGCTGTGATTCAAACTCAAATATAATCTAACATCCAAACCCATGCTTCCAACCACTGTGCTCTTTGCTTTCTGATGGAGGAGATAAAGTCTAAGTGAGATGTTGGAACATTTTCCGTGTCCATTTTGCACAGGTCAAGGCCTGCCTTGAATTCTGGTTGTATCTACTGGTTTCTCTCCTTACCACCAAAGCTGGACACTCCTCAGAGGCTAGATGCTATGTCTCCCCACAGTGATAGAATCAGAGAGTGAAATACCAAGTGCTTTGATTGACCAGGTATGAATGATTTTAGGAGCTCTGCACCTTTAACGATAGCTTTAGATTGAAAAGAATTAGGAGACATGGACCCACACCCTTGACTTGTTGTTGAAAACCTACATTCACCTCCACCATTCCTTGCAGTTCACTTGGTGTTTAGGCCCTGGGTGACTACTGGCTCTGACCCTTCTAACTCCGAGACTTCAAGCAAGTGACTGAACCTCCCCATCCACAATTTTCCCATGTGAAAGAATATCTGTTAGAAGGAGGGCTATACAAATTCAATGAGCAAAGGAGTCCCTAGATGTGCAAATGGTTAAGTGCTTGACTACTGACTGAAAGGTTGGTGGTTGGAATCCACCCAGACCTAGTAACCGGCTTCTGAAAGGTCAGTCTTAAAAACCTGCACACACAGGGTCACACTGAGCCAGAATTGGTTCTAAGGCAACTAACAACAACAACAACAACAATTTACACACTGAGTGTAAATGAGATTTACTGTGATTTCTTCCTGGGAGAGTCCATTTTACTTAGAGTTTTATTTATTTGTTTAAATTCAGTAATTTGGGTGATAGGTACCTGCTGGTTTGCTATACCATCCACAAGAATACACCACAAAACAAGTAATAGGAAATGAAGATGTTAATTGTATTTAGAAAACAAGCATGGATATACTGACATGGAATGGCATGCAAAATGGGTATGCAATTTTAAAACAAAGCACAACGTTTGAAAGAAACAGTTGGTTTAAACCAGTCCCTTGGCATCATTACCGAGATCAAGGTTGCTCGTGGTCTGATGGAGCCTTCAATTTTCTCATGTTAAAAACATCATTTAAAAAAGTTGACAGTATGACGCTTCCTCCCAGTGCTGCCATATAATTCATGCGAGACGCGAGATGTGCTTTGCAATTCCATCATTGGTTCATTCATTCAACACATGTTTATGAAGGCCCCTGGAGTCCTGGTGTGACACTCTAGGATAAGCACTAGACCGAAAGGTCTGTTTGAACTGCAAGGTTGACCATTCAAACTAACCAGCTGCTCCTCAGATACCTTATACAGGGTCACTGTGAGTTGAAACCAACTCAACGGTACTTGGCAACAACAACAACAACACGCTGAATGTCAAGTGCCCAGCCAGGGACTAGGAACACAATCATGCACACAGTCCCAGTGAGGAGGCAGGACAGCCAAGCTCTGGAGAGATCAGACAAAATAACAGTAACAACAGCCTTTCCCACAGGGAGCCTTGGTGTTGCAGTGGGTTTCACAATGGACTGCTAACCACAAGGTCAAATGCAGTAATTCGTTTTGTCGTTTGATTTCTTGACTGCTGTTTCCATTAGTGTTGATAGTTGATCCAAGAAGAATGAAGTCCTTGACAACTTCAAGAGGTTCAAATCCACCAGCTGCTCCCCTCCTGTAAAGATATTTTGTTGGTGGTGTTAGATGCCATCGAGTCGATTCCAACTCATAGTGACCCTATGCACAACAGAACGAAACACTGCCTGATCCTGGTTCAACCTCACAATTGTTGTCATGCTTGAGCCCACTGATGATGCCACTTTGCCAAGCCATCTCACTGGAGGTCTTCCTCTTTTTCTCTGACCCTCCACCTTACCAAACATGATATCCTTCTCCAGCCACTGGTCCCTTTTGACAATATGTCCAAAGTATGAGAGAGGAAGTTTGGCCATCCAGGCCTCCAAGGAGCACTCTGGCCGCACTTCTTCCAACACAGATCTGTTTGTTCTTTTGGCAGCCCATGGCATTTTCAGTATTCTCCTCGAACACCATAATTCAAAAGCATAAATACTTCTACGGTCTTCCTTATTCACTGTCCAGCTTTCACATGCATATGAGGTTATTGAAAATACCATGGCTTGGGTCAGGCTCACCTTAGTCCTCAAGCTGACATCTTTGCTCTTCAACACTGTGCCACAGATTTGCCTAATGCAATATGTTGTTTGATTTCTTGACTGCTGGTTCCATGAGTGTTGATAGTTGATCCAAGAAGAATGAAATCCTTGAGAAATTCAGTATTTTCTCCATTGATAAGAATGTTGTTTATTGGTCCAGTGGTGAAGATTTTTGTTTTCTTTACATTGAGATGCAATGCATACCGAAGGCTGTGCTCTTTGATTTTCATTAGTAAATATTTTAAGTCCTCTCATTTTCAGCAAGCAAGGTTGTATCATCTGCATATTGCAGGTTGTTAATGAGTCTTTCTCCAATTCTGATGCCACGCTTTTCTTCATATAACCCAGCTTCTCAGAT
>NW_006408521.1:46388014-46419253 GCF_000296735.1 Chrysochloris asiatica | reverse complement strand
CTGAGCAAATAATCCAAGAAGCTGGGTTCTATGAAGAAAAACGTGGCATTAGGATTGGAGTAAGACTCATTAACAACCTGCAACATGCGGATGATGCAACCTTGCTTGCTGAAAATGAAGAGGACTTAAAACATTTGCTGATGAAGATCAAAGAGCACAGCCTTCAGTATGGATTACTCTCAGTGTAAAGAAAACAAAATTCCTCACCACTGGACCAATAAACAACATTCTTATCAATGGAGAAAAGATTGAAGTTGTCAAGGACTTCATTTTTCCTGGATCAACTATCAACACTTATGGATGCAGCAGTCAAGAAATCCAGCAACGTATTGCATTAGACAAATCTGCTGCATAAGACCTTTTTTTTTTTTTTAATTTGGCTACATTTTATTACACACCAAGATTTATCATAATAATTAAAGGGGGGAAAGGACAGGTTAACAAAAGTTGCCAATACAACAATTTCTATTTGAGAACATTCACTGTTTTATTAGCTGACCAGATTACAAAAATAATCATGGTAGATACCTGAGTTCATCCTTCTAATAAGCCTGTTGATCTGGTCTTCCCTGTTGCCAGCATCTCCACCTTTTACAAAATGGGTGGTCTTTTTCTTCATTCCACCATGAGGAGAAGATAATTTGAAGGGCCACAGGAAGTTATTTGCTTCTTTAAAACATTTCCCAATGGTGTAGATCTCATGAATCAGATCCTCCATGCAGATGATCCCATATTTACCAAAAGAACTTGCAGTCAATGTGTTATCTGTCAGGGCAATTTGCTTCTTATTGATTTTGCCATATCCACGCTTGTAGATCAGTTCATTCACTGACTTCAAGTTTGGGTGCCCCCCATGCAATATATGGTTCCACAACCCTCAGCATGTTAATTGAAACCTTGTTGAGCTTAACAAAGGTGCCATTGAAGATCTGGTGAAGGCGAAGAAGCTGCAACACCTTTCGAACCTTTGGGTTCACACCGTTGATATCTCTGATCCTGATAACAAATGCCAGCTTGGGCTCACTGGGTACACAGAAGTTGCCCGCTTTTCTTGCCATCCTAGCCATTCGTATCTCAGTTCTGTACATCTGCCTATATTCCATGTGATAGCGCTTGGCTTTTTCATAGATAAGCTTCCTCCTTGCTTTTTGAAGCATCTTCTGGGCAAACTTCTTTCTCAGGCACTTGATCTTTAGTTCTGCGAAATTCCTTCGCTTTTTCTTCGGGGTCTCTGGCACAGCAGGGACCTTCTTCGTCTTCTCTTCGACACCCTCCATGGTCCCAGCCGGTTAAAAAAAAAAAAAAAAAAGGAAGACAAGACATTTTTAAAGTGTTGAAGAACAAAGATGTCAGTTTGAGGACTAAGTACGCCTGACCCAAGCCATGGTATTTTCAATAATCTCATATGCATGCAAAAGCTGGACAGTGAATAAGGAAGACCGTAGAAGAATTGATGCTTTTGAGTTATGGTGTTGGAGGAGAATATTGAAAGTGCCATGGGCTGCCAAAAACCCGATAGATCCGTTTTGGAAGAAGTGAACCCAGAGTGCTCCTTGGAGGCCAGGATGGCCAAACTTCGTCTCTCATACTTTGGACATATTGTCAGGAGGGACCAGTCACTGAAGAAGGATATCATATTTGGTAAGGTGGAGGGTCAGAGAAAAAGAGGAAGACCCCCAACTAGATGGATTGGCCAAATGGCAGCATCGATGGACTCAATTGTGGCCACAGTAGTGAGGTTGGCCTAGGATCGGGCAGTGTTTTGTTCTGCTGTGCATAAGGTCACTATGGGTTGGTACCAACTCAATGGCACTTAACAACAACTGGTCTTCCCTGTAGGCTCATGGATATTATCCTATCACAGACATCGTTGTACCTCATGACTGATCTGGATATGTTCTTTTTGACAATGAATGCAACACCATTCCTCTTCAATTTGTCATTCCCGGCATAGTAAACCATGTAGTTGTCAGATTCAAAATGGCCAATACCAGTCCATTTCAGCTCACTAATGCCTAAGATATCAATATTTATGTGTTCCATTTCATTTTTGACAACTTCCAATTTTCCCAGATTCATACTTCATACATTCCATGTTCTGATTATTAATGGATGTTTACAGCTGTTACTCTTCATTTTGAGTTGTGCCCCATCAGCAAATGAAGGTGCCGTGGGCTTTACTCCTAAGGGCTTTACTGCATTCACGTCATCACGGTCAGCTCTATTTTGAGGAGGCATCTATTCCCCAGTTGCATTTTGAGTGCCTTCCAACCTGAGGGGCTCATTTTCTGGCACTATATCTGACAGTGTTTCTCTGCTGTTCATAAGGTCTTCAGTGTCATAGGGTCTTCAGTGATTATTCGGAACTAGTTCATCTCTCCTTCTTCCTAGTCTGTCTTTGTGTGGAAGCTCATCTGAAACCTGTCCACCACGGGTTTATGCTGGTATTTAAATACTGGTGGCATATTTCCAGAATCACAGCAACTCACAAGCCACCGCAGTACGACAAACTGATAGACAAGTAGTGGGTTGTTGTTGTTAGGTATCATAAAGTCAGTTCCAACTCATGGTGACTGTAGGCACAACAGACTAAAACACCGCTGACTTTGCGGTAGGCAAACAGTCCTATAGCCTCCTGTGGGGAGGTTTTATGTTGTTACTGTGAAGTGCTGTCAAGTCAGTTCCGACCCATGGCAACCCTGTATAGGGTTTCCAAGGAGCAGCTGGTGAGTTTGAACCGCTGACCTTGTCTACGCGTGCTTACTCTACCACGTAGCAAAGAGTAAATAAAGTCAAAAGAGCATAAAGAATGCATGTGTTAAGTATTGTGAAGAAATGGGATGGCATGGTTTGGTAAGGAATAACAAATGGAGCCCTGGTGTGGCATTGTGGGTTAATGTGCTGGGCTGCAAGATCGATTTGAACAGCAAGATCGGTAGTTCAAGCTCACCAGCTGCTTCTCGGAAACCCTATACATGGTCACTGTGGGTCGGAACCAACTCGACAGTGCTCAACAACAACAGAGAAGAAGATCCTCTCTGAGGAGGTGGCAGAGATGGAGTTGAGGGTAGCGGGCAGCAGAGGGTAAGGCCGGCATGAGCTGGGACTCTGGAAGCCAGGCTGACCAGAATCCTATCAGGTACAAATAACAATTGGACAGGTTGTGAACTGTGCTAGAGAAGACAGAGAAGTCGTTTTTCCTATAACACGAAGCCTTTCAGTTGTGGCTCGTTGAAGTCCGGTCAAAGCTCTCCTGGCTTCGTTTCTGAGCTTCCTCTCACTCTGCACTGTCTTCCTTGAGCTGTGGCTTCTCCAGTGGCCTGGTCTGTTATAAACCAAGCAGGGCCAATACTGTGGCAGTTCTGAGAATGCTGCCCATAGTGTGGCTGTAGACATTCTCTTGCTGCTTGAAATGCCCTGAAAAATATTTGGATAACCTTCCATCACCTAAGTAGGCATCTGTAAAGTTTACACTACAGGTCTGAGTGACTGATATGCTGAGTAGTCATTTCCTCTGACCCTAGGATCCTCCCCGCCCCCACTCACTCCTGGAAAAGCCAGGATACAGCCCATGTTGTATATGTGAAGTGTGTTTTGGAATGTTAATGGAGAGGCGGAGGAACAGCAGATGGGGTGGAAATTCAAGCAGGAAAGGATGTGTAAAACTGACCACTGTGATTTGGCTCAGAGATCCAATTTTGAAATGTGACGAAGGTCAGAGGGCAAGAAGTATGTAATATGCCTGGGTTTTCCCTAAAAGTCTTTGTGCTGTCTTCTTGTTGTTAGGTGCCATCGAATCAGTTCTGACTCACAGCAACCTGGTATAAGGTGTCTAAAGCTTTAATCTTTGTGGGAGCAGAATGTCTCATCTTTCTCCCTCAGAGCAGCTGATGGGCTCGAACTGCTGACCTTGTGGTTTGTAGTCCAGTACTTATCCTACAGAGCCACTGTGTTATCTTAGCTAATCTAAATCTTGGTCTTTTCAAAAGGAGGCACTTTCACGGTGTTCCGTTTAGAGACAGTGCTCCAGTGACATAGCATAAGGTATAAAGCGGCTTTTGCTGGAAGTTTCTGGAATGAAAACTCAGATTTGGACTAGTATCAGTGTTTTTCAAATATAAAAAGCATTAAAAAAATCCACTCACCCCCGTATCTTCTGTGTATCTGCAGCAGCCAAGAAAAATTTGCCTAACTTGATTCTGTAATTTAAGGAGCTCTGGGAGTGTAGTGGTTACCAGTTGGGCTGGTAACCTCAAGGTCGGCAGTTTGAAACTACCTGCTCTTCCTCAGGAGAACGATGAGGAAGCTCCCATAAAGCTTTACAGCCTCAGAAACCCTATGCAGGGTCACTATGAATCGGAACCGATTCCACGGCATATAAACACCATTCTGTAATTTATAAGACACGAAGCATGTACCTGTCCCTGATTTGACTATGTAAATTATAATAGGAATGAAGTATTTTGTTCTATTTTAACTCATGTAATGATCTTACATATAATTGTTGACCTTATTTAACAGGTAGAGAAACGGGCACCAAGAGATGTGCTGAGTGGAGTAGGGGGCTGGAGTTGTGCTGTGGTTGGGTGCCCTCTTGCTATATACTCCATGTACCAGCACTGCTATACCCCGATCCATCCACAAACGTCCTGCAGTTTCAACTGTTTATAGCTCAGGGCTGAAGAGCTCTCCGTGTGTGTGCCCAGCCTTTTTCACAGTTGGCAGTTAGTGTCAGTGACAATGGGTCTTAGCTGTCTGGTGGAGTTGGTTAGCTGGACCTGCCTCTGGACTGTGAGATTTATTTGCATGCATTGGATTGAGCTGCTGACCTTGTGGTTCTGAAGAACCAATTGGGAGTCTGTTGGTGGGAAAGTGAGGGTGAGAAGGGTGAGGGTCTGAAGCTGAGGGGGCTGTTGTCCTTTAGTACGGAACTTCCTGCACACCAGCCTCTATGCTAGGGTCTGAGGTTATACATGTGGACATGCCAACCTTCATTTTGGAGCTTAAGCTAGAGGGGAAGCTGGGCAACCAAAAGATGGGAAGTCTGGAGTTTTAGTCTCCACTAGGTTGCTTTGTAGCTAGGTGACCTTGGCTGACCTTTCTTGGTCTCAGATCTGTCACTGGTACCACACGTTAATAGTTAATAGAGCACTGTCTTCAGTGTCATAGTTTTAAGTGTTATGATAGGAGCACATGGGGTGGGGGAGTGAAGTTAGGCAGCAGAGGACAGAGGAGGGGCCTCATGCCATCTTGGAGAGCAGGTGGTGTCCTGAGGAAGTGACATCAAAGTTGAGAGCTGGACGAGGACAGGTTGACTTGGTAAAATGAATGGAGAATGGATTTCTTTGGGGACCTGTGGGCAGGCCTATGTGGCCAGAGTGACCTTTATGTGGAGATAGGAAAGTGATGAGACTTGGCTTTAGGATTGTCTCCTTTTTGGGATTCGGGTGTCCAAGTGAGATCTGTGATTGGTATTGGTCGGGTGGGGACATCACCACAGTCCATAGCCTGGACCCCCAATGACCCTGAGGGTGAAGAGGAGAGCGTGTGGAGGACTCTGCACCAGAGTCCACTTTAGAGGGAGGTGTCAGGAACTTGCTGCAGAACAGCCTCCCCACAAAGAGCCACTCTACTATCCTTGTGAACAGGCTTTGTTCCTGTTTCTTTGACTAATACCGTTGGCCTGTCCTCAGATACCTGCCTCATGCCCGGTGCTCTTCTGAACACTGGGACACAGGGGTAAGCAACATGATCCACCTTCCTCCTTCCTAGTGGGGCAGGGCAGCCGTTTTAGATAGGGTGGTCTGTGAAGGACGTTTGAATCAAGCCACGAAGTTCTTATGGGGACTATGCCCCAGGCAGGGTGACCAGCAAGAGCAAAGAAACTACCCCATTTGGCACATTCAGATTCATGGTCTGAGTGCCTTTTAACTCTGAGCCTGAGGAAGTGGAAGAACTGAGGTCATCAAGGCATCAGGAGGCCAATTCCTGTAGGATCTGGTAGTAGAAGAATGCCACGACCTCACAAAGCATGATGGGAAGTAAGGGGGAGATGGGCCTGGCCTTGAATTCCAGCCCTGCTGGAGATGCTTCCTGGTGTGGTGCTGTGGAATAAAGCTCTGCACCTTAAGGTTGGTTTGAATCACAAAGTCGGCGGTCCAAGGCGGTTCTTTGGAAACCCTATACAGGGTTGTTATGAGTCGGAACTGACACCACAGCACTTAACAACAACAAAAACAATCTGCTTCTGAAAATCCGCCTATGAAAACGCTATGGTCCAATCAAGAGGAAGGCTGGGAATCACTGTTGTCAGGGGTGTTGAATGTCATGATCAAGAGTTAAGTTGAGGGAGACCATTCTGAGAACGCGTTAGATCCATGGGAACCATATTTAATAGAAAGCTCTTTCTGGTTCTCTGTCCAGGTATGATTCCATGTGATGTTGGTACCCAATGACAGAATGCCCATGACTGTCCCTGTCCTCTCTTGTCCCAGTCCTCGTGGCCTCAGCCCAGCCATCTTCCCTCACTGGGGACATAGGAGCAGAATTGAGAGGACAGCTGAGGATTCCATGAGAGGCCATTTCCTTCATAGCCCTGAGCTTGTGGCCAGGCAGTTGTGCAAGACAATGACCATAACCCTTCCTCCTGCTTACATTTGGGGGCCAAAGTCTCCTAGCCTCCTGGTCCCTCACTGGCAACCCATCTTTCAGGTCTCTCTCTGAGGTGGTGGGGTGTCTGGTCAGCAAGCAAACATCCTTGCTATGGACAGGGTGCTTTGGGGGAACACACTGCTCCCCACTCCAGGAGTGTCCCCATGTGTCCCCCTACCATCCACAGCTCTGAGCAATGGCCATGTCCACTTTGACTTCATCGTAGTGAATGCTTCTGTCATGTTTACTGTGTGCTCTGGTAGCGTAGTGGTTACGAATCGGGCTGTGAATCGCAAGGTCAGCAGTTCGAAACTACCAGCTGTTACGTGGGAGAAAGATGAAGCTTTCTGCTCCCGTAAAGATTTACAGCCTCAGGGTCACTATGAGTCAGAACTGACTCCATGGCATATAACCACCACCAGGGTGAAACTGTTACGTGCTTCATCTCACATAATTTTCTCCAGTTTTATGAAGTGGGTCCTCCTGCTATATCCATTTCACTGATGACTCTGATGCTCCTGTTCTGAGCAGAGCCAGGCCTCTGGGCTCTCCAGCTGCTCACTGCTCACCCTCTCTTCTTGAATTGTTCCATGAAGCCTCCTCTGGGTGCTCTGACCTCTGGGAGCTGAACCCATCTGGTCACCTGCCTGGGGATCTCAGCTGGGCCACTGACCTACTTGCTAAATGTGACAGTGGGGTCATTTCTTAACCCCTCTAATCCTCAGTTTCCTTATCTGTAAAATGTGGACCATGTGAGCTCCTCTCTTGGGCATAGAAAGGGAACGACTGAGAAATGGTCAGGTCATTAGAATCTAACACCGCTCTCCTTGCCTACTAGATGAGATGAGGGACACAGCGAACCCAGGAGCCGCCTGCCCAGGCTGGACAGGTGTCAGCGGCTCGGGTGTGAGGGACTGCAAGGCCTGGAGGATGAAACTCCCACCGCTGAAGGTCTGCCTCCTCAGACGCAGGCCCCGGCGGTAACCCATATATGGAAAGTGCGATGGAGCCTCGGAGGCTAGCTCCTCCCTGGACTTGGAGTTGTCTCGCGGCCCCGCGGCTGTGCCTGGATTCGTCCCCGCTCAGTGCTCCTGGCCCTCGGTTGGTGGCCTGTTCCTGGCCGCGCCGGGCTCCACGGAGCTCACCTTTACCCTTGGGACCCGCGGGGGAGGAATTGGGAGAGTGGGGTGTGCGCGCTTGTCGATGGATTTAAGGCCCTGACACTTGGGGGCCTCGCGGAGAGCGGGCGCCGGGGACCGAGCTCCGTTCTCTCTGAGCGCAGCTGCGCCACCAGCCCGCTGCTACCCGCTAGGCCAGCGCGGGGTCCGCAGGACGGGAGGAGGGCTGGCCTCGGCGGGGCGGGGCGCGGGGCGCGGGGCGGGCCCGGGAGGAGCCCGGGGAGGGGCCGGGGCTGCGGCGCGGCAGCGTCAGAGCAGTGCTCCCGCTGCCCGGCGGCTCAGACCCGGCCGGAGCGCCGCGGAGGACGCGGACCAGGAGCCGTACAAGCACGGGCGCTACACCGGGGCTTCTCTCGCGGGCCGGGACTTGCAACCATGGCGGACAAGGAAGCAGGAGGCAGCGACGCGGGGCCGAGAGGTGAGAGCGGAACGCGGGTCCAGCGGCGCGGAAGGAAGGCGAGGGACCGGGCAAGCTCGACCCCGCTTCCCGCATCTAGCATCCCCGCAGCGGTGGCAAGGGGCGCCCCACTGCTTGATGCACTTGCCGGCGGGACCCAGGGCTGGCTGGTCGTGTCCTGCTCTCCTGGCCCGGTTGCCGACACTGCGGCGGGAGCCACGGCCCCCGCCCGGGGCACCCTAACTGCCCAGGGCCATCCCCTGCGCGCGGGCTGTGGCGCCCGCGTTGGCCGTGGGGTGATCTTGATCTTACCAGCGCTTCTTTTCGGTGACTCAGCGAGGTCGGGGTGGGAACCCAGGAAAGCCGAGATTTGGACCTGTCCCCTCGCCCCACCCCTGCCCGGACGCACGCGTGTGGGGTGGAGGCTGCAGCTCCGGTCGTCGCAGTATCTCACCACCCCCTCCCCGGCCGACCCCAGGGATGCTCTGGGCTGAGGCAGTGACTGGACAGCCGCCTCCCTGCACCGAGGACGGACTCTTGCCGTTTGCAGATGGAGCAGGGAGCGTGGCTACACCCCTAGGAGTGGGGCGGGAGAGGGGGCCCGAGAGGCCCCTGAGGAAGGGAGGAAGAGCAAATCTCTGTGGCCAGAGCTGTAAATCCACGCTTTGCGTGCCCAAGGGACAGGCGGGCTGGGAGGTCGAGATTTCAGTCTTTCTGCGGGTCTGAAGAGGGGAAAGTTGGGCGTACGGACGCGCCGCGCGTCCCGGACCTGTGAGCCGTGGGCAAGAGCTGTCGCCAGGAGGGGAGCTCGGCCGGTCGGCTTCCCTGGAGCGACAGGCACACCGCCTAGCAAGGGTGAAATTAAAATGCCCGGGACGAATGGGAAATCCAGACAAGCTAGGAGCGCTCAGCTCTGAGAGGGAGCTGAGGCCGGTAGCTGCGCAGCTACTGTCGCGTTGCGCTCCTGTCCCGCTATCTATGGCCGAGGTCCCCCGCCCTCTGCTGCGCTCTGAGCTGCACCTGCCCCCTCCTGCGGATCTGGGAGGGGCCTCCCCACACAGCACTGCAGTGATGGTGAGTAGGGCGGTGTGTGTTGCCGGGTGGGGGAGATCCTGCCATGGCTCACTCCTGGAAGGGGCAGTGGGGAGCCCAGGCCCTGCCCAAACGCGAACATCGAATCTGGACCCCCCTGTCGTACCCTGTCTGTCCCCAGCTGGCCCAAGTGGGCAAGAGGCAACCTGTCTTTGTCTGAGCATCACTCAGCATCTGGCTTGACTCGGTTCACTCACTTTTTCCATTTAAGTTGAAAATTTTGTAGCATGGTGGGGAGGAACATCCGAGTTGCTAAAGCTTGAGGGTGAGTAAGCCAGTTTCTTGCCTATTCTGCTGGGATAGATAGTGAACACCGAGCCACCCAAGGCAAGGTGGCCTTAAGATTTGTCAAACTAGAAGAGTGAGCTAGAGTGTGTGTCCCCAATGCCTTTTTTGTAAAATGGAACTCAGCCCCCCACTACACACACTCACACACACACACACTTGGGGTGACACTCGCTGGGTGGGATGGCTCTGCATGGCTGTCTCTCCTGTGGGCTGGGAGAGACCCAGGGTGAAGAAACATATTGGCGTGCTAGACCACCTGCCACTGCTTGCCTGCATCTATTCTGGAATGCTTCCTCACTTCCAATTAACTGGAGTTCGCAGGTGCCTGAGAGAACCCCAGCACAGGGGTTTAGGATCACAGTCTGCAGTGTGTGTGTGGGGGTTCTGAGTACTCACCCTGAAGAGCTCGCTCACTGCCTCTGGCAACTCACCTGCCTGTTGGGTAATCATCCCTTTGTTTGTAAATTGGGGATACAGCCCGGGAGCAGAGCCTGCTTAATCACCAAGTCTATTTCTAAGGTTTCCTCATTGAGTACTCTGTGGCCAGTAGCCAACATGCAGGTTTTTTCTTTTTAAACCTTACAGCCAACCTGTTAGCAACATTCCTCTTTGAGTGCATAAGGAATCTGTACTGAGGCACATGGAGGATGAATGACCTCTCCAAGGTCATGCCTCTAAGAAGCATTGATTTGGAGACAGGCTATCTAATGCCAGGGTTCCTGACCTTCAACACCATCTTGTGTAGTCCCTGTGGGTGTGGTCAGTGGCTACCATTCTATTGTTGTTGGACTGTTAGCTGCTCTCTCCAGTTGCCCCACTCATATTGACCCCACAGTACAATGCAAAGTAGGATTGGACCAGTGAACCATCACTGACTGTCCCTACTGTTGTTAGTTGCCGTCTAGTTGATACCAACTCATAGCGTCTCTACTGTTGTTGTTGTTATGTACCATGAAGTCGGTTCCGATTCATAGCGACCCTGTACAGGGTTTCCGAGGCTGTAAATCTTTACGGAAGCAGAAAGCCTCATCTTTCTCCCACGTAACAGCTGGTGGTTTCGAACTGATGACCTTAAGGTTCGCAGCCCGATTCATAACCACTACGCTACCAGAGCACCTTAGCATCTCTACTAGGGGCATAAAAGTAGATGCCCTTTGGAGGATTATTTCAAGGATGTTTTTCTGGCAGAAGAAGAGAAAATGATGCTGGCTACCAGCGTGAAGCCATGCTGACTTTCGTGAGGAGAGGGAGGCCTGAGTGGTAGAATGTGCCAGAAAGACTGTCCATAAAATCTTCTGGGACAAACCATTTATGGGTGGGGTGGGAAGTGGTTGGAGGTGCAGGTGAAATGAGATTGGCAGCAGTTAGTTGACACATGGAGCCCTAGAAGGTGGAGATGGAAGGGGCTTGGGAGGAGGACACGATGTCCATGGGCCAGTGTCCATGTACTGCTTCAGGGTTAGACATAGGAATGGGAACCAAAGCAATCTTCTTCCCAGTTAAGAGGTTGAAGAGAACACTGAGTGGGATTCTTACCCAGTTGGGAGCATCTCTGGAGATACTGCATTGAGCTGTGATGATGGGATTCTTTCATCCTGGCAGCTAATCATAATAAAAAAAAAAAAAGAAAAAAAGAAAAATCTTAAGCACTGACATTCATTGACGTCTTGGCTTTTGCTGGAGATGCCCTCTCACGTAACCCTGACCACATTTGGTGTTGAATTAGCAACTCCGTGGAGGGAGAGAAGGGGTCATTCATTGTTAACCCATTTCACCGTGGGCCCAGCGTTACACAGCTGAAAAGAGACTGGGGAGGGTTAAAGCCTAGCCTTGGGGACAGCCTTAACTTGGAGTGCACCTGGTTAGGCTGTACAGCAACTCCTATCACATGCCTAGCATGTTGTAGACCCTCAGGGAGTTGTGTTGTGTCTGAGAGAATGAGTTCAAGACAATAGAATGTGTGGAGGCTCCACTCCTGTAGCCACAAATGGAAGCAAAAGGGTGCTGATTGTGGCCCCTCAAAGAAGCCACGGAAGGTGGAGGTGATGCTCTCTCTGGGTATCACTAATTAAGGCACTAGAGCTCTCTGCAGCTGTACCCCAAGACATGGGGGTCCCCACAGCTCCCTGCAGTATTTTGTACTTCCCAGGCACACGCAGCCCTTCCCACCTAGAACGTTCCTCCCTCTGTCTAGCCAGCTTCTCATCCTTCAAAACTCAGTTCAGACATCCTTAGGAAACCTTCCTTGACTACCTGTGGTCCCAGTCTTGAGTCCTTCACCTTGGGTAATCCCAACTATTGAATGACTCAGATGCGCTGTTTTTACTTAGGAGAAAGATGTGGCAGGCAGCTTCCAGAAAGATTACAGCCTAGGAGACCCCCTATGGGGTCATTATGAGTCAGCATTGACTAGGTGGCAATGGATTAGTAAGGACACATCGTAGGTGTGCAACAAACATCCTACTGTGTGTTGAGTGAATACCATTTAGCAAGACATTGCAGTGGGAACTGGTCTCCACATTTTGCCCACTCCTCAGTGGCTCGTCTAGAAAGGAGGATGTTCAGGAGTGGGCTGGAGCTGGAGGGTGGGGATGGGATAATCCTTGAAGAGATTCTGCTTTGATTCCAACAAGACTGTGAGTGACAACTCAATCTTGTGGGGGCGAAATGCTCTCTCATCTCTTAAATAGGCCTCTTTGCTAGGGGAGAAAGCGCCTTTATTACTGCTGCGCATAATTAGCGTGCCAGAGAGGAATCAGGGGCTTTTAATGAATGGGCAGAATGTGGCAGGGAGTGAGCACCTCCCACCATGGCATCCCAGGCCTGGGCATCGCTGAGAGCAGGGTCAGTTAAGGAGACAACGAGGAGCTTTAGACACTTCTCAGAAATATGAACCTCGTCCCCCAGAATTAAGTTCCTCAAATCCTTGCTGCATTTCTTCTGTTGCTAACTATTCCCTGTTCTGCTCCTCTCAGACATGTACAGTAATTGAGTCTCTGTGGGTAGAGAAGGGCAGTGGCTTTGGAGCCCAAAGACTGGTGTGGACTCCAGCTTGAGTTTCCCTCCCGTATCTGTGAAAGGGGTACATGATGCTCGTGGATTCCTATTGGCTCAGAACTGTTGTGAGGAACCATGGAGACAGTGGTGGGCAGGAAGTGCTTTTGTACTTTATTGAGCAGCAGCCCATCAGAGCAGAGAGGTGGCCTTCCTGCGTACCACCCAGGTGCCTACTGGGATTGCTTTTTCCTGTGTGACTGTACTGGTTCTGGATCAAGCTGGTTTTGGTTCTTTGGAGGCTTTAGGATTAGGGTGGATTCTGCTCTGATTTTCCTCAGACTCGGAGCTATGCTAGGAAAACGTTCAGGACCTGATTCCTTGGGACCTTCAGTCACTGCATTCTCTGAAGCAAGACCTTCAGAAGTTTCTGGAAAACATGAGATAAGTCCTCCTCACACTTCTTCCCCTTCCCCCCATCTCTGTAACTTCCACGGGGTGAGGGACGCAAGAATGATGGTAGCTGGAAAGCAGGTCCTGGGGGGCGGAACTGGGAGGTAATGGTGTCTAGAGCTTCACAGTTTGTCATTGGATGTCTCTTTCAGGTTAGTTACCACCCGGAGAGCTTTGAAAACTCCCAGACACCCAGGTCTCACCTTGGACTGCTTACATCCGAACCTCTGAGGTTCGGATGTCCCTAGTTCTGGACGGTCCTGAGTCAGCAAATTTTTCTTATGCACCAGCTCTTTGTAAGGCAGTTGGCTAAATACTTGATCTTTGTCATCTCACTTAATCTTCACAATCACCCCCAAGAAGTGGGTAATTTTATCCAAGGGGAAACTGAGGTTCAGAGGCAGTAAGTGTATTTCTCCAGAGTGACAAGGCCCCTAAGGAGTGATATTCAGGGCTGTCAGACAATGACAATATTTCCCAGATGTCAGCTATGTGAAGCTCACCTTCCTGATCCCATCATGTTAATGGATCTTCCAAACCACGGGACTTAGTATTTTTAAATGAGTCCAGTGTTTCGTGCATGCATGTACTTCAGGGGGACTATTTGCATCCCTTCCATAGAAAAAGAGGAAGACCCCCAACAAGATGGATTGGCCAAGTGGCAGCATCGATGGACTCAAGCGTGGCAATGGTAGTGAGGTTGGCCCAGGATCAGGCAGTGTTTCATTCTGCAGTGCATAAAGTTGCTATGGGTTGGTACCGGCTCGATGGCACCTAACAACAACAACAACAATACCCTGAAAACCAGTGTCCTTGGTCATGGGCAGAAGATAAGAAGTCCCTGTAATATAAATGCTTGGGAATCCAATGAGGTCATTGTTTTCTGGGTAGTGGAGGGTTTTGCATTGAGGCTGCACTCGCTACAAAGGGAGAATTGCAACTTTTAGAGGGTGTCTTCATTTCCTGGTGCTGCTCTAACTGAAATGCCTTAGAGAACAGAATTTTCTCTCTCCCACAGTTCAGTGGCTAAGAACCCTTGGTTCATGGAGCCAGTTTTAGGGAAGGCTTTCGCTGTCCTGTGGCTCAGTGTCTTGTGTCACCTTAGTCCTTGTGTTCCTTGGTGGCATCTTCATGTGGCATCTGTCTTTCCCCCACTTGTGTTTCCTTCTGTGTCTAATCTGCCCTTTTTATTGTATCTCAGAAGTGATCAGATTTAGGACAGACCCTACATGGTGTGGTCTCATGAACATAACAGTGAAAACCCCATTTCCAAACTGCTTATTTCTATAGGTTTAGGGGTGTATTCTAAGAAATACAAGGGGCTTCAAAACGTTCATGAAAACAAGAACGCCCAACTTGCAGATAGTACCCATTTGACCTAGCCTTGATGGCTTGATGATCAGAACTCGACTAGAGGAAGATAAAAAAATAATTTTTGATAAAGGAAACAAGTGTAAATTGCTACAATTTGATGAACTTGACCTATACTTATGGATGTAGTAGCTCAAAATACCAACTGAGAGGGAAGGAGTCTTCATATCAAGTATCAGTGTAGATAGGGACGGGCAACTTAGGCATTGGCTACCTAAAATGGGGTGGGAGGGGGACTACAAAGGTGTGAAGTGACTGGCATACAAATTTTCAAGAGTCTTATGATTCACTAGTGAATAATTGTTATCATGACTAATTGCAGTTGTCACAATGATAGGGGTAGACGTTTTGTAACAAAAAGTGGGGAGTAATTAATCTTACGGTCCAGGAACAGAGGACCCTAGGATCATCAAGGGAGAAGAACACGAGCGGAATGTGGCACTCTATCCAGAGAACCAGCAACACCAGAGATGGAGAAAGAGATGAGGACATGAAGAGAAAGAGCATCTGAGGACTCGACTCATGGAAAGGAAAAGGCTGTGTGCTGTCAGCCAGGAGGCAGGCTTGCAGAATGTGCCCTTTGGTTGTTTAAATGATTATATATTCCTGAGTGTGTTTGTGTACATCCCAAACAAACAAACAAACAAAACCCAGAGGGAGTAGAAGCAAATACTGTTGAATGATGGATGCACAGACAGGATTGTAATCATTGCAATGAAATGATGATTGTAAAACCGATGTTCTCCCATGTAAACTATCACTCAATTTACAATACAAACTTAAAAGAAAAATAATTTGTGGGAAATTCCATTATATTTTAATTTCATTTTTCCATGAACTTTTTGAAGTCCCCTCATATTTTGGGGTATGCCACTGAATATAGAAGGAGGGAGTTAAGGACACGAGGAGACTGGTTTCAAAGGATTTGAAACAGGAATGGATGACTTCAGAAGTCACGGTGATGGGGGGTAGGGTACTTGTTATAATATTATAACTCCTCTTCCCAAACCTGCTGACTTAGACCCTCTAGGGAAATGGGGCCTGGGAATATGCATTTTCAAAGCCTTCCAATGACTCTTCTTCAGCTATAATATGTGACTACTACCAGTCCCCTTTGGCTCCCCAAGGGGAATAGAGCCTTCTCTCTGGGGAGCCCTACATCCGGGGGGGTGGGTGCTGGTTTGGAGAATCCTGTTGAAGAAGGAAGAATGTTGTAACAGGATTTTACAGGGCCAGTTAGCTTAGATTCAAATCCTGGCTTCACCACTTATCAACCATGCAACTCTGGGCAAATTACCTGCTACCCCCTCTCCTCTCAACTCAGTTTTCTCATCTGTAAAATGGGAATAATCAGGGTACCCATCTGAGAGTGGATTTTACTGACTCCTGTAACCAAGGCTAAGTGCTGACTTTGCTCTTGGCTGCTACTGTTATTTTATTGTGATTCCTGTGAAGGCAGTTCTCATTCAGAAGGCTGGAGCAGAGAAGGGCAGGCCTGACCCAGAGCTAGGAAGGGGCAGAACCAACCAGGTTATCAGCCCATGAAAGCCTAATATCAGGCAGACCCAGAACCCTTGGATTTCTCAGGCCGGCTCTCTATCTCTCTCACTCCCACTTGTCCCTGCTGGGTTTCCTGACTGAGGCAGCCCCAAGGTTCAAGGTCTCTTGGCCTTACTGGACTTTGTCCAGAGCTGAAGGCCACAGAGCTCAGACACTGCAGGACTCTGCCCTCAGACAGGCACACCTCTACTTCACACCTGCAGCTTTGTAGACGATGCTGTGGGCTCTATCAGGACCAGTCCTCCTTGTGCAGCCTGGACCGTGGACGGTGGCCACTGTGGGTGGCACGTGGGGCTGGGATGCTCCTCTGTACCCGGGACCCCTGAACTACAGGGTGGACCTTGATTTACTCTCCACATCTTTAGGGTGTCTGTGCATCCTAGTTTGCTGGGATGGGCCCCGATACCTCTGTCCCAGTGAATTATTAATGATGGTTCCTCTCACTTTCTCAGTGTCCTGGTATGAAAGCTAAATGGTCTGATTGCCCTCTTTAACTCAGACCTATTCTCAGCCATCGGGGCCTCAAGTGGGACAAAGGAGGTAGGTAGTAGGGTTCGGGCTCCCACACATCTGGATTAAACGCTACTGAGTCTCATTTCTTTTGCTGTAAATGAGGTTGATTGATAATCCCTACCCTTGGATGGTATAAACCATTAAGTAATTGGGTACTAACCAAAAGTTTGGTAGTTCAAACCTAACCAGAGATGCCTCAGATCTATGACTATGGTGGCCAGTGTCTGCAGGGTCCGACACTTGTGGAGTCTTAGCCTTCTGTCTCCTCAAGACTTGTTTGATGCTTAGAAACAATTCCTCTTTGATGTTTTATTAATTAATGTCAAACAAACAAACAATTCTTGTACTTGTGTAGTACCTTCTTGGGATTTCGGGCATTAGCCAGCCCTTGACTTTTCCTCTACCTTGGTAGAGTTTTTGGAGACATTTCCACTTTCAAGGCTGGCTTAGCACCTTCTCAGGGACCCATGGGATCATTGAGATTTGACCTGAATCAAAGGATTGTTGGCTCCTAAAGGGGAGAAACGATGAAATTATTCAAGGATTTCTGCAATGTCTACAGAACAAAACATCTCATCATGTTTGCTATGACTGTGTAACAAACCATTCTCAAATGTAGAATCTTAAAAGGACAAGTTTCAAGTGGGCACTTCTTACTGAGTTTACCTGGGGCTATTAATGTAATACAGTCATCTGATGGACAGTCCAAGCTGGCCACACTCAGAGGTTCCTATACCTAGACTCCTTGGTCCTATTCGGAACACATAAGATGTAGGTATTTTGGCTCAAAACCCACTGCCTCCGAGGCCTCAGACTGGTCTCTCTTTGTTTGTCCACATGGTTTCCTTAGGCGACAGGCTAAATTCCTCTGGTCACTTCCTTCCTTTCTTTTCCTTTTCTCAATGCCCTTGGGAAGCCATCTCTGCCAGTTGGGATCGGAAACTGTTTACAGCATGAACGCCATAAGTCATCCTCCCAAAGCTGAGATGAAAGTTGTTATCAGGAAACAGAGCTGTGAGTGTGACGGACGTTTCCAGCCAGTTGGGACCCAGTTGTCCAATATCTGGGTCGAGTCTATGCTCTCATTTTACAGATGGGCAGACTGAGATTATGGGGGGGGAGAATAGACTACCCCCAGACCCATGACAGAGCCAGGATGAGAACCAGGTCTGCTGAGGTCCTCTTCACACTTTCCAGCTGAGCCCAGGGGTATCTCAGATGCTTCTCAACACAGCATCCGGCCAGCCACTCCCTGTCAATCCTGAAAGACACACGTATCAAAACCTCTTTGCCCTCCCTCCATAAATGAATGGCTTGTCCGTTACTGCGGGCATTAGCTTTTATTTTTTATTTTTATTTAACTGTGTTTGAAGAAGTAATGCTTAACTCAGGAATGAGGTGCCAAGTCAGATCTGTGGGAGTGGCAGACTCGTCATTGGCTGTACTCCAGACACATCCCCATTCTTCCGCTTTCATGCATATACCTTGAACCTATGTTGCTGGTTGTCCATCTCATGGGACCTGGCACGGTGCTGCAAGACAGCGGCTGACTGTGGCCCCTTGAACTAAAGGGGTGTGTGGTTTGAGGACTGGGGAAGGCTTCCCAAACCTGCTCCAGGCCACAGAGCCTGGAGAGCCCCATGTGAAGGAGTCATCTAGTCACACAGACTTGATTTGGTGCCACATTCCTTTGGGTTAAACATTACTTCTTCAGCTGCCCTCTTTTAATCCCTGTTCTCAGGATAATGCCTTTAGGTTATTACTGTTGTGTGGTTGTTATTGTTTTGTGCTGTGCAGTCGATATTGACCCATAGTGACCATATAGGAAAAGTTGAATTCCAGCCCCATTGGATTTCCGAGACTGTAATCTTTACTGAAGCAATAACTAGGTCTTTTCTCCCTCAAAACTAATGTTGGGTTTGAACCGCTGACCTTTGGTGATGGGCCAAGTGCTTAACCTCTGCTATTAGGACTTGTTAGCCTTGGGTGGTGGTGGTTGTTGTTTTGTGTGATGAAGTCAATGCAGACTTACAGCAACCCTGTATAGGGTTTCCGAGGAGCAGCTGGTGGATTTGAACCGCCAACCTTGTATAAGCGATAACTAGAGTTGAATTCTGTGTGCCCTCTCTGACTGATGGGGGAGAGGCTCTCTGGAGTGCTGTTGAGGAGGATTCTGAGGGTACTTCTGCCTCAATTGGAAAGAATGTGATTAGTAGTAAGTACCATGTGCCCCTCAGGCTAGCCTTTGGACTAGTACGGGGTCTCTGATGAATGACGCTTCCCTTGGCACTCGGGGAAGTTACAAGGATGGTTGTGTAGTTGTTTTTCATGAAGCTGAATGTATTCCATTTCAAAAAGCATTTCTGATGTTATGTCCTTGTGGTAAATGGTTCCACTGTTGTTGAATCAGCCTCTGACTCTTGGCAACCCCACTCACAATGGGATGAAACACAGCCTGGTCCTGCATTCCCCGGGGTCTGTTGAAGACCTAACTGTTGTGATCCATAGAGTTGTCATTGATGGTTTTCTGAGCTAGATCACCAGGTCTTTCTCGCTAGTCTCTCTTAGTCTGTCTATAAACCCAAATCAAACCAAACCAGTTGCCCTTAAGTCATCCTCAATTTATGATAACCCGGGTGTTGCAGGCCTGGTGTGGCACTGTAGGGTAAAGCAAGTTGGTGGTTCAAATCCACAAGCCTCTCTCTCCTTGAAAACACTAGACAGGGTCGTTATGAGTTGGAATTGACTTGAAGGCATTTAACAACAACAACAGCATGTGTTGCAGAATAAAACTGTGCTCCGTAGAGTTTTCAAGGCTGTGAACTTTCAGAAGCAGATTTTTTCTGAGGCGCTTCTGAGTTCAGTGAGTAGTTGAGCACTTAATCTTTTGTACCTGGGGTCCTGTCTTCAGGTAACCACTCCCTTGTGTAGTCACTTCCTCCCTCCACTCTGGTTTGGCCATGTGACTTGTTCTGACCAATAGGATATCAGCAAGCATAATGCAAGCAGAAGTTTATGCATTTTGACCTGCCCACTTGTTACCAAAGTCCTATTGGGTACGACCAAGTGTGTAGGGCTTTGTGGTTCAAATCTGCCTTGTATTCCAGTGTTTTATCCCACAGCACCACACTAGAGCTCCATGACTTGTTACATCAAAGTCCTGGTGTGTAGGATAAGCACTGGACTGCTAACCACAAAACTGGTGCTTCAAATCCACAAGCTGTTCCTCAGAAACTTTACACAGGGTCGATATGAGTCAGAACTGACTCTCTACGGCCCTTAGCAAAAATAGCAACTTGTTGTCACACTGCTGTGGATGAGATCCAGGCCATTGTGCTGGAGGGTCCACACAGAGCACTGAGGCATCCCAACAGACAACCTCACACAAGATCCAGAAATGAGAGAGGCCATGTTGAACTCCTGGTAGGATCAGCACTGGATTGTGAACTACAAGGTTGGCAGTTCAAACCCTCGGGAAGCCTAGATAGGCTTGCTATGAGTCAGAACCAACTCGATGACAGTTAACAACAACAAATTCTGGACCATCTAGCTCAGATGAGACTTCGGATGATTTTGTCTGCTTGCCTGATCCCAGGTGAGAACGACCCAAATTGCAGAATCTAGTGTAAATAAATGGTTGGTAATTAAGGACTCCTGGTGTGGACAGTGAATAGGGAAGATCACAGAAGAATTGATGCATGTGAGCTATGGTGTTGGAGGAGAATATTAAAAACACCACGGACTGCCAAAGGAACAAACAGATCTGTGTTGGAAGGCTTGGCCAGACTTAGTCCCTCATACTTCGGACATATCATCAGGAGGGACCAGCCCTAGGAGAAGGACACCATGTTTGGTAAAGTGGGGGGCCAGAGAAGAAGAGGAGGACCCCCATGGAGATGGACTGGTACCATGGCCGCAGTGATGGGGCTCAAACGTAACAACGATTGTGAGGTGGGCTCAGGATCTGGCAGTGTTCTGTTCTGTTGTGCAGAAGGGTCACTATGAGTCAATTGATGTCACCTAACAACCATAACAGGTATGGCACTGTAGGTTAAGCACTGGACTGCTAACCAGAAGGTTGTTGTTTTTGTTAGGTGCCATTGATTTGGTACCTTATGCACATAGCGACCTTATGCACAGCAGAACAAAGCACTGTGGGATCCTGGGCCAACCTCACTAATGTTGCCAAGCTTGAGCCCATTGATGCTGCCACTTGGTCAATCCAAGGCAGTTCAAACTAACCAGGTATTCCTCAGAAACTCTGTAAAGGATTGCTATGAGTCGGAACTGACTCTCCAACACTTAACAGCAACAACATTTTAAGCTATTAAATTTTGGAGTTAAAAAAAAAAAAGCAGTAGGTAACTGATAAAGTCCTTTTAAATCAACTGAATATAATAGTAGATGATAGGTTTAAAAACAATTTTAATGTCTCAACAAAATAAAGGCTTGGTAATGCTATGTCAGGACTCCTGGTGTGGCACTGTAGGGTAAGCACTGGACTGCTAACAACAAGGTCAGCGGTTCAAACCCACCATCTGCTTCTTGGAAACCCTCTATCAAGTCGCTATGAGTTGGAACTGACTGGAAGGCACTTTAAACAGTAACAACAAATGCTTTGTCAGGCCCACAGTTAGGGGAGAAGGGTTATTGCCCGGCAGGTTGAGGAAACTCAGGATCTCTGGGGAAATTGCTACCCCACCTTGGGGCTTTGTCATTCATTCTGAGTTTGTGTGACTTGGAGGGTTAGAGTGAGAAAAGGCTAGAGATGGAGGTGGGGCCTGCCAGAGCCCCGTGAGCCAACCCCTTCATTTACAGACAGAAACAGTCTTAGAGATAGGCAGAACAAGGTCATTCTACACAGCAAGCTGAGACTGCCTATCTGGACAGGGGTGCTGGGGATGGGGAGGGGCTGAGGATAGGAAGCAGCTTGGGCCTGGGAATTGAGGGTGCACCCTGGAAGGGACTGAGGGAAGTAGGGGATTGTCTGCCCAAGGGTCTCAAGCTTTTGGGAGCTACTCAGAGGGCGGGCAGTCGTATCAATGACCTAACACGGTTGGGCCTTTCTGGGTCTGCCAGACCTGTCCCAGGAGAGGTTCTGTGTGTGCGTGTGTGGGTGCATGTTTGCACACATATGCATGCTTGTGGGGACAGTGAGCAACAGGAATGGAGAAGGGGGAAGAGAGACAGAGATGGATAGAGGAAGGAGGAGACTGAGAGAGACTAGAAGCTTCTGGTGATAAGTCTTCCCTTGAAGTTCATTTGGTTCATTCAAATATGAACCCACAGGATGTGGATAGCCATGGCCACTGCCTTCCTTGGGCCTTTGAGGAGCATTCTCTAGTGAAATCCCCAGAGTGTCACATGCTGGGGGACAGAACCTGACATCCTGCGGAAGGAAGACCAACCATCAGGATATAGGTTACATAAGGCACAGTACATATGTCAGAGTCCCTGGGTGGTACAAATAGTTACTGCACTTGGCTGCTAGCTGGTTGGAAGTTAAAGTCCATCCAGAGGTGCCCAGGAAGAAAGGCCTGGTGAACTTTGGATACGTTAGCCATGAAAACCCTGTAGAGTACAGTTCTACTCTGACATGCATGGATGGGGTTGCCAGGAGTCAGAATCCACTCAACGGCAACTGATTACCGGTTGATAGAGATGTCAGAATGTACTTTGTTCTTTGCCTATTTCTTGTATCTAAGCCTTGAATGTTGACTGAAGAGTCTACATAAAATCTGACTTCCTCAGTGAGGTACATGATTAAAATAGTGATGATGTCCTGCAGAATGAGACCTTAGGACAGACTATGATCCCACTGAAGAATACAGCTGGGGTCATTTTAAGATTTCTCCCGCAAAATCTCAATGTATGTTGGGATAGAAGGGAGTTACTTTCTAATGAAATATTAGCAGCGAGGCTAGAAATAAACTGCAAAGCACAAACACAGGAGCCAAAAATACAGTCACCGTGGCAGCGGGATCGCCTGCTCCTTCCTGTGACTCACTGAGGAGTAAGAGTTTTTCCCCTTAAAATCTATGTTCCCCTGATAGCTGCCTCATCCTGACCCCAGCAAAGCTCCGCCCTCCGTACAGCATTCTCCTCTGCAGCGCTGGGCTTCTTCTACTGGCCTCTCCCTCAAAGAATTTGAGACCATGAATGTGCTTACAATCCAAGATGTACCACCCACCTCCGCACAGGGCTCAGAACCAGTGAGGAGCAGGAACAGAGTGGGAGCCTGGAACAGAGTAGGGCTATACAGTTGTGGTAGATCCAGGCGTGTTCCCAAATAAAACAACTGGATGCAGGGACCCTGACCCGGTAGAAATGGGTCTTTGCAGAGATGATGGAGCCAGGTCCTTGGGAATCCCGGCATGAGGCCTGGGGTCTGAACAGAGCGCACCTCACTCCACAGGGTGAGGGGATTTCTGACCGAGACACTGACCGTGGCCTACTTTAGACAGGACATTTGGGGTGTTGAGTATTGAAGCCAGGAGTGATGCCTATAGAGGGTGATGCCCATACAAGATAGCTCCTGGGGCCTGGAGGAGGCTTAGAGAGCGGGTCCTCAGCTGAGCCCCCTGAGGACAAGCTCGAGCCTTGGGTTGGAGTCTCAGCTCTGTAGGGTACTCACTGTGAGGCCATGGGATGGGGCTGAGAGATGAAAGCTACTTCCAGAGTCATTGGGGGGATTTGAAGGGCAGAGACGTGGTCCTCAGAGTTTGAGAGCCAGGGTGGGAATCTGGAGGGGATGGAACTGAGGGTCCTTGTGCAGGGCGAGCTGGGCAGGGCCAGGCATCGGGACCCTGAATGAGAGAGATTCTCAGGGGATCTGGCCAGCAGGCCCTGAGCAGGACCCCAGGAAGTGGTGGGGAAAGTACACCTCAGCCCCTTTGTCTCCCATCCTGTACCAGCCACTTCCTGTGTCCCCGCTGTCCTGGGTAGGTTCTAGGTGGAAACAAATTCGTATGCATTTTTCTTGTGAAGATGTATTAGTTACACTGCTATGTAGGAAGTGATAGCTGGGTTTCTCATGATAGGAACAATACGTGTTGCTACCAGAAAACGCAATCTAAAGGAAGAAAGGCTGAAACAGCCCCCTTCCACCCAGAGGCAGCCCCTCTTAACCCCTCGTGTTTGGCCTCCGGGCTTGTCTGGGGTTTTCTCAAAGCCCTTCCCTTGTGGTCTCCACAGCAGCCCATGAAGGATTGTTAGCCCAGTTTGCAGTTGTGGAAACAGACAGGCCACAAGTTTTTGTTCCTGACAGCAGCTTTGGTAAGGGCCACACTGGGTCAGTGAACCCTGGCTTCTTGACCCCATCTCCCTGAGGGGTCTGATGGTCCCAGAGCTGATTCCCCACTTCTGTGGACCGGGTAGACGTCTCAGTTGAGAAAGACTTTGTGACCTCCAAATCTGTGGGCAGTCATGGTGCCACTTCTGGGCACACGTGGACACATGCATCTCTCCATCTGTGTCTTTGGAGGCCAGCTCCCCTAGCCCCCATCCCACGTGAAGGACAGTGGGGACTTCTTTGCCTGTCAGGGACACAGGCAGAGCTGAGGGATGGCAGATGGCTTCCCAGATGTCAGAGATCTTAGTCCATCCAGCTGGTGCAAAGGGTTATGTGGGGGACAGTAGTGATGATGGGGGAGGGGAGGGATTTATAGAGCCGTCTGAATGGTTGAAGATCTGGACCTGATATATGAGGGTCAGGAGGAGGCACTTGAGGCAGGGAGTGATGTGATGAGGTTGGTGGTTACCATGGTGATATGGGGTGGCAGCTTGGTGGCTGAAAGACCAGCTGAGAGGGTACGGGCCCTCTGGGAAGCTCTCCACACTGCTCTGTCTTTGCTCATACTGTTCCCTCAGCCTGGCATGAACTCCGCATTTTGTTGCATCAGCAAACTTACCCTTCAACATGCCAGGCAAGCGTCTCCTCCTGAGAGCTGCCTCCCACAACCCTCCTTATGGGCCTCAGTCTGCCCTCACCCCAAACCCAAACCAAACCAAACCAAACCAAACCACTGCCATGGAGTTGATTCTGACTTTGTGATGGCCCTACATAGAGTTCCCGAGCCTGTAAATCTTTTCAGGAACCGACTGCCTCATCTTTTTCTTGAGGAGTAGCTGATGGATTTGAACTGCCGACCTTGTGGTAGCAGTACAACACCTAACCTCCAGAACCAGTGGTACTTACCATGGAGTCTAATAAAGAGCTCATGTGCAAAATGGGAATAAAAAAACATTGTAAAATATATACCACATGAGATTTGCAACTTTAAAGTGTACAATTTATTACATTCACAATTTGTTGTTGTTGTTACATGACGTCGAGTCAGTTCCGACCCATAGCGACCCTGCATAGGGTTTCCGAGGCTGTAAATCTTTACGGGAGCAGAAAGCCTCATCTTTCTCCCGCGGAGCAGCTGGTAGTTTCAAACTGCTGACCTTAAGGTTTGCAGCCCGATTCGTAACCACTACGCTACCAGAGCTCCTTACATTCACAATATTGTGATATTAATTACATTCACAATATTATACAATTGTCATCACTCTTCTATTTACAACTTTTTCATCACCCCCAACAGAAACTCTGTACTCCCTGAGCAATAACTCCCCCATGCCCTCCCTCATGTTGTTGTTGTTGTTAAGTGCCACTGAATCAGTTGCGATTCATAGATTCATAGCAACCCTGTACAGGGTTTCCAAGGAGTGGTTGGTGGGTTTGAACCACCCCCTTTGTGGTTAGCAGTATAGTGGTTATCCTACAGCACCCTCCTCCTAGCCTCTAGAATTAGTTCTGAAAATGGAATTTCACAGTGTTTTTAATGACAATATTTAAATTGAATGCACTCTCTCTTGTTTGGCTTGAGAACTCAGGGACCCGTTCTCCTGAGTTAGATACTCATCACGTGCCCACGGTGGGTTAGACACGACTAATGTGGCCCAGTGAGGATGTGTCAAGGAGGGCAAGGGACAGACACAACGGGGATGAGAGCTATTTCTCTAAGATGAACTCTCTGGGTACTACTGAAGGGGTTTCCTTTCGGGAATTCTCCTTTCTCACTAGCCCAGGAGGTCCTCAGAATAGTGTCCACATCATTTAGGACCTCGTCAGTCTACATCTATGGAGAGGCAGGGTGGTGAAGCTGGGAGATGGAGCCTCTACTCTCAAATCTGAGGCATTCCTGCAGACACCCGTCCCAGGTCACCCACGTGTGGGTGTGTGCCTGAGGGGCCAGGCTGCGGAGGAGATGGCTGAGGATTCCTTACGTTCCAGACGGTGCTGTTAGAGAAAACAGTAGCGTCAGAGGTGCTGCCCTCACTCATGGCTCGTGGTTAGGCTTAATGAAGCGGCAGGCCTGCTTCCTGGGAGGGACGGGTCAGTGGGGAGCAGTCATGAAAAGCCAGAGACAGACCACCCTGAGCATAGCCCCCAGGCCCTTCCCTGAGCCAAACTTGGGGAGTGTCCCACTTCAAGGACCTCAGGGGTTGCCTACCCACACGTTGCAGGGGTTGGGCAAACACAAGGGGTTCTGGGAGCTTCCTCCTGATAGCTGAACCACATGGGTGCACCAGAGATTTGGACAAATTATCCAACAAGCAAGACAAACACGGCTTACTTGTGCTCATTTACTAATCTGCTTTGTTAAGTGCTGTTGAATCAGTTCTGATGCATAGCTACTTTGTATAAGGTTTCCAAGGAGTGGCTGGTGAGCTTGAACCACCGACCTTGTGGTTCGAACCCACTTTGCAGTCCAGCGCATTAACCCACAGCGCCACGTCAGGACTCCACTGGTCTGTAGTGAACTGTTTTACATGGGCTTTACCAAAACCTATGATATGGTTCAATGCAGATTTTAAATTGTTCACTACAGATTAGTAAGCACAAGTAAGCCTTGTTTACCTTGCTTATTGAGTCATCTGCTCCTGGGTCTAAATGTTTTGACAGCTGGGGCCATCTGTGTGGGGGACCTTACATATAGTAAACACTGTATTTCTGGGCTCCAATAGGTGTGAAACCTGCTATTCCCCACCTCACTTCAATAGAAAATTTGGGAGTCTCACACTTATATTTCAAGGTAGGGACTGGGAGGGGGTTTGTGGTTTCTTCCATTTTGCTATTATAGTCAATCACACCAGGTTTTTCTTGTTTTTGATTTTAATGAAGTTGACTTGTAAGTTCAAATTCAAAGACATCAAAATGTGCAGATTACATTTAGCCTTTGCTAGAGCAGGAACTGCATGGGCCATCGTGTGAAAAGGGGGAAGGGGACTGTGTGTATAAAAGTGGGCCCTTCCATGGGCCATGTGACCCTCTGGGTGAAGTTATACAAACTGAACCAGTTAGTCTGTAACCTTTTGCGATTGGGTTTGTGTTTTCACTCAGCAGAACATCCTTGAGATCCATACAAGCTGTTGCATGTCTCTGAGTGACCTCGAGGTCCCTTGGCTTGAGGTTTCCCCACTGCTCTGGGAGGGAGCCTGGAAGATGAATGCCATTTGTTGGAAAGTACCTTCAGGTTGTCTTTGTTCCTTGGGGAAAGACTCAGCAAAGCAGGTCCTCAGGGGACTGACTTTTTAAAAAAAAATTCCCTTTACTGCTCTGGATGTTAGATAACCAATTTAACATCCTTTCAGAGGTCTTGAGATTGTGACTTGCATACTTGTAGTTAAGTGCCATCGAGTCGGTTCCAACTCATAGCGACCCTGTATAGGGTTTCCGAGGAGTGATTGGTGAGTTTGAACCGCCAACCTTGTGGTTCAAACCAACCTTGCGGTCCAGTGCTTTATTCCACTGTGCCACACCAGCAAAATCTAAAGTTAAAAGTATTTCAACCCAGGTTACTAATTACTTTCTTAAAACAAAACAAAAATATTTTCTTTAAAAGTAATGATAGTTAGTTGTAAAATAGTTCTGAAGCGCCCCTTGTACCGTTTGGCCTGCTTCCCCTGATGGTTACATTTTGTGTCTCTAGTACAGTGTCAAGACCAGGAAATGGACAGTGGTCCAGCGTCATTTTATCATGTGTAGATTTGTCTGATAAGCAGCACCGTGCGAAGATACATAACTACTCCATCATTCCTTCACCACATCCATCTCCCGCGTGCACACCACCCACCCCCACAGTCAACACCCTCCTCCCTGCATCCCTAACCTGGCAACCACTCACCTCTTCTCCATCTTTCTAATGTCATCACCTCGTGAATGGTATACAAATGGGACCAGATAGTATGTGACCTTCTGAGATTTACTTTTTTATCCTCCTTAGCATAATACCCTTGAGATCATACAAGGAGTTAGGTCTGTCAATCATTTCTCTTTCTTTTTTGATGAGTAGTATCCCGTGGTCTGGATTTACAGCAGTTTGTTTAGCCACTCATCTGTTGGAAGACATTTTGGTTGTTTCTGGTTGCTGGCTATTATGAACAAAACCACTATAAACATCTGTGTGCATGTTTTTGTGTGGACACATGTTTTCATCACTCTGGAATAAAGGCTCAGAAGTATGTTGGGTCATATGATAATTGCATGTTTAGTTTTTAAAGAAACTGCCAAAATTTTTACAGAGTGGCTACATAAGGAAGACCGTAGAAGAATTGATGCTTTTGAGTATGGTGTCGGAGGAGAATATTGAAAGTGTCATGGGCTGCCAAAAGAACCAATAGATCCGTTTTGGAAGAATTGTAGCCAGAAGTGCTCCTTAGAGGCCAAGATGGCCAAACTTCATCTCTCATACTTCGGGCGTATTGTCAGGAGGGACCAATTGCTGGAGAAGGGTATCATGATTGGTAAGGTGGAGGGTCAGAGAAAAAGAGGAAGACCCCCAACGAGATGCATAGGCCAAGTGGCAGCATTAATGGACTCAAGCGTGGCTACAGTAGTGAGGTTGGCCCAGGATCGGGCAGTGTTTCGTTCTGCTGTGCATAGGGTGTCTATAAGTCAGTACCGACTTGATGGCACCTAACAACAACGTCCATGCAAAGGAGCTCTAGTAGCGTAGTGGTTACGAGTTGGGCTGCCAACCTGAAGGTCAGCAGTTCTAAACTACCAGCTGTTCTGCTGGAGAAAGATGAGGCTTTCTGCTCCCATAAAGATTTACAGCCTCGGAAACCCAATGGAGGGTCGCTATGAGTCAGAACTGGCTCCACGGCATGTAACCACCAGCAGCAGCAAGACACATTAATACAATGACTGTAACAGTGGGCTCAGACACACACAGATTGTGAGGATGGCACAAGAGTGGGCAGAGTTTCATTCAGTTCTAGTCAGAACTGACTCAGTGGCACCTAACAACAATGATCTTTTGTCAGGTATGTGATCTGCAAATGTTTTCTCCAGCTGTGCTGAATCAACTGGCTAACCTATTCATTGAATTTTTTCTTTGGACAATTAATTCAGTTTTGCAAGTTAAATTTGATTATTTTTCACTTCAGCCAGGTTCTTTTTGGTAGCGTATTAACTCTTGTTCTCTTTAAATACTGTATTTTGTTTCCTTAAACATTTCATATACAGTCACTGATATTCGATATCTGATAGTTCCAACATCTGAAGTTCCTAATGGATGTGTGTAATCCATTGTTGTTGGTTGTTTCTCCTGAGGCCTCATCCACGATGGCTCATTGTGGGTTTAATTATCTATTATTGATACATCTTGGTTTGATCATATTCTGTGGGAATCCTAAAGACTTGGTGATGATGTTTTCCAGAGCAAATTTTCATTGGCTTCTGCCCAGGATGACGACTGAGATGGGACTTAGTGCCCTTTGGCAGTCTTAGGCAAGTGAGCATCTCAGATTCAGTCCTTCTTTTCTCCTGCTAGCCTAAGACTTAATCTCCTAAGAAGACCCCTATCATTTGTCTACTAAGTACCTTCTCCAATTTTTGCTAAATAATAGAAAAAACGGTTTGTGGGGTTAGCTTTCTTCCTGCAAGCCTGCTGATAATACATTCGAAAACATATTTCCTTTACTTAGTTCAGGGGTGAGGAACATTCAGCCCTTGGGCCATATGTTGTTGTTGTTATGTGTCGTCGAGTCGGTTCCGACCCATAGCGACCCTGTACAGGGTTTCCGAGGCTGTAAATCTTTACGGGAGTAGAAAGCCTCATCTTTCTCCCGCAGATCAGCTGGTAGTTTCGAACTGCTGACCTTAAGGTTCGCAGCCCGATTCGTAACCACTACGCTACCAGAGCTCCTTAACGCTACCATATAAGGCCCTTGAAATCATTTGGTCTGGCCCTCTCAAAGCAACCGCATTTCCGGCCATCACATTGTTAATGGTTGTTAAGTGCCATCAAGTCGGTTCTGACTTATAGTGACCCTGTATAGGGTTTCCGAGGACCAGCTGGTGGGTTTGAACTACTAAATTTGTGGTTTACAGTCCAGTACTGATTCTACAGCACCACACCAGTCATCACATTTGGTTATGTGCTGTGGAGTGACCCTGTAGATCTTTACGGGAGCAGAAAGTCTCATCTTTCTCCCATGGAACAGCTGATAGTTTCGAACTGCTGGCCTTGAGGTTCGCAGCCCGATTCATAACCACTACACTACTAATTAAACGTTTGACCAACTATAGCAAGCTAACTTTTAATGTGATAATTTTGTATGGCCCGCAAATGATGTTATAAATTTTCACAGAAAAAAATGTTCCCCACCCCTGACTTAGTTCATTTCCTTTTAAAAAAGTTTTTATTGTGAATTATGTGTTAGTTTTCATGGGTGAACATTATTTTTACATTCATCATATCGTATTTTGTTTCATTGCAATGATCACAATTCCCTGCATGCATCATAAAAAACAATCAAAGGGTACACCCCACACGCCTGCCCCCCAGCCACCAGCACAGAGTCCCCAGCTGCTCCTTTCTGTCTACTTCATCGTCTCTGCCTCCATCCCTAGTGTCACTGCCTCCGGGACAGGGTCTCACACTTCGCTTTTCTCCCTTGATCATTCCAGGGACCTCTGCTCCTTGACTGCAAAATCAGCGGGTCCCCTCCTTTTGTTACCAAACATTTACATTTACCTTTCCAACACTCACTGTCAGACCTGAGAGCAATCATTCCCTATTGAACCATAGGAGTCCTTTCCTCCTCACCTTTTATCAGCCCCCTCCAGACAGGTTGGAAACAATTCAGTGGAGAGTCTACCTTTCCCTGTATCCTCTGGAGCTAGGTTCCCTGTTGAAAGCTTATAAGCCAGTCATTTCTTGTCTTTGTAGTCCCCCCATTTTGGGTAGCCAATGTCTAAGTTCCCCCATTCCTGTCTACCTTGTGTACCAAGGGGGTGGGAATGATCCTTACTGTAAAGATTTGTCCGCTCCTTTGTCATCTATCCACAAGTATAGATCAAGTTCATCCACTTGTAGTAGGTAACTCTTTTTTTTTTTTCCCCCTCTTCTTTCTTCTTCTAGTCGTGTTCTGATCATCCAGCCACTGATGCCAGGTCAAATGGGTACTATCTGCAAGTGTGGGTGTTCTTGTGCATCCCTTTTAACTTTCTATCAGCAGGATGCTTCACACTCCATTCTAGTCTTCTGGGGCCATGTCCCTGCCTCTGGGCCCAGGCGTCCCCAGGTCTCGTCATACTGCTGGTTAACCAGGTCTAAATTCAGGTTAACAGGAGTCTATTGAATGTGGTCGGGCTTAGTTCACAACTTCATTGCTGTTTTTTCCCCACTTCCCCTATTGGTGACAAACGTGGTCAGCAGCAGGACCATATGCCTGCTAGTGTATTTT
>NW_006408521.1:46339107-46385567 GCF_000296735.1 Chrysochloris asiatica | reverse complement strand
GAGATGGATCAGCCAGGTGGCATCATTGATGGACTCAAATGTGGCAGCGGTAGTGAAGTTGGCCCAGGATTGGACATTGTTTTGTTCTGCTGTGCATGGGGTCGTTATGAGCCGGTTCCGACTCGATGGCACCTGACAACAAAAACAACAACAATGAGGTCAGATGCACTTTAGTCCTCATACTGGCATCTTTGCTTTTGAGCATTTAAAAGAGGTCTTGTGCAGCATATTTGCTTACTGCAAAATGATGTTGGAATTTTTGACTGCTGCTTCCATGAGTGTTGATGGTTCATCAAAGCAAAATGAAGTCCTTGACAACTTCATTCCTTTCTTCATTTATATGGATGTTGTTTATTGGTCCAGTGTTTTCTTTACATGGAGATGCAACCCACACCAAAGCTGTGGTCTTTGATCTCCATCAGTAAGTGTTTTAAGTCCTCCTCACTTTTAGAAAGCAAGGTTATATCATCTGCATATTGCAGGTTGTTAATGAATCTTCCTCTAATTCTGATGCTATGTTTTCTTCATATAATTCCACTTTTCTGGTTATGTGCTCAGCATACAGACTGAATAAGTATGGTCAAAGAATACAACCCTGGTGCACACCTTTCCTGGTTTTAAACCATTCGATGTTCCCTTGTTTTGTTCGAACAACTACCTCTTGATCTATGTACAGGTTCCTTATGAGCACAATTAAGTGAGCCATAATACTCATTCTTTGCAATGTTGTCCATAGCCTGTCATGATCCACATAGTCAAAAGCCTTTGCATAGTCAGTAAAGCACAGGCGAACATCTTTCTGGTATTCTCTACTTTCTACCAAGATCTAACTGACATCAGCAATGATATCCCTCATTCCCTGCCCTCTTCTGAATCCATCTTGAACCTCTGGAAGTTCTCTGTCAATGTGTGCCTGCAGCCATTTTTAAAATATCTCCAGCAAAATTTTACTTGAATATGATATTAATGATATTGTCCAATGATTTCTGCATTCTGTTGGGCACCTCTCTTTGGCATGGGCATGGATATGGATCACTGTCAGTCAGTTGTCTAGGTAGTTTTCCTCCACATTTCTTGGCATAGGTGAGTGAGTGCCTCCATTGCTGTATCAGTTTGTTGAAATAGTTGAACTTGTATTCCATCAGTTCCTTTAGCCTTGTTCTTTGCTAAAGCCCTCAGTGCACTTCGGACCTTACTTCATGATCATTGGTTCTTGATCATATGCTATCTCTTGAAATGGTTTAACATTGACTATTTCCTTTTTGGTCATCTTTTATGTTGTTTAAAAAAGGTATTTGCAATGAAGAAGTCATTGGTCTTGCAAAATTCTATCGTGCCATTTCCAGCATCGTTTCTATCATCTAAGCCATATTTTCCAACGACATCTTGATTGCATGTTTGATCAACTTCAGACTGAAGAACTTGGTATAATTATTCAATTTCATCATCACTGGCGTTAGTGGTTGGTGTGTAAATTTGAATCATAGTGATATTAAGTGGTCTTCCATGTAGGCGTATGGATATTATCCTATCGTAGACCGCGTTGTACTTAAAGACACATCTTGATCTCTTCTTTTTTGATGATCAACATGACGTCATTCCTTTTCAGTTTTCATTCCTGGCATAGTAAACCATGTGATTGTGAGATTCATAATGAGCAATGCTAGTCCATTTCTGCTTACTAATGCCTAGAATATTGATGTTTATGCGTTCCATTTCATTTTTGACAATTTCCAATTTTCCTAGATTCATACTCCATACAAACTGACAGACAATTGGTGGTGAAAATCCTGTGGGGAAGGTCTATTGTGTCCTGTAAGGTTGCTATGAATTGAAATCCACTTGATGGCAATGCATTTGGTTTGAGTGTTGAATGGACAGATGCGACCCTTCAGTTCATGACTTTGGAAGGCATCTTTGTGGTTAGAAACTGGTGGCCCTACTTCTGGGTGAATGCATCCCTGCACAGGGAGCTTAGCGAAACCTAGTCTTTCCTCCAAGGCTACAAGTCACACAGCTATTTTCTTTAAGCTTCTTTTTGGTGGGGGAGTGAGGTGGAGGGGTGAAGGGTAGGTAGGAGTAAGGAGTAGTGAAGGTTTAGGTTTGGGACTATAGCTAGGTCTAGGCTCGACCTAGGACTTTGTTTAGTGTTAGGGATATGGTTAGGACTAAGGTTAGGGTTACTAGTAAGGCTTGGTCATCTAGTTTTTAGGGCTATAGTCAGGTTTGCTTTAATTAATTAATTAATCATTTCCTTGAAATCTATTTGGTTTTCTCTTCATTTGGAAGTCCTATAACTAAATTATTCCCTCTATTATTTCGTAGTTTTGTTGTTGTTGTAACTGTATCTCTGGTTCTCTATTTTCAGTTTTGTAAGTCTGTTTTTCTTTGACTATTTCAGTCTAGGTGATATTGTCATGTATGTTAATCTCAGGTTGTTATCTGGTATTACTGGTTCTCTGTTCAAAGAATGCCCTTTAGTATTTTTTGTAAGGTTGGTCTGGTTTTTACAGATTCTTTTAATTCCTGTTTATGTAAAAATTTCGCCATCCTATTTGATTGACAGTTTTGCTGGGTATAGGACACAGGATTATTAGTTTTTTTTCTTTCAGAGTTCTATGTATGTAATTTCATTGTCTTCTTGCTCGCAAGGAAGAAATCAGAGCTCGTTCTCTTAGTGCTTTGTATAAGTAGGCTTTTGTTTTTCTTGAACTGCTCTTGGGATTTTTCTTTGTCTTTGGTTTTGAAAAGTTTAATTATAATATGTCTTGGCGTTTGTCTTTTGTGGGTCTATCCTGTTTGGAGTTCATTTAACTTCTTGAATGAGTGTCTTCTTGTCTTTGATGATGTTAGAGCAGTTTTCTTCCAATAACTCTTGGACAATATTCTCTATTTTTTCTTTTTTTTTTTTTTTCGGTCTCATTCTGGAATTCCAACCACATGTAAATCATTCCTCTTGATAGTGTCCCATGTAAATATTAGTCATTTCCACATTTTTTCTTTCTTTTTTTCCTGATTGTTCTTCTAGCAGATGAATATTGAGAGATTTTTCTTCACATTCGAGATTTCCATTGCTTCAATTCTGTTTCTTTGCCCTTTCAATGTATTGTCTATTTCTGATGTCTCAGTGTTAATCTTCTGGCTTTCTGATTGCTGTTTTGGTATTATTTCCATTTTTTTCCCATTTATTTTGCCAGTTTGTTTCCTGACTTCTTCTAAAAGTTTGTCCACCTTCTCATGTACATTTGTCTTAATCATTCTTTTAAGCTGTTGAAATGGTCTTATTAACATTCCTTATCAGGTAGTTCCTATTCCATTTCTGGTATCGTATTTTCTGACTCTGTATGCGAGTCACTTGTTTAAGGCATTCATTCTTCTATCTTCACATAAACTGAATGGTCTGATCATTGTGGTGGTGTATTTACATTTGACTGATGTTGGTGTGTTCTCCAGCTTGGATGTGGTAGAGACCGGAAGTGTGAATGCAGTTAGTTCCCTGTTCACTGTGTGTAGCATCCATACGTATTCAGGGCAGATTCATGCACTTCCAGAAGCAGGGGTGCTATGCCTGGTGCCTGACCCCAGGCAGAGGAGAGGCTGTGCAGGAGGGGGCTGTGCTGGGTTGGCAAGGGTGAGGATTGGCCCCCAACTACCAGGAGGGTGTAGAAACAAGGAAGAACTGTACCTCCTTGCCACCAACCTCCAGCCTCATCCTGTGTCTAATGCCCAAGATAGCTGCATTGTTACCTGCCAGCCCACACTCGCCCTTTTCCCTTCTCTCTGGCTGCTCCGATTCAGCTTCCTCTTCCAATGATGTCAGGGTTCCAGGATCACCCTCTGAATTTGTTTCACTCGCTCTCCTGTGTCTCTGTTGCAGAAGGTCTCCTCAATACGTTTGCCTATTCTGCCATTTTCCCCCTTCTTTAGGCCTATCCCTAAGGAAGGTCTCTGGTGTGGCGCTGTAGGATAAGCATTAAACTGCAAATCCCAAGGTTGGCAGTTCAGACCCACCCACTTTTCCTTGGAAACTATACAGCACCACTATGAGTTGGAACTGACTTGATAGCACTGAAATGACAACAAGCTAATCCCAAAGTGTGTGGTTCAAACCCATCAGCTGCTCCTAGGAAAACCCTATACAGGGTTGCTATGAGTCAGAACTGACGCTATGGCACTTAACAACAACTTCCATTAAAAACCTCAGAAGAGGTGCTCTCAGCAGGCACAAGCCTCAGCCCCCTCTCAGTCCTCACCACACAGACCCTGGGAGTGGAGGCTGGTGCTCAAGTCCCCCAGCCTTGGGCTGTGTGGAGGTTGTGGGTACCCCTTCCTGCCTGAAGGAGGTACAACTCTCCCCCCTGAGGAGGGTTCAGCTGAGGGTGGGTGACCCAGCAGCCTGTCTCCACAGCCGGGCCTGTTCTGCCTCGCCCTCTCCCCTGCCCAGGCCTAAACAGATGGAAATGTTTAGGAGGGGACACCAGCTGGCCCACCCCGGCATTTGACCCTCTCTGCAGTCTTAGTGCAGTGAGCACCAGCTGAGCTTAGGCCTCCGAAGGCCCAACAAAGCTTTTCAGGATACAAATTGGGGTCGTCTAAACCCGGGACCTTTCTCTTGGAGAGGGAGAGAGCATCTATATTGACTGTGTCTGCTTTAACATGTGAAACTGAGCTTCCTGTTAGAGGAAAGGGAGGCTGAAGTCAATACCTGCACTCAGTGAAGTGAGAGGAGGGTCACATGCCTTCCTGAGTTCTCCTTGGTTATCTGAGAGCACCCCTGGGGTAAACAGACAGGCTGAATCTGGAGTCCACCTCAACCTTGGCAGCGCTGACCACATGTTTCCCATAACTAAGAGTTTTCCTGAAAGCTCCATTTGCCAAGTTCCTGTCTGGTAGGAAGCAAAATGTAAAGGAAATGCATTTTCTGAGCCTTGTTATGGGCCAGGGCTCTGTCCAACCATGTAAGCACATGGTCCCTTTCTCAATAACAGCTGGACCGATTTAATGATGATGATGATGAATATGGCGCTGTAGGATGAGCACTGGTCTTCGAATCACAAGGTCAGCAGTTCAAACCCACCAGCTGCTCTTTGGAACCCCTATACAGGGCTGCTGTGAGTTGGCACTGACTTGACAGCACTTAACAACATCATTTATTGAAGGCACTCTGGTAGCATAGTGGGTTATATACTAGGCTGCTAACTGTAAGGTCAGCAGTTCAAATCCACTGTGGGAGAAAAATGAGGCTTTCTGTTCCCCAAAAGATTTACAGCCTCAGAAACCCTATGGAGGGTTGCTATGAGTCTGAATGAACTCGATGGCACACAACCATCATCACCACCCTCATTTACTGAAGGAGCCCTGTTGTTATGTGCTGTTGAGTTGGTTCCAGCTTAGTGCCGCTGTGTAGGGTTTCTGAGGAGCAGCTGGTGAGCTTGAACCGCCAACCTTGAAGTTCAAAAGACTTTACAGTCTGGCACATTAACCCACAGTGCCACACCAGGACTCCTGACATTATATGTTGTTGTTATGTGCCGTGGAGTCGGTTCTGACTCATAGTGACCCTGTACAGGGTTTCCAAGGCTGTAAATCTTTACGGGAGCAGAAAGCCTCATCTTTCTCCTGTGGAGCAGCTGATAGTTTCGAACTGCTGACCTTACGGTTTGCAGCCTGATTAGTAACAACTACGCTACCAGAGCTCCTTTTCTCACCTGTATGGCCTGTTAGGAGAAATGCTTCCTGTTCGAAACCTGGTGCTTAGCACGGAGCAGAGGTACACGCTGGCTCCAGAGAGCTCTGGACCCAGCTAGGTGGGTCCTGATCACGTGGCTTTCTTTCTTTTATAGCTCAGTTTTCTCACTCATTGGTGGTGTTGTTAAGTGCCGTCGAGTCAATTCTAACTCATAGTGACCTTGTATAGGGTTCCCGAGGAGCATCTGGTGGGTTTGAACTGCCCACCTTGTGGTTTGCAGTTCAGTGCTGATCCTCACTACCACACCAGAAGTAGCAGGAGATAACGACACAACTTCACAGCAACCTTCTGAAACAGGATCAGAATGAGATCCAGGTAGTCCTGACCAGGCCCTGATGGCACAGTGGGTAAAGCACTCAGTTGCCAACCAAAAGGTTTGCTTATCAGTTTGACTCTACCAGCTGCTCCTCAGGAGGAAGATTGGCAGTTTCATTCTGTGCAGATTGACAGCCTTGGAGACCCTGTGATCACTTCTGCTCTGTCTTGTAGGGTTGCGATGAGTCAGGATTGACTTGATGGCACATGTTTGTTTTTTCAGTTTTTATGACAAGGTTACATTCCAACAACCTTGTCCTAAATTGGTTCTGATGTAAATCAGAAGCTTTTTTCTTTATTCTTTGTAACGTCGTCTGCGCCTGTTCTACAGCAGTGTTTTAAGCAGTAAATCACCAAACACGTATAAGCGAACATCTGAGAATGATGACATCATCAAATTATGCATTGCAACATTGTGTGTAGTGCATATTACTAATGATAAGATGCACATGCAAAAGTAAACTGCACCCAGGGAAGCAGTGACGCCAGAGATGGAGGCAGAGACGATGATGTGGAGAGATGGAGCAGCTGGGGACTCTAGACCCAGAGAGGGAGAGGGGCTGTGTGCTGACAACCGGGGGTGGGGGTGGGGGGCAGGCTTGTAGTGTATACCCTTTGTTTGGTTGATGATGCATGGAGGGGTTTGTAACCATGGCAATGAAACGATATATGATAGGATGAATGTAAAACTAATGTTCTCCCATGTAAACTATCACATAATTCACAATAAAACATTAAAGAAAATAATGATAAGCAGCAGCCCAAACACAGGGTCTTCAGTGTGGTTCATTGTAACTGGAATACTTTGTAAGTTGGGGCCTACCAGTAAAGCTCTTAACATGAAATCCCCATTCAGTGAGTCCTGTCTGTTTCTTTGTAATCATTTCAAATGAATAATTTGAATAAGCTTGCAAGAGAGGCTAAAGTGAAAGATATATATAAAGTATCTGACCCTATGAAGGAACTCAGCAAATGGTGGGGGTCATTTCTGTCAAGGGTCCTGGTGTCGCAATGGTTGAGCACTTGGCTGCCAAGCAGAGGTTAGTGCTTTGAATCTACCAGAGGCTTTGCAGAAGAAGGGTCTGATGGTGTACTCCCGTATAGATTAACCCACAGCCCTCCGCTTGATTCCGACTCATAGCAACCCTGTATAGGGCTTCTGAGGCTTTCAATCTTTATGGGAGCAGCTGGTGGGTTTGATCTGTCCATTGCTTAATGTGTAGCACCCCCAGAGCTCCTTAAAGACTTAGAAAGCCTTCGGGGCAGTTCTTCTTGGTCACATGAGGTTGTTAGGAGTCGGAATCGACTTGCCAGTGCACAGCACTATATTTCTAAGGGCTTCTCACGCCTTGCCTCCTCTATGGATGGAAGCACAGTGAAAGGCTCCGAGGGTCCCAGTCCCCCTCACAGAGGGAGAAGGTGGGTCTGGGGGAGGTGATATAGCTTCCACCTCAGCACTCCCCTGGAGCCTCACTGCGAGCCACTGAGGTATCCCCAGGTTCCATGAAGAGCACCAGCCAAGGAGGCATATCTGGCGCTTGGCTCCGGGTCCAGTTCTTAGGAGACACACCCCTTGGCTGTCTGGCCCCTCTGCCTACCAGGAGACACAGGGCCTGGATGACCCTGGGTCTGCACCCTTGGGCCCCTAGGAAACCCCTCCTCCTTTCTGAAAGACCCAGAGCTTGCTCTTATAGTACAAAGGGCCACAGGGTGACATCTGACTTCAGTGTTTCAGCACCCCATTCCTCACTGGGGTGAGAGCCACACAGGGAAGAACTCAGGGCCTTCACTGCAATTTCTCACCCCTCCCCTGTGGCCTCGGATCCCAGCACATCTCAATGACTAAGCAAAACGGGTGTGTCCTGGAACTTAAAGCAACCCTATTCTCTGTAGGGAGGGCTCTGGGTTTCTCAGACAGGGAGGGACCTGGCAGTGGATGGAAGATAGCCCCCTTCTGAGGTTCAGCCCTAGGGAGTTGCTAAGTGTAGTCCTTGTGGGCCTGTTGTTGTTTTTGTTGTTATGTGCCGTGGAGTCGGTTCCAACTCATAGCGAATCTGTACAGGGTTTCCGAGGCTATAAATCTTTATGGGAGCAGAAAGCCTCATCTTTCTCCTGTGGAACAGCTGGTAGTTTCAACCTGCTGACCTTAAGGTTGGTCGCCTGATTCATAACCACTAAGCTACCAGAGCTCCTTACCTGGAGCCAAATCTTGGAGACCCATGGAGCCCATTCCAGAGGGGCAGTTGCTCGGCTGGGGCTGGCTGCCACCTGCTTTGTCCTCTGCAGTGCCACTTGAGATGCAGGTTGCTGATTAGGGCTGAACTAGCAGCCTCAGCCAGGAGAAGCCAGCTGTATGTCTGCCCACCCTGAGACCTGAGTCTGAAACCCTTCTAAACCTTCAAACCCACGTGTGTTCTTTGTGGTTTATTCTAATAAACTAATAAAGGAGTCCCTGAGTAGCACAAAAGGTTTGCGTTAGACTTCTAACCTAAAGAAGTTGGAATCCGCCCATGGTGCCAGGGAAGATAGTCCTGGCAGTCTGTTGCCGTGAAGATTATAGTTGTGATTCTGACTCATAGTGAGCCCATTGGACAAATTGTTGTTGGTTGTTAGTAAGTACCGTGGAGTTGGTTCCGACTCACAGTGACCCTGCACAGGGTTTCCGAGGCTGTATATCTTTACGGGAGTAGGGTGCCTCATCTTTTTCCCACGAAACCACTGGTAGTTTTGAACTGCTGACCTTGAGGTTAGCAGCCCGACTCGTAACCACTATGCTACCAGAGCTTTAGAATATCTCAGTTGAACTTTCAAGACCTTTACAGAAGGAGTCCTGGTAGCACAGTGTTGGTTAAACGCTGAATTGTTAACCATAAAGTCGGTGGTTCAAACCCACCAGCTACTCCAGGGGAGAAAGATGTGACGACAGTCCGCTTTCATAAGATTACAGCCTTGGAAACCCAATGGGGGCAGTTCTCCTCTGGCTGATAGGGTCACTGTGAGTCCTAAGTGACTTGATGGCAGTGAGTAATCTTTACCATAAAAGATTGCCACGTCTTTTCTTCCGCAGTGCTTAATCACTGTGCGATTGGGGCTCCTTCTGCAAAAGATGAGGACTCTGAAAAGTTACACAACTGCACCTAAAAAATTAGTAATAATTCCTTCAGATTGGCAATACCTGATCAATCTTTATATTTCTAATTGTCTCATAAATGCTATAGCTGTTTTTTTTCAGTTTGTTCATTTGAATCATTCTCTAAGTAAAGGTCATGCATTATAATTAGTCAGTATGTCCTATAAGTCTGTCTCTCTCTAAGCTGTGGCAGTTGGTCTCTGGGGAAGAGTCAGCGTTAGAAACTTGTTAGAAATGCAAATTCTTGGCTCCACTCTGGTTGGTGTTAGTACTGAGTTGGTTCTGACACATACATAGCGTTTCCAAGGAGCAGCTGATGGATTTGAACACCAGCCTTCCAAACGTGCCACGCGTGGACTCATGGCTCTAGTCTATGTCTGTTAAATGTGAAACTCTGTGGGGCCAGCAATCTGTGTTTTAATAAGCCTTCCTGGTTAGTCCCTGCATAGTGCTCAGTTGCTAAGCAAAAGGTGAAGGTTTGAATCCACTCAGAGGCACCCAGGAAGAAAGGTCTGGTAACTTGTCTCTAAAAAATAGTTCATTAAAAATCCATGGAGCACAGTTCCACTCAGACATGCATGGAGTCACCTTGAGTTGGAGATGACTGGACGGCAGATGCATTTGCTCAGGTGATTCTGATGCACATTGGAGATGGAGAGCCTGTGATCTCTAGGTTTCTTCTCCATCTTGCCTGTGTATTTCCTTTGTAATTTACTTCATGAAGTTTCTCTCAGTCTGACTCTTCTTAGGCATTTCTCCCAGTTTGCCTGCTTCCCCAGGCATGACTAACATGTTCCTGTCTCTTCTGTAGCGAATAGGGAGGTTGACTCTGCAGGTAGGGACACCTGGAGGATGAAGAAGTATCTACCTGCTACAGAGGGGATGAGTGGAGAGAACTCCAGGCAAAGAACTGTAAGCGTGAAGACCTGGAGGCTGGATCACGCCCAGATGTTTTAGAGCTGCGGGAGAGATAGGAGGCCACAAAGTGAGTTAGGCATGGTCTGTGAAGGACTGGGGTATCAGCAGCAGGCTGGACTTTGTCCCTTCGCAGGGTGGGAATCCAAGGCCCTAGCACCATTAAGTAATGTGAACAGACCTTGGTTTTGACCAGCCGGCTCTGGCTACAGGGGATTGTGGCTGAAGGGGGCACATCCAGGGTAGGGAGACTGCAGTGTGCCCGCTGAATGTGAGGATCTGTACCCAGGCTGTGGTGCTCAGGGTGTTGGGGCGGGGGCGCTGGAGGGAGAGTTGCTAAGAAAGAAGTAGGAATGGCAGGATTTGGGCATGGAATGAGGAAGGAGCTGGAAACCCCATCGTGTTTGGGCAGGGGAACAGTGGCGGTCCAGTAGAGAGAGGCAGGTCTGCATTATTTGAGAGCAGATCTTTGTCTTCGGAGCTGACTCAGCATGTGTATTTATTTCTAAAACTTGACTCAGAGTGGTCAACGCCTCTGTTGGGCAAGGCCTTGGTGATACTCCATATATGAGAATAGTCACTGGGCCCAACTTTGAACACAGAGCAAATCCATTCATTTACCCACAGACCCATCCATCCATCCTTCCTTCCTTCCATCCATTCATCTATCCATGTCTGTCTGTCCATCCATAAGACGTTTATTGAGTGATGTATCAGGAGCTGAGGAATTAGAGTCCATGGGCAAGACAGGCAGCAGAGAGAATCATCTTTAATATACCACATGTGGGGCTGCTCTGGTGGAGAGCCTCCATGCTGAATGCCAGTGGGCAGGGACTGTGAGGTTGCCGAGTTCATTCATGAAAAGTAGTAGGAAGAAGAGTTGGTTTAGGAAGCATTTCCTTAGCTCCCCCAGCTGGTGCCTGGACACAGAGACACAGGTGGAGGCACATTGACAGCCTGGGGTCACAGGGACTTGGGCCTTTCTTTGCCTCCGGGGAAACTCACAACCCCACTTCTCCCTCACTGGTCGTCTCATCCCCTGGACCATCCCGGGAGGCAGAAGGAATAAGTGGAAGACGTACCTTGCTTGCCTCAGGATGCACAGTTGTGCTTGGTGCTGTGGTTTTTGTAATGCATGAATGCTCTCTTCTATAATTATCATCCAGCCTTTGGAGAGCAGCTATTTCACACTCCAGGTTCTTTGTCCGGCCGGACTCTCCTGATTCATGACAATAAAATTTCCATTTACTCTGGACATCAACCATGGTGATTAAAAACAACAACAAAACAACCCATAAATTATTTACTGAAATGAAAGTTTAGCTGACGGTACTGATGCATTAGTTCAGAAGCCTGTTACAGGGTAATAAAAGATGCTTTATTTTCCTTCTTAAAAGATATTCACCAGTAACCCACACATGACCTTGAGCTGATCAGTTTTCAGAAGTGACATCACAACAAAGGTGTATAAGGAGAGAAAGAGAGAGAGAGAGAGAGAGAGAGAGAAGAGCTTGTTTTTCAAATAGCCAGATTTCAGGCAGCTGTCCGTGAATACCTGTCATCTTGATGTCAGCAGGAGAAAGGGAATGAAAATATATATCACGCTTTATTTTTTTAAAACCATAAATATCAGACCTTAAAAATCCCTTTAAATCGAGCATTTATTTGATAAGTAAATCTGAAAACTAGTGAGAAGGTTTCTTTGGAGAAACTGGGGAGCTAATCATTGTTGAGACCACCTGTCACCGTTCAAAAGAGCCTGGGGCCTTGGAATAAAGTCAGCAGGCTGGTTCTGTCTTCATCTTTTCAAAATGTTGTATTTATGGAACAGAATCGATTTTATGTATCTCAGAAAGTCTACAATTCTGCTCACGGCCATTTGCTGACTAATGTCTCCGGCACAGAAGAGCAACAAGCAAGTTCATGAATTACAGCTCTCTTTGAGGTTCGCTTATTTTAAAATTTTAATTGAGGTTCTATTTTTAATTTTCAGAACGTCTGCTTTGATTAAAGCCATTAGAGCTGGAAGGAAATAAAAATGTGTCTAAAGTTGACATGCTTGCAATTCATGGCAGCCACCCAGAAGAAGTCTCCATTCTAATTCTTGCACCAGGAAGGCCAACGATGACTCATAAACTAATAACTGTAACTCGCTCCTCCTCAAATATTTGATTTGGAACTTAAAAAAACCCTCTGTGGCAGGAGACTTCTTGGTTAGTGCTTTTATTTATTTGTGCAGTCTGCTTTGCTACAGAATTGATCTTACAAGTGACTAAGAATGGGGGGCCCAGCTGTAAGAGTGAACCCAGAAACACCCATGTCAGTTTAATTTTATGTTAATGATATAAGCTAAGGGTTAATGGAGATTCAATGGTAGAATTCTCGTCTTCCATGTGAGAGACCCCAGCCCCACTCTGGGCTAATGTCCCTCAAGTGCAGACACTATTCGTCTGCCAGTGGGGTCTTGGGTGTTGCTAGGACACTGGACAAGTTTCGGTGGAGCTTCCAGACCAAGATAGACTAAGAGGAAAGGCCTGGACATCTACTTCTGAATATCAGTCTTTGGATCACACTGCTCCAACCCATTGAGTGCTGCACATGGAGTTGTCTTGAGTTCAGGACCAAGTCTACAGCAGCTAACAATCACAAAATATAGACCAAAAAATCAAATATATAAGACAAAGTGACATTTCATCACCCGCAGCTAAGAACAAAGGAGACTTGACAATTAAGTCACTAGATGACTCCAATGACTCCTCCTCTGCTTAACTCTATAGCTCTCTGCGGTCTTAGGGCCAATGGCTTGAATTATGCATATGTTCAGTGTTTTTTCTGATTCCGTGATATGACATCGCCGAATTTCCCTGAGCTTCTGGATTTCAGGGTAACTTAGGGGTTGACATAGAAGATGGCTTTGGGTTGGGGACCTTTTGAAAATCTTGCTGGAACAGTGTAGCAGGAAATTCTGTAAATTCTCAGAACCCTCAGCTCTGCCCTTGAGTTGCTAAAGCATTTTGCGTTCCTCTCTCTTTTACGAATCTTCCTTCACTACCTCCACAGACGAGTTTGCATTTTCTTTTAACTGGCTTCCTTTTTCTCCACCTAGTTTGCACTACGGTCTAGTAGTGCAGTGGATTACAAGCTGAGCTGCTAACTAAAAGGTTAGCAGTTCAACACCACCAGCTGCTCCCCGGGAGAAAGATGAGGCTTTCTGCTCCCATAAAGAGTTACAGCCTCAGAAACCCTATACAGGGTCACTATGAGTCGGAACCGACTCCACGGTTCTTTTTTTGAGTCCTGGTGTGGTGCTGAGGGTTAATGCACTGGACTGCAAGGTTGGTTTGAACCACATGGTTGATAGTTCAGGCTCGCCAGCCACTCCTTGGAAACCCTATGCAGGGTCACTATGAGTTGGAACCGACTCGATGGCACTTAACAACAACAACCAGAAGATTACATTATAAAAATCACTATTCCTGTTGAACATTTGGCTTTGCCTAACTCTTCCATTCCACCTGTGCCAAAGCCCACCTGTTTGTACTGAGCTGGACTCTCACATTAGAGGAAGAAGTAGTGGGGGAAGATGCTATTGTTGAAGAAATGTGTACAGGACCACAGTTAATGCTATTCAGATTTTCTCACTGTGGGTAATGATGTACGTGTAATTGGTAACCAGGACACACAGCATATATACTTTGTACATATATATGTTTCATCTATCAACTCGCTTTGCCATTAATTAGCAGGAAAAATCAAATAGACCATCAAAAGTCAATCCAGACAGGGAGAGCAACTGTGTGCTGAAGACCTGGGGGACACGGGGGAAGGATTGCATGGAGAGGATTGTAACCATGGCAATGAGACAATATAAGATAGAATGAATGTAAAACCAGTGTTCTCCCATGTAAACTATCACATAATTCACAATAAAACATTAAAAAAAAAAAAAGTCAATCCATTCATTGCTGATATTCCATTGGTCCTTTTGTTTTTGTTCCTAATTGTTTATCCATTGAATGAATGATTCCTGGCCTTCTTAAGACTCTTAGTACACCGGATGTAAGCTTTTGGAACTCCTCAGGGATCAGGTTGTCTTTTTATATTCTTTTCCCCAAGGAACTTTGAGCACCAGTTTGGCATCCTAAATAAGTGAAGAAATACTAGCTTGAGAACACATTTGTCACCAGGGGTTTGTATATTTCTGTGCTGAATTGATGGAGAGTAGCTGAGGACTCACCTGTGCTTTGAAATAGACAGAGGTGTGGGTGTATGTGATATGTATGAATCTATATTAGAAAAATGTCACTCCTCCATACCTTATCTTCAGATCCATTAAAGCATTGCACAATGTAGCTGGATTTGGATTTGGGATGGAGAAAGTCTGTGAAATTCAATGGTATCCAGTCCTAGCTGAGTGAGGAGCTCGTCGGATAATTTGTATATTACTTTACTGGACAGACTAGGGGAGGTTGCAAGGAGACCCAGAACTTTCTTGGTTCTTGTCCTCAAGTATCTTCGGGAGTTCCCTGGGGGACCAAGGCATGTGTTCAGTGTGTGGCTTAACACATGCTCTGTTGTAAGTCGGTGGAACAATCCAGGGACACGCTCCGAGCAGGGCTGAGTGATGGGGTAATTAGAACCAAGCAGACAGCAGGGTGGATGGTTAGTCTGCAGATAATAGCTTGTTTGCTAATTGCCAGCACCAGATTTCCTGGGCAATTAGACATTTGGTTTCTTCCAAGACCTTCTGTGTAAATGTGGACACATGGCCGCAGACCTTCCAGGTAGCAGGTGGAGAGAGGATGCTCCCAGCTTGGCTGGATGGCCTCGCCCCAGGGGCCTTGGGCTGCGTGGGCTGTGTCAACAGGTGGAAGGACCATCTGGCAGGACCCCCTAGTACAGAGCCCAGCCTCCTCTGTCTCTACGGAAAGGTGCCTTTGTTCTGGGAACTCGGTAAAGAAAGGGAATGGTGGACTTTAGCTGGCTGGTCCAGGAACTGTCTTTGTTGTTGCTGATTGCCAATGAGTCAGTTCCACTCATGGGACCCCATGTGTGCAGAGCAGAACTACACTCCATAGTTTTCAATATACTGTGACCTTTGGAAGCAAATCACTGGTCCTTAGTTCCGAGGTACCTCTGGGGATGGATTTGAACCACCAGCCTTTCCAGTAGCACTCCAGCACTTAATCACCTGTGCCACCTAGGGACGCCTGGAGCCGACTTATTTTTCTGAATTCTTTTCTCAAGAGCACTGAACGATGATGCCCATAGGAATGGTAAAGAGCCTCCCCTCTCAGATAAGCAAGTTGACTTCCTGCCTCTGTAATTGCCTGACTATGCACCTTTCTGTCTGAGGCTGGAATTGAGCCTCCTCAGGGGAGAGAGAGACCATCAGCAGACAGAGAGAGGAGGTGGCCGTATAGATGTTAGGCTTCACAGTCACTGTGATGAATGATGATGTTTCTACCAAGCAGAACAAAATCAATAAGAGCCCAGGGATCATCTCAGTGAGTTGGCAGAAGATGCAGGTGGAATGACCAGGCCTAGCAGGAGACAGGCCTGTGACAACCACCTCAAACCTCTGGATTTCTTTGGCTCCAAGTATTACTTTAGCAAATTGTTGTTGTGTGTAATCAAGTTGATTCCAACTTGTATTAACTCTATTGGTGTTAGGTGCCATCGAGTTGGTCCTGATGCATAGCGACCCTATGGATAACAGAATGAAACACTGCTTGGTCCTGGCCAACCTCAGAATCATTGCTACCTTTGAGCCCATTGAGGCTACAACTGTGCCAATCTATCTCATTGGGAGTCTTCCTCTTTTTCTCCAACCTTCCTCTTTACCAAACATGATATCCTTCTCCAGGGACTAGTCTCTCCTGACATTATACCCTAAGTATGAGGAACGAAGTTTGACCTTCCAAGGAGCATTCTGGCTATACTTCTTCCAACACAGATCTGTTTGGTTCTTTTGGCAGTCCATGGTACTTTTAATATTCTCCTCCAGCACCGTAACTCAAATGCATCAACTCTTGTACCTTCAAATTCACCGTCCAACTTTCACATGCGTATGAGGTTATTGAAAAGTACCATGGCTTGGGTCAGGCACACCTTAGTCTCTAAACTGACATCTTCAGCACTTTAAAGAGGTCTTGTGCAGCAGATTTGTGCAACACATAACTTGGTTTCTAGACTAGTCTTTATGGCGGTAGACTGCCACATCGGTCTCCTGTGAAGTGACTGGTGGGTCCAAACTCTGCACCTTTTTGGTTAGCAACCAAGTGCTTTAATCATTGTGCCACCAGCATATTATTCTTTAGAAAATGATCCTCTTTTTTTTTCCCTAGCCAGGGATAAGTGTGTGTACTAACTAAATGGAGTGAGTTTGCACAGGACCCGGTGTGTGGAGTCCCCTCGAGGCTGACCGTCTAAATGGAGCAGGTTTGCAGAGCACCCTTGCAGCCTTGGTGTGTGTAGTTGCTCCGAGTCTGGCTGTGGTCTCTGTAGTGACAGTGAGAAGGCATGCTTGATGCTCTGCCCGTGCTGACCCTGGTTGAGAGACATTTGCTAAGCATCCCATCCCTGGCTTAGGACTGTGACCGCTCTGTGGGTGCTAGTCCCTGGGGAAGCCACTCCACCCTGGCAGCGTTTCAGAGCAAATGTCTGTGGCCGGGTAATTGCAAGGGCAGCAGGGCAGTCTGCAACATGAGTTCTGCCGCTGGCGGTCGGCCCTGCTCCCAGTTGACCTTATGTCTGTTTCTGGGCTCTGTCTGCCCAGAGCATAAGTACTCATCTAGCTGTCTTTTTGCTGGTGTTTCCTTAATGTCAAGACTTCTCAGTGTCACTGAAGAGCAGAGGTCACCAGGCTGCAGCAAGGCCCCTATGCCAGAGGGAGTGCAGGGCTCCCAACCTACTGCTTTAGGATTGTGGTTGTGGTTGTTAGCTGCCTTCAAGTCGGCCGACGGCTCATGGCAATCTCAGGCACAGGGGACCAAGCACTGCCTGATCCGGAGCCATTCCCCTGACGGTTTGTGGATTGGATCGTTGTGATTCGTAGAGGTTTTGTTGGCTGATGTTTGGAAGTAGTCGCCAGGCCTCTCTTGTAGTCTTTCTTAACCTGGAGGCTCTGTTGAAACCTTTTCAGTATCGTGACAACAGCAGCCTCATATGGACAGACGGGTGGGGCTGCTCTGATGTCACAGGTTGGGAATAAACCCGGGTCTCCTGTATTTGCTGTTGTTGTTGTTAAGTGCCTTCGAGTCGTTTACGACTCATAGGGACCCTGTATAGGGTTTTCAAAGAGCAGCTGGTGGGTTTGAACCTCTGATCTGTGGTTCACAGTCCAGTGCTTATCCTACAGCGCCACACCAGGACTCCTATGTGGAAGGGGAGAATTCCATCACTGAACCCCAATGGGGTTGTTAATCTTTTGGCGATCCCTCACCACTTTGGGAAGCTGAGGGCTATGAAGCCTCTTCCCAGCAACTGCACACAGACATTTGTGTGTATACGAGGTGACCACAGGTTCCTCTGGTCCAGCATGGTGCCCGGGCTAAGGACCGGCTCAACAGAGAACTCAGCTGGAATCCGCACCTCCTGCTTAGTAGGGCTGAGGCAGCAGATGTAGAGAAAGAGCGTCTGTTTGGTTCCGTTGTAAATACAACTACAAGGTCGCAGACAAACCCCTGCCTTTATGGTTGGTTTCGGCCTTACCCACCACCTTAGCGGTTTTCTCAGGTAAAGCCACCTGGAGCCCGTTCCTGCTCAGGGATCACCACATATCACTTCAAGGTTGTATTTGTCTTTTCTTTCAGAGGCAGCGCCCACATCTGCATATTCGTCTCCTGCCCGAAGCCTGGGGGAGACCGGAATCACACCTCTGTCCCCTTCTCATATTGTGGTAAGAAATGAGGGGTGTGTTTGTGCGTTGACACAGGAGGGAGCTGCACTGACCCCCTTTACTTCTGGGTCTGCTCACCCAGGATAGACTTGCTGGGCAGAGATTCATTCAGCTGATCTGGAACCAGCCTGGGAGCGCAGACAAGTCCCTATCCCACCCTGTGCCTGAAAAGGTTGAAGATGTTAATCCTGCCTGCGATGTTAAGTAGCCTGCGATCTGTGAGCACTTACCATGTGCCAGCCACACGCTACATGCCATGCCTCTGTGATCTCATTGATTCTTTTGAAGCCACTATTGCTCCCTTTTTACAGATGCAGAAACTGAGGCTCAGAGGCTCAGGTTGCATTTCCAAGGATACTAATAAGGCACTGTTTGGATGTGCTAGTCATGGTTACTGCAGATGTAGTTGAGAACTGTGAACTAGACTCAGGATGCTCCCAGTGGTGCACAGGAAGTTCTGTATCACAGCTGTGAGCCTTTGATGGAGACTGGGACAGGTAGCTGTTGCCTGAGTCTTTTGTCCCAGTTTTGAGGGTTGTCCCTATGTGTATGAGCAAAGGGCTGGCTCTGGAGGGCCACTCTTGACACTTTTGCACCTTCATGTAGCCCCTGTTGTGGCTAGGGCTTCTGCAGCCATTGGCTGGGGTGACCTGGGCACAGCCTTTTGCAGAGCCAGGCCTCAGAGCCTGGACGTCCTCCACTTGGAGGGATGAGTCCGTGTGAGTGACCCTCATGATGACAGAGTGTTGGCCAGCTGCAGTCCACTGTCCTCTCCAAAACTGGGACCAGTATAACTGCCTCACAGCCTTTAGCCAGGGAGACCTGAGCAGGATGTCCTCTCTACCCTGAACTTCACAAGCAGATGACTGTTGTCAAAGATCCTCAGGACAGGCACCCAGTGGGTAGGGCAGCTTTTCCTCACCATCTTGGCTCCCTAAAGGGGACTTGCTGAGACCCAGGAAAGGATGTCTGTTTGTCCCGGTTTTCCTAACCCTGAAACTCCTCTGTTGTTGTTTAGTGACATCGAGTCAGTTGTGACTCATTGAGACCCTGTGGAGGGTTTCCGAGGAGCTGCTGGTGAGTTTGAACTGATGACCTTGTGGTTCACAGTCCAGGGCTGATCCTGCAACGCTACACCCGGAGTCCTAGTCCTGGACAAACTGGGAGGGCTGGTCGCTTTTCACCAAGTTCCTGAGGGCTCCCTGCAAGAGCTTGAGGTTCACCTTGGGGCACGTGGGGAAGGGGTCAAGGTGAAGGGAGGCCAGTGGGCAGGGTTCTCTGCTTGACCCAAAACAAAACAAAATCCACTTCCATCAAATTGATTCTGACTCATAGAGGTCCTATAGGATAGTCAAACTTTTCCTTAACGTTTCCAAGACGACATCTTTATGGGAGCAGACAATGTTAACGTTCTCCTTTAGAGCATCCAGTGGGTTTGAACCATCAACCTTGAGGTTAGCAGTCCAACGTTTAATCCACTGCACCACCAAGGTGCTCTCGTTTTAGTCAATATCCGGAGAAGACACACCAGAATGCTCCTTAGAAGCTAGGACAGCTGGACGTCAGTTCACATACTGTGGGCATGTCATCAGGAAGGGCCAGTCCCTTGAGAAGGACGTCATACTTGACAAAGTGGAGGGTCACCAGAAAGGCGGAAGGCCCCCAACCTGATGGATTGACACAGTGGTGATAACAGTGGACTTCAGCATCACAGAGGTGAAGGTGACCCGGAGCAGTGTGTCCTTCCGTTGGCTGTAGGGTCACCAGGTGTCGGAACCGACTCGGTTCCTAACAACACCAGGACTCAACAACAACATGGGATTTTTTTTTAAAACTCTGAACTACTTTAAAGAAAAGAATTGCAGGCCTGGACTGTCCTGGCTGACTTACTGGGCAGGTGAGGAGGGGGCGGGTCCCTAGAGTACTGGCCTCCTTGGCTCTTCCCACTTACACAGAGAACATGGGCATACAGGACAGGTACCAGGGGCCTAAGGAAAGAGCTCTGGGCAGTGACTGGAGTCTGCACAGGACTCGGGAGGGTGTTGGGACTGCAGCCTCCGGACTTCTGACCCTGTTGGTAGAATGTGTGTTGTTAGCCATGCTCCTGTGCAGGTGGTAAAGGAAGGGGTGGGAGAGCTGCAGACAGGTGCCCTCAGCCAGTGGGCCTGACCCTCCTCTCAGACTGGGCAGCTGCCAGCATGTCAGGGCCACCTCCTTTGAAACTCCTCCAGTGGGAGCTGAGTCTGTCCAGGCCCTCCCCAGAGCTTGCCATGTGGCCGACTGGAGCCGGAATGTGCTTCAGTGTGAAGTGGGCACATGACTGGGCAGGGATGGAGCCACCAGGGCCATCTCCCTGGAAGCCAGGGTCGGCCTCCCTCCCGGCCCTAACCCGGCCTCTCTCTCCTGCAGAACGACGCTGACCCGAATGTCTCAGAGCAGCAGACATTTCTCGTGGTGGTCGCCATTGACTTTGGAACAACGTCCAGTGGCTATGCCTACAGCTTTACCAAGGAGCCGGAGTGCATCCACGTGATGAGGTGATGCAGGGGCACTGGGGAGTCCTAGTCATGTGGTCACGGCTCTGAGGAGACCTGGGGACACTGGGGGGCAGGAGAAGCATTAGTCAGTGAGCCCATAGGAGGAAGGGCCCTCAGGCCTGGCTCAGCCCAAACTTACCGTGCCCCTTTGGGGAAGCCACTTCTGGCTCCAGGGTTTGGGTCTATAAAAGGTTGGTTTCATTCTGCTTTAGTTGGTCTGGGGTGGGGCCTGGGCAATGGTGTGTTTGAAACCTGGCTCCCCCAAGCCCACCTCACCCCACCTCAGTGATTCCAGTGTGCAGTGAAGGGCACTGAATAGACAGTGTCTGGGATGAATATGACCCAGGAACCGACTCGGCCACTTACTGTATGATCCTTGGAAACCACTGAACCTGTTACACCCCAGTCTTCCCGTCTGTTCAGTGGGGCCATGCAGAGTCTACCTCACAGAGCCTGTGTGTGATTGAAGAAAAATTTCTTCCAAGTGTTTACCAATTGTTGTCTTACCGACTCCAACTTTTGGTGACCCCATGTGTATCAGCGTAGAACTCTGCCTTGTAGGGTTTTGTTTTTTCCCCTACATTTTATTTATTTTGTTGTTGTTGAGAGCACACACAACAAAGCTTATACCAACTCAACAGTTTCCGCATATATAAAGAGGCTTCAAAAAATTTGTGGAAAATGGAATGAAAAGATAATGGATGTTTTCCATGAACTTTCTGAAGCCCCCTCATACAATTCAGTGACATTGACTATACCTTTCAGGTTGTGTAACCATTCTCACCCCTCCCTCACTGACATAAACTCACTGGCCCCTAAGGGTCTTGTCTCGTCTTTAAGTTACTCTTGTCTATTGGCCTCCACATACATAGTTCTTAAAAGAGCATAGAATTTATGGCAGCCATTTTTAACTGTAGTTCGACTTTAAGATGACATCAGGGGATATGTCTGATTTATTTAAAGTTTAAGGATAATCTCGGAGCACTAGTTTTAGGGGCTCTCCACCCTCCATGGCTCCAGAAAGTGTAGAGAATTTGAAATTCTGCCCTTCATTTCCCTGGTTTTAATCAGGGCTCTCCTCTGGAATCTTTGGTCGTGGTGTTCAATAATGGTAGCCCCACATCAACCACATGCAGACTTGATTCCATTTCCTCCTCCTATTCCTGACTCTCTTCCCTCTGGCCCTCCAGGTGAATAGAGACCAATTGTTGTGCCTTGGATGGACTCCATAAGGTTTTCAATGATTGATTTTTTTTTTTTTTTCTTCAAACTAGATTGCCACGCCTTTCTTTCAAGGCATCCCTGGGTGGACTCCAACATTTTGGTTGTTAGCCAAGTGCATTAACTGTTTGAATACACTTGGCTGCCAACCAGAATGCCCATCAAGTGCACATTGTTGTTGTTAACACTGTCGAGTCAGATCTGACCCTAAGTGACCCTTTATAGGGTTTCCAAGGCTGTAAATCTTTGGAAGGAGCTGAAAGCTTCATTTTTCTCCTGATGAGCAGCTGGTAGACTCGAACCTCTGACCTTGTGGTTTGCAGTCCAGTGCTTATCCTTCAGAGCCACCACACTTCAATCATATGCATATCCATGGTAAAATAGAAGTAGTAGTTGTTGAGGTCAAGCACTTATTGAGTCGATTCCTACTCCTAGCGACCCTGTATAGGCTTTCTGAGGAGCAGCTGGTGGGTTTGAATTGCCGACCTTGTGGTTCATTGTCCAGTGCTGATCCTACAGAGCCACACCAGTAGGAAGGTGATAATTCTTCCAGGTGAAGAACAACCATCAGTGATAGTGACCAGAAACCAAAAGCACCACGCCTGATAAAGACAAAATTGCAGCCCAGTGAACCCAGAAAGCAAAGTTGACTGGAGTCTCCTGGGATGCATTCTGTGCTCCAGATGCGCCCTTCCCCCAGTGCACACAATTCCACCACCCCCCACCCCACCCCCCTATGCACACACACATTGTAAATGGATGTGCATGAGGACTTCTGGTCTACCTGATCACCCATCATTGACTGCCCTACTCTGGCCCATGGCCTTCCTGAAAAGTCAGCTGTCCTTGAAACTACTGGAAACCAGGGATTTATCGCCCCAATTTCCATTTCAAGGGATGCCTCTGAAAATGTGTTATTGCAGTTCCTTCAACAGAGCAGTTGTGTAATTGAGCTACAGCTTCCCGAGTCAGATTTTAGGTGTTTTTATAAAGCACAAGTCATGATAAAGCAGTCTGCACCCCAGTCCTCTTGACAACCAGATGAGACTCAGCCTGAGGCTCTTGTCCTAAGAGGCCCCAGAGACAAGTGAGTTCTCCCATCAGGACATAATGAAAAGTCGGGTCTACCAGAGTACCCGCTGACAGCAGAGTCCTCTGGGCCCGAGGGCTTTCTCTGTTGACAGAGACCCATGAGGTAGAATACACCAATGGAAAAGAGCATGCTGTTAAAGCTAGAAGCTGTGTTGATCAGTTTTCAGGTAGTTGTGCTGAGAAACGTGGTTTCCACGGGACAGTCATGTAAGGAAAACAGAAAAGAAGGAGGAACTAGCTTTGAACTTGCTTTGGGAGGGCTGCTAGTCCGGGTGTGGTGCTCTAGGATAAGCACTGGACAGCAAGGTCTGTGTGAACCTCAAGGTTGTTGTCAGGTGCCATCGAGTCAGTACCAACTCATAGTGACCGTATGCACAACAGAAGGAAACACTGCCTGATCCTGGGCCAAGCTCACTGTCATTGTTATGCTTGAGCCCATTGATGCTGCCACTGTACCAATCCATCTCGCTGGGGGTCTTCCTCTTTGTCTCTGACCCTCCACTTTACCAAACATGATATCCTTCTCCAGTGACTGGTCCCTCCTGACAATGTGTCCAAAGATGTGTCCAATGAGAAACGAAGTCTGGCCATCCTGGCTTCCAAGGAGCACTTTGCCTATACTTCTTCCAAAAGAGATTTGTTGGTTCTTTTGGCAGTCCGTGGCACTTTTACTATTCTCCTCCAACACCATAACTCAAATGCATCAATTCTTCTACAGTCTTCTTTATTCACAAGCTAAGTTTCACATGCATATGAGATTACTGAAAATACCATGGTTTGGGTCAGGCACACCTTAGTCCTCAATCTTTGCTCTTCAGCACTTAAAAGAGGTCTTGTGCAGCAGATTTGCCCAATGCAATACATCACCCTAGTTCGTGACTGCTGCTTCCATGCGTGTTGATCGTTGATCTATACAAAACGAAGTCCTTGACAACTTCATTCTTTTCTCCATTTATATGGAACCTCAAGGTCAGCAGCTCAAACCCAGCAGCTGCTACTTGGAAAGCCTATATAGGGTTGCTGTGAGTTGCAACTGACTTGATGGCACTTAACAACAGCAATGGAGATTTTGTTATAGAGATTTTGGAGAGAATTTACCTCTGAATTATATTCCAATCAGAACATAGTAGTGTACCCAGGATGTAGACCGACACTGTTTTCATTTTTGGAGCAAAGTTAATGTGTACATAGGCATGAAGGAGTAAACATAGGAAGGGCGTAAGCTCATGTCACTATTAAGAGAAATGGAAAGCCCGTTTGTGAAAGGTGGAGTGTGGATAAGGAGTCCTGCTGGCACAAAGGTTGGGATCACAAACTCGCCCAGTGGCACCATGGGAGGAATGAGCTGCTATGAGTCAGAACCAATTCAAGTGCACATAGCAACAACAGTTTACATGCTTATCTGCGAAAGTAAAGGTTGGAAGCTTCAGTCCACCCTGAGGCAACTGGAAGGAAATGCCTGGTGATACACACCAATAAATCAGCCATTGTTGGGGTGGAGAGGAGCCCAGTTCTACTCTGACACACATGGGGTTGGCCTGGGTGGGAACCCACCTGACACGCTGGTTATACTGACTGCAATAATAGGAATGATAATACCTACATTAGTGAGTGGCAGCTGATTTGTGAGCACTTTATGTATGGTATGTCCCTAGCCAGGTTTTTAAATTTTCTTTTTTTTATTGTGAGGTTTACATGGGAGAACATCAGCTTTACACTCATCCTATCATATTTCATTTCATTGCAATGATTACGATCCCCTCCATGCATCATCAATAACCAAAGGGTATACCCCACAGGCCTGCCTTCCGGCTGCCAGCACACAGCCCCTCTCCCTCCCTGAGTCCAGTGTCCCCAGCCACTCCATCTGCCCACCACATCGTCTCTGTCTCCATCCCTGGCGTCACTGCCTTTCTGGGTAGTGGTCACTCTCTCCGTTCTTCTCACTTGATGGTCCCAGTGACCTCTGCTCCTGGGCCGCAAAATCAATCTCTCCCCTTCTTTTGTCAAAAAACATCTACCTCTGTATTTCTGACCCTCACAGTCAGTCCTGATGGCAATTATTCACTATTGTACCACAAGAGTCTTATCCCCATTTCCTTTCACCAGCCTGGGTCCAACAGATTGGAAATCACTCAGTGGTGGTTCTACCTTCCCCCACCCCATCTGGAACCAGGATCCCTCTTGAAAGCTTGTAAGCCAGTCACTTCTTGCCTTTATACTCCCACCCCCCACACACACACCTCATTTTGGGTAGCCAGTGTCTAAGTTACCCATCAAGCCAGGTGTTTTTAATACCTCCATTTTACAGATTAGGGAAATGAGGCCTGGAGGGGCCAAGCCACTTGTTCCCGTTCATGGTCAAGAAATGGTGGATGTGGGTGCAGTTCTGCTAGAGACTGCACTGTTGGTCCCTCCTCCCCCGTCAATTCATGGACTTCTGGTTTGTCTTTTCCCTCAGCTCCTTGGAAACCCCACAGAGGTTCGAAGGCACTTAACAACAACAACGAAATTCACCCTGGCTTTCTGATTTTTTATGTGAACATGGATTTCTTCTGTAGGTTTCAGATGTTGCAGAAAGATGTCCTGGGTCCCCACGTGGCCCCACTCACGTGGACAGTAGCGCTGGTGGAGATTGTTTTCTGCTGGCCGCTCAGGTTCCTTCTGGGGAGAGCCCGCAGGATGGGTGCTGAAAACAAGCGTGGGCCTTGAGAGGGAGCCAGGCTTTCTGTATTTTCTACACTGTGCCCTCTGTACTGAGCCCAACTGAAACCCGATATCCTATAACTTCTGGGATAGGGCTGCTTGAGGAGGGCATGGGTGGGCTGCTGTTCCCTCTGCATTCACGAGACTTGTTGCTGCTAACTTGGATAAGCACTGGTGTCTGTAGAGACAATAAAGAGAATTCATATTGTTGCTTGAATTGCTGGGCCTCTCCCTGGGGCAAACACTTTTGGCTCCTATTCCATTTGGTTTTCCATGAGTGCTTCCTGTAATGAAAAGACCCAATGAGCAAACTGCTGACCTTCCTTAGAACTGGTCAGAAACACCAAACCAAACCTTCCCCATTGTCGTCAAATCGATTCCAACTTACAGCGACCCTGTAGGATGGAGTAGAACTGCCCCATAGGGTTTCGAGGCTGTAATTCTTTACAGAAGCAAACTGCCTCTGTGTTCTTCCGTGGAACAGCTGGTGGGTTCAAGCACTTAACCTCGGCGTTCAGAGCACAGGAGTCTTTTTCTTAGTGATTCGGGTCACAGTGGAGCTGCTGCAAGGGCCGGGGGCTCTGGGATCTGCCTGCTCAGAGGGTCAGGATCATCCCTGTCTCCATGAGGTCACTATGGGGTCTGCATCCAGATGGAGTTGGACTGGGAAGTTGGCCAGGGGACATTACAGACCCATTGGGCTGGCTCTACTGAGTTTGATGGTACAAGTGAGGAGCCCCTCAGAGGGCAGCGGGAGACATGTGCCTGGCACACAGTTGTTGTTGTTAAGTGCCCTCGATTCGATTCTGACCCATAGCGACCCTGAACAGGGTTTCCGAGGCTGTAAATCTTTACGGGAGCAGAAAGCTCATCTTTCTTCCGTGGAGCAGCTGGTAGTTTTGAACTGCTGACCTTGTGGTTCGCAGACCGATTCATAACCACTATGCTACCAGAGCTCAGAGTAGGTGCTCAGTAAATGCCGAGTGGGAGATACAGGCAAACCTGTATATTGAGTGAGAAGTTGGGAACTTGCTCCCCTCGGTTTTCTTTGGACCTGTAGATGAGTTTCCAGTCCCTTGCTCAACCACTGGCCCAGCTCCTGTGAGCTCTCACATGCATCACAGTCGTGCATACAGTGGATGCTCAGGTAAGTGCAGCCAGGGCAACGGGGCTCCCATAACCTCTGCCCTTTCCTTGGTGGCAGGCGATGGGAAGGAGGTGACCCTGGTGTGTCCAACCAGAAGACTCCAACCACCATGTTGTTGACGCCTGAGCGGAGGTTCCACAGTTTCGGCTACGCAGCCAGGGACTTCTACCATGACCTGGACCCCAACGAGGCCAAGCAGTGGCTATACCTGGAAAAGTTCAAGATGAAGCTGCACACCACTGGGGTAAGCAAGCCTCAGCCCACCCCAAGTCGGAGTCCTGGGCCTCCAGCCTTGGGGGAGCTTTCCAACCCAGGGCTCCTCAGACGCTTCCCAGGCAGAAGCGCATGTGCACTGAGTTTGTATTTAGAAACGACCCGACCGGGAGTACTCACACTCTCTGAGCACTTGCTGGTGTATATGCAGGCAGGAGATCGTCAGGTATTTGACGACTTGCCTGACTTGGAAATGGGCCCATCAGACTGGACGGTGGCTGTAGCATGGGGGTACGCTGTTATGCAGAAATTAATCCTTCACTTGCTGCATTGCTTGGCCTTCGTGGATCCTGAAGGAGGAACATGGAGACTGGAGACATCTGGAGAGCGGGGACAGTGGCTATTAACTGGCCATCCTGGAGTTGACAACCAGTAACAACTGGTGCACCAGCTTTCTGTGTGGGACAGGGTTTAGCTCAGGAAATCAGGTGCCCTGCTGGTCATGTCCCTAAACTCTGTCCTCTGCTCCCATCAACTGGACCAAGATGCTGGATGTCAATAAGTATGCAAACTAAGGCAATTAAGCAGAGTCAGCGGGGAGGTGGGGTGCTGGATAGAAGTGTTTTTCAGTGTAAGCATTTTATCCTCACACATTCTTTAACTCCTGGTACTTAGAATAGGAAATGAAAGGCATAGTGTTTAAGGCCTCGGGCACAGCTCCTGGGGTCAGACTTGTTGTTGTTGTTGTTGTTGTTAAGTGCCATCGAGTCGGGTCCGACCCATAGCGACCCTGTACAGGGTTTCCGAGGGTGTAAATCTTTACGGGAGTAGAAAGCCTCATCTTTCTCCCGCCTGGGTTTAAATGCTGTCTCTGCTAGCTTCAAGACACTTAATCCAAGTTCCTCAGTCTCTCTGTGGCGTGGTTTTCCTTATCTGTGAAATGGGGTAATGATAGCGGCGTTTTCAAGGTAGATGGTAAGCCCCTGGTGGAATCCAGTGCTAACTATCAGTACAGCACAGGCTTCCCCTCCAAGCCGGCGGGGGTGGGGGGGGGAGGGGCTTCCTGGTGCTTGGACCCCCTTCTGAGCCTGGGATCCACCGCCCAATAGCACACACAGGGAAGAGAGGCAGCTGAAGGCTATGTTAGGAGGAGGGATGCAGACACCACAAGGCTGGGGTTAGTGACTCAGTGCCCCTTTAAGGTCCAGAGGCGGTGCATAATTACCCAGAATTACCCAGCCTGGATCAGTCTGAGTCCCTGCGGACTTTCCCCTAGCAGTAAAGAGCCTCTTGGTGACTTGGGGGCTTCTCTTGTGTTTTGCTTGCACTCTCCACCCCTTCCATTCTCCCGGGTTGCCCTCATCATTTTTTAATGACCCCTGGCCACCAGCACCTGAGCTCTCACGAGCATCCTCCATCCAAGGACTGTGCTTCCTCAGCAGCTCCTCTGGCTCCTGGCAGAGAGGAGGTTATGATGCTGGACTCTCGAGGGATTAGGTAGCTCAAGCTTTAGGATATTTTGCTTACTTGGTTGGCAGCTCTGGAGAATGAAAGCTTCATGTCTGCTTAGTGTCATTCACAGCATCGAGTTGGCTGATTTCTGCCTCCATTAGGGGAACTCCCAAGGGTGATGGTGTGTGTTGGAAATAGTATGTAAATGTAATCGGGAGTGCCGGCTGCTCCTTTTTTTTTCTTTCCCTGGCACTGTCATTAACTCCAAACCTCTGATCCTGGAGGAGCCAGGAGAGAGAGGGAGAGAGAAAGAGAAAGAGGGCAGGGAGTGGAGGTGGGGGCTGTGAGGCAGAGTCTCCTCTGGGGGACCCTCCATCCCAGCCTACTTCTCAAACATCTGGACACACAGGCATGACCCCCCAGGACTCCCTCCAACAAGGAGTCCTTAGAGCCAGGAGGTGGGTGTTCTCGCATCATCACCCCACTGCCTCATGCTTTCTCCCCCAACCAGGACCTCACCATGGAGACTGACCTGATGGCATCCAATGGCAAGAAGGTGAAAGCTCTTGAAATCTTTGCGTATGCCCTGCAGTACTTTAAGGAGCAGGCTCTGAAGGTAAGCCCACAGCAGTGGGCTCTGCATGGTAGGTGGAGGTGTCCAGGAGCGGGGGCTCACTGTGTGTGAGTCAACTCCACAGCATCTGGGTTTTCAGCGTGTTGGTCCTTCACAGAGGACAGAAGGACTCGCCGAGGGGAGGAGTCACTGCATGTTTGACCAGAAGAGATGAAAGTAAGGGTTTCTCAGAAGTCACAGCAAATGATGCAATTTCGATGTTCATGAAGGAAAGCAAGTTAAAGTAACTGACAATAAAAAGGCAAAACAGAATACCCAGCGTTCTCTAGTCAATTCTGACTCCCAGTGATCCTATTGGACAGAGAACTGCCCCATAGAGGATCCAATGATGTCATCCTTATGGAAGCAGATGTGCATAACCATCTCTTACAGAGTGACTGGCGGGTTCTAACCTGTGACCTCATGGTTAGCAGCCAAGTGCTTGTCAGTTTCCTTTCCCTCCCTTTTCCGCTCACTGGTGAAGGAATTGCCTAGTTGGAAACACTTCCTGCAGCCCGAGGAAGAGCCCCAGTGGTGTTTTGAACCCCTGTTCTATTTGTTGTTGTTGTTAAGTGCCATCGAGTTGGTTCCAACTCATAGCGGCCTTGTATAGGGTTTCCAAGGAGCAGCTGATGAGTTTGAACTGCCGACCTTGTGGTCCGGTGCTTTATCCTACAGCGCTCTGAATAACCCTGGTGGTAATGATGCCATGCGTAGGGCCATTCTCCGAACCTGTCACAGTGCTCACCTGCTCTAAAGCCCAGTGCAGACCTGTGACGGATAAAATATTATGATAAAAAGAACACTTGTTTCATATTAGGCCAAAGCAGAGATGTTTTTAAAACAGATTTCTACGAGAATTCACTGATCAAAGAGGAAGCTAATTCAGTGACGGGGTGGATCACACCCAATTTAACTATTTGAAACAAAAGGCAAGATCAGATGCCCATCAAACAAAAAAACAACAAAATAACCGAAATGAATATTTTATCAGCTTATGAATCTGAAGTGTGTCTGCAGGGCCAGTTTTGATGTATATGTACATCAGTGTGTGTTTAGGTGTAATTTCAGATTTATCTGTGACTACAGCAACAGGAAGGGAAAGTAGAGGGTAGGAGAGAGTGATGATCAGCACAAGGCTTTGGCTCGATGCTTCACATTGGTTTTCATTCAGTCTTATCAGTATCGCTATGTATTAGGTTTGTTATTCCCATTTTACAGATGGGCACACTGAGGTCTTAGAACGTTCCAGAGACACATTTTCCTCTCCTTGGACCTGATGGAAAAGGAGTCTTTGGCAGGGGTGAAGCAGGAAAGGTGTTTTTGGGGACCAGCTGTGCCCACTTGACCTGTTATCTTTTCCTTGGCTTCAGGAGCTGAGTGACCAGGCAGGTTCGGACTTTGAGAACTCTGATGTCAGATGGGTCATTACGGTGCCGGCCATCTGGAAACAGCCTGCCAAGCAGTTCATGAGACAAGCTGCCTACCAGGTGAGTGAGGACCAGGACAGGCAGGGGCCGGTGAGAGCGAAAGGGCAGAAGGATCCCAGGTGTCATCCTGGTTGTGACTTTGCCCACAGTGGTGACTGCAGCCTCGCTCACATTGTCCCCCAATACCACAGGCTTCCGGAGGCACTGAGACCTGGAACCTGCCAGGTGCCTGTATGTCCTCTGAGGGGAAGCAGGGCCTGTCAGATAGGCAAAGACTTGGGATCCATTTTCCTTCTGACTTTACCCATGTCCTGGACATGTCTCCACGGTAGATTGGAAATGGAGTGAGAGACATTTCTCTGTGGGAAAACAGAAGTGAGGACCTAAGGAAGAGGCATGGGGAAATGGGACTCTGTGAATACGAAAGGAGTAAAGTCAGGTTCACTCGCCATGGACCAGGCAGATCAGCTTAGTGCAGAGGCGGGGAATAAAGGAAAGAAGATTGTCCTCTGCAGGCTTCCTGGAGACCTGGGTAGTGGCAGACGCCTGGGTAAGGACAGTGGTGTGGCCAAGGAACATCAACATGACGCTCATCAACCTCGGATACAGACCACCAGTGCCAATGGCAGCCCGTGCCTGCCGGTGCTGGGGGCCAGCATGGCGCCACGGGGTCTGAGATGTCCAGCTTGTGAGGTTGGCTTCCCCACTGCAGACAGTGTTAGACATGATGAGGCTTCTAGGAGGACTGTATGTTGTGATATCAGCACAGAGCTGGTACCTGTTGTACTTCATCCTCTTGGGGAGTGTGTGCCCCTGCTGGGGTCTGATCTACACTGTGTACTGAGGTCGGTCTGGGGAAAGTGGGCACAGCTGCCCTTTTGCCTGGTTGGCCTCGAGAGACAGCCTGTCCGTCTTTCCCAGGAGAATGTGAAATGGTTAAACACTCAGCTGCTAACTTGAAAGGTTGACAGCTTCCACTCACCCATCGGCTCTGAGGACAAAGACCTGGCAATTGTACCTACGAAGATGACAACCTAGAAAACCCAGTGGGGCAGGTCTAGTCTGCCACATGGGGTCACTATGAATCAAAAATGGACTTGACATCACCTAAATACAGCAGCAGCAGCAGCAACAACGTAATTCTGACGTTGAATTTGTGGTCACAGGTATGAGCCCAGAATCAATCCTGAGCACTGGATTATAGCAGAAGGGGTCTGTGAGCCGATTTCAGCTCGTAGCACCCGGACTGCACTCTCTCTAACTGCTGTTGAGTCGATTCTGACTCATAAAGTTTCCAAGGTTGTCAGTCTTTATAGGAGTAGGAAGCCTCATCTTTCTCCCGTGGAGCTTCTGGTGGGTTTGAACTGCCGACCTTATGGTTAGCTGTCCAGTGCTTCTCCTATATTGCCACCAGGACTCCTGCAAGCCTGGTTTGCACTGTAAAAAGTTTAGTGCATCAAGGACGGTGTTACGGATTAGATTATGCGCCCTGCACCCCACATGTTATTGTTTGTTGTTTAAAGTGTTGTGCCAGTTTTAACTCACAGCAATGTAGTGTAAGTTTTCTGCAGAGCAGCTGGTGGGTTTGAACTGCTGACCTTGTGATTAGCAGTCCAGTCCTTATCCTACAGCACCATACCCCGATTCCCTCCGCATTTCTCACCATGTATGTTTATATGGTTGGAATCCTAACCCCACTGCCTGTGGCTGTAACCTCGTTTGGAAATAGGGGTTTCTTTGTTAGATGAATGAGGCCATATCAGTGTAGGTGGTGGTGGTGGTTGTCAACTTGGTTCTAACTCAGAGCATCGCTGTATAGGGTTTCCAATGCTATAAATCTTTACGGGAGCAGAAAGCCTGATCTTTTTTGCAAGGAGTGATTAGTGGATTCCAACCACTGACATTGCCGTTAGCAGCCCAGTGAGTAACCCATGACACTGCCACGGCTGCTAAGGTACTGATTTATTATCAGTGTAGTTGTTGTTGTTAAGTGTCTTTTAGTTGGTTTTGACTCATAGCAACCCTGTATAGGATTCCGAGGAGTGGCTGGTGAGCTTGAACCACCAATCTTGTGGTTCAAACTGACCTTGCAGTCCAGCGCATTAACCTGCAGCGCCACACCCAGGATTCCGTATCAGTGTAGAGTGAGTCTTAAATCGACTTAATTTTGAGATACAAAAAGAACCGATTGGGAACAGAGACAGACAAGCACAAAGGGGAAACAGATAGTTGGCGATCTCTAAGGAACCCAGGAATGCCAGAGCTGGAGAAACTGAGACCAGAAAGTTCCTCCAGAGCCAACAGAGAGAGCCTTCCACAGCCCGTGCCCAGAATTTGGACTTGGTGCCTCTTAAACTGTGAGAAAATAAAGTTCTGTTTGTGAAAGCCACCCCTTGTGGTGTTTCGGTGATAGCAGCCCAAGAGAATGAAGACGAGGAGAGTGTCCCCCTCCCCTCAAGCCCCTGCCCTCCTTCCCTTAGGCCGCCTCTGCTGACACCACCCTCCCCCCACTTCCTCTGCTGAGCGTGAGAACCTGGCTCAGTGTACAAGTCTGCCAAAAATAGCTATGCTTTTATAGGGATGAAGGAAGAGGCTGGAAGCTCCAGAAGGAGGCAAGGTCTTTGAAAAGGGAGAAAAATGTCCTTAGCTGTCCACAGCAGCCTTCAGGCACCTCCATGGTCTCCACCTTCAGACAGAGCCCAGGATTGGAAGTCAGGTCCTGGCTGTCAGCAGAAGACACAGCCGGTGTTCCGAGGGTCTTCCCAGGAAGGATACTCAAGATTTATGGTCTGGACTTTCTATTTTCCAGCCACAGGAAGACTTCAACAAGCACGTGACCCATCAAAGAGACGTTTCTTATTTTTAGCTTGGAAAGGAAAGAGGTGTCATGGTGGTGAATTTGTCAGGGTGCTGGAGCCCTGGGCTGACAAGGACAGTCTCTCTTGAGTGGGTGGGGACCAGGTGGAGTGTGGACCCTTGCAGCGGGACCCTGAGGAAGAAAATAAGCAGAGGGACCTGGCACCCTGGGATATGGCAGGGAGGGAATCAAAGTGTCACCCCCAGAGTGAGGGAGCCAGCTTGTCAGGGACAGAGGTGTCCAATGTGTACAGACGTGGGGACTTGCTTTCGGATCTCTCCACGCTGGTGACCTTGGTCTGCTGCTTACTTTCTGACTCTGTCTGATTTGATATTTGTGTTCAGTTTACAGCCACTGAATGGATTTAAAGATGGCAGAGATCATTCAACAATTCATTTGTCCCATTCTTCATTTATGACTTAAACAAACTTTCTGTCTTCTCACTTTTCCATGCGGGAGACCCAGGTTCAAGTCCGTCCATAGGAGGAGGCTTGTGTGTGGCTCTGATGCTGAATTGGTTTCACAGAGCTACCAGACTAAGTATTTTAAAGTATTGAAGAGCAGAGATGTCAGCTTGAGGACTAAGGTGCGCCTGACCCAAGCCATGGTATTTTCAATAACCTCATATGGATGTGAAAGCTGGACAGTGAATAAGGAAGATCGTAGAAGAATTGATGCCTTTGAGTTGTGGTGTTGGAGGAGAATCCTGAAAGTGCCATGGACTGCCAAAAGAACCAATAGATGTGTTTTGGAAGAAGTGCAGCCAGAGTGCTCCTTGGAGGCCAGGATGGCTAAGCTTTGTCTCTCCTACTTTGGACACATTGTCCGGAGAGAACAGTCGCTGGAGAAGGATGTCATGCTGGGTAAGGTGGAGGGTCAGAGAAAAGAGGAAGACCCCCAACGAGATGGATCAGCCAGGTGGCATTGTTGATGATGTCAAGTGTGGCAGCGGTAGTGAGGTTGGCCCAGGATCGGACATTGTTTCGTTCTGCTGTGCATGGGGTCGCTACTAGTCGGTTCCGACTCGATGGCACCTGACAACAACAACAACAACCAGACTAAGATGGGGTAGGAAGAAAAGCCTGGTAAGCTCCCTGTAAAATCTCAGCCAATGAAAACTCTGGATCACAATGGTTCAGTCTACAACCAATCAGAGGATAGTGTAGGACTGGGCGGCGATTGTCTTCTGTGAATGGGATTACCCTGAATCTGGGGCAGAGTGGATGGCAGCTAATCACAACAGCATTGTGGACCGTCAGTGCACCAGCCAAGCGCTGTGGTAGGAACTGAATTCACATAAACAGTGAAGACCCTGTTCTCCAGTTTCTCTTAGCTGAACATTCACTGAAACCTCTGTTACTTTTGGGGGTGGGCAGGAGCGCTTTACCAGCTTCTCTGGGGTCTCTTCAGCCCACCTTCTGGAGGTTGTTGTTGTTGTTGTTAGGTGCCATCGAGTCGGTACCGACCCATACCAACTCTTCTTTCTGGAGGAGTTCCCAGGAAAAAAACTAAATGACGCTTGCTATCCTGTGAGTCCTGGTGTGACCCTTTAGGATAAGCACCGAACTGCAAGGTCAGTGGTTCAAACTTACCAGTCGCTCCCTGGAAACCCTAGGAATTTCACACAGGGTCACTATGAGTCCGAACCAACTTGACAGCACTTAACATCACCCTGTAGCTAAGCTTAGCATCTCCCCCTGGAGCCCTGGTTAAAGTGCTTGGCTGCTAACTGAAAGGTCAGTAGTTCAAACCCACCAGTCGATCCACCAGAGAAAGATGTGGCAATCTACTTCTATAAAATTTCATCCTCGGAAACCCTGTGGGGCAGTTCTCCTCTGTCCTGTTTGATCCTGTGAGTGGGAATGAACTCAGTGGCATTGTTTTGTTTTTTAAACAGGACTCTCCCACCACCACCAATTATTATTATTATTTTGTTGTTGTTGTTAGGTGCCATCGAGTCAGTACTGACTCATAGCAACCTTTTGCACAGCAAAACGAAACACTGCCCGATCCTGAGCCAGCCTTACTACTTGAGTCCATTAATGCTGCTACTTAGCCAATCCTTCTTGTTGGGGGTCTTCCTCTTTTTCTCTGACCCTCCACCTTACCAAACATGATATCCTTCTCCAGCGACTGGTCTCTCCTGACAATATGTCCAAAGTATGAAAGACGAAGTTTGGCCATCTTGGTTTGTATTATACAGAATAAGAAAGATACATAAGTGAACAAGAAACACAGTTCTGGGCTTGGTCATCTCTGGGCACTCTCACTGAGTCCTTGTAAGAGCTGGTGGTGTTTAATTAGATGGGTATCTGTTTCCTTCTAGAAGGTGATGAGTGCCCACCAACCCTTCCAGTCCAAGGGTGTCCTGTGTACCCATCTTCAGACAGGAGAGCCAGAAGAATGTTCTGCAGTGGAGTGCTTTACTAAGAGAGTTGGGGAACACTGGATGGCTGCTGGGAGCTCCCCCCTCCATCAGGGCTCATAGATCTCTTTGGGTGGCAAGAGCTTGTTGAAGAAATGGGTTCCATCTCTCTTTTACAACCCACAGACTCGGGACAACGTTAGACCCTTTAACAGAAGCCAAGTCTCAAGATGGTAGGAAAAGCACAGCTGATCTTCTTTTGAGAAGACCCGGAATGTTAGTGGGAGGATTGTTGCATGGAACCTTGGGGTTTCCATGGAACAATTTCCATGGGTGGGAAATAGTCCAATTTATTTCTAAAACGTATAAAATGAAACATGTTAAAGAAATGATGCTCCCATACGATGAATTCATCTAACACCAAGACACAGCCTGCGTTGGCCCGTCTTCCTGAACAGACTACAGTGGAAAATCATCATACCAAGGAGAATCAGCCCTCACATCCAGGGCTCAGCCTGGCAGCCCTCTCTCGTCTTGACACCAGGCCAGCGGAGCACTTAATCCATCTGGTCATTCCTCTCAGCTGTGCACTCGGTCCCAGAGTGGATTTTCCCGGCAGATGCAGAACTGGGGAGCTGGGTTGTCAGTGTAAACACCTTCGCTTCAGCCTCCCTGAAATGTGTGCGGGTGTCTCACCTGCGGTTCCCCTAGGAGCACGTGTTCACGGAGGAAGCCTCTAGCTACAGCAGTACTCTGATGTCCCAGATCCTCGGAGGAGTTGGAGCACGCTCTAGGCTCATACACATTCCTTTGGTAAAATCTCCAGGTCATGGCTGCGGAATGCTCATATTCAACAGAGACAAGGAAGATAAATTGCCGAGTAAGGACTGGGGGGTGCAAACAGTTTAGGAATTGGGTGCTAACTGAATCCATGCAGAGGTGCTCAGGAAGAAAGGCCTGGTGTTCTACTTTGGAAAGATCAGCCTCTAAATCACAGCCTGTGGATTGTCATTCTGCGCTGATACACATGGGCTGGCTGTGAGTGGCAGTCAGCTTGATGGATGGCCACCGGCTTGGTGATTGGGGGGATGGTCGGTCCACCTTGTTCAGTAGTCATCTCCTGAGCACAGACTGTACACCTCAGATGGCCTTTACACAGCTTCTCACCTTACAGGAGAGGTTACACAGTCCTGCATCCCTAACTGGAGACAGACTGTTAACCTTCCCGACAGTAGCCTTGAGGTCCCAGATCCTAAGGGAGATTAGAAAAGGCAAAGGGAGTTAGTTCTCTGCTCCAGCGGGCCCTGGGCAGATAGACCCACATCTCTGACTGCCGGGGTGAGAGCTTCCGCTGAGAAAACTGCAGTATTTATGCAAAATGGAGCTTCCACTTCCTGTAAGAACCTCCTCTGGGCCCCCAGATAAAGACATCCGTGTTTTCCAGAGCCTGGGGGATTCGTCTGTATTTCCTTTTCTGGGGGCCCACAGCAGTTTTGGGACCCGCCCCTTGGACTCTGTCAAGAGCTGCCTGCCTCTGGCCTGGTCTCTCTACCATCTCTGCTCTGTGGCCTCCGTGGGAATTTGCTGGGGGGATCACACCCCCACCCTCTTGCTGGGGAGCCTCATGGGGTCAGCTGGAGAAAAGGGGTGTGACTGCTTTGATGGGGTTTCCCAGACACTGCAGGCCCACTCTGACCTTCCCCCTCCCCACTCTGTTTTGGGGTCCCCTTTTGCTCCCGTCAGCAGGTACCTTGAGGAAACCCTGAATGGAAATGGGTCAAAGCTTATGCTTTGGGTCCTAGCCAGCCCAGCTGGGGAAGGACAAATCAAAGGCTTCCCTTTAGGGGGCCACCCCTTGCTGCTTCTGGCAGAGTACGCTGGGCCATATTTGGGTCAGTCCTCAGGATGTGGGGCTGGTCCCCTGAGGGATTATCTAGCTGCCAGTCACACCCCAGGTCCACTCAGACGCCCTCAAGCTTGCCTTTTTCTTAAGCTGTTTCTTCCTCTGAGATCTCGATTGGTTTCCATGAGAAGCATGTCCGTGTTTCACTTCCGAGTCAGAGTTCTGCAGGTGTGGGTAGGTGAAGAATGGGTTTGGGACTGCTGCTTTTCTTATCCCCTACTCCCGCTGCTTGGACCCAAGTAACTCTCTGCCATGGGAACGTCCTGCTCTCGCAAATGCCACCTGTAGGTTGATGGAATGTAGTAGGAGGAATGACCGTAACCTAATTTCTTTCCTTTATACCAAGAGCTCTGGTAGCGTAGTGGTTACGAATCGGGCTGTGAACCTTAAGGTCAGCGGTTCGAAACTACCAGCCGCTCCGCGGGAGAAAGATGAGGCTTTCTGCTCCCGTAAAGATTTACACCCTCGGAAACCCTGTACAGGGTCGCTATGGGTCAGAACTGACTCAACGGCACTTAACAACAACAACAATACCAAGACCCCGGGCTCACTGTGACGTTCTCCTCAGTGTAGTTTGCTCAGCCAGCAGAGACTGGTTTGCTCCAATTTGGCTGGATCCTTTGGTCCAACTGTAACTGGAAACTGATCTTCCGCCCTCAGTTCTAGAATACTATGTGAAAGTTTGGGGACCTTCACAACTCAGTTCCTCCTGCCTCTTGAGCCAAGACCCCCACCTGTACCCCCACAGTCTGTTCTCTTTGCATTCCCCTCTTGTGCTCAGTTCTGGGACCTACTGTTTTCGACTCACAGTGACCCCATGTACATAAAGTACAACTGCTCCATCAGATTTTCAAATGACTGTGTGGGCAGCACATTGCCAGGCCTTTCTTCCAAGGTACTTCTGGGTGAGTTTCACCGCTGTCATTTCAGCTAGTAATCAAGTACTTAATAATTGGCACCATTCAGGGACTCTGCTGTGGGCTAAGCAGGCCCCAGTGTAAGCAGCTGCATGGCCCAGAGGTCCTGGCCTTTGTCAAGTGTGACCCACCTTCTCCTTGGCCCACCCTGAAGGGTTGGAGGTACCTGGATTAGGGATCAGCACTTTGGTGATCCCCCATTCCTGACTGATGCTCAGTGGAGGTCTGCAGAGGAAGTCGGCCCCCAAATGCAGAACATGAGTGTCCCTTCCTAAGGGGTGTTGATCTTGGGGGTGGCTGTTCTCCAAGTGCCCCACCTCTGCTTCTGTCTTCCAGGCGGGCCTGGCCTCCCCTGAGAACTCGGATCAGCTCATCATTGCCCTGGAGCCAGAGGCGGCCTCCATCTACTGCCGGAAGCTGCGGTTGCACCAGATGATGGAGCTGAGCGGCAAGGCCGTGGTGAATGGGTACAACGCCAGTGACACAGTAGGAGCTGGGTTTGCACAGGGTACCACGCTCTCTCTGTCCCCCTCCCTCCTCTCTCCCTCCCACCCTAGATGGATGGCTCTCTGCCTCAGACTCTGAGTCCTAAAACCCCGGGAGGCAGTTGGGTCCCTACTTGTCCCTTCCAAGGACCCCTGAAAACTAAGCGGTGGTTATCTGGATTCAGCATCTACCCAAGTGCCTTAGTGGGGTAGAGAGCTTCTCTTCAAGACCCTGAGGGTGGCCTGAGAGCAGTTCAGGGCCTTGCATTATCCTCCTTGGCTCTGGATTTTGTCTATTAACGGATTCTTAGTCTAATCCCACTTGCCTGTTGTTAATTGCTTCATGAAGACTGCTGGCTTCGCTGACTCACTCACTGAGACTGTTTCATCTGGGCTGAGCTCTGCGTGCCTCATATGCATCAAGTTGTGGAGAATAACGGTGAATCCAGCTGACTTTTCCTGGTGATGCCTTCCAGGGGAAGGAACGCTTTCTCTTCATAGAAAAGCAAACCCCACTGCTACTGAGTCGGTTCCCACTCAGAGCGCCCCTATGGATGCAGGCTAGCTGATCCTCAGGGTTTCTGAGAGCGTGAATCTTTAAGAAGTAGACAGCCATACCTGTCTCCCTCAGAGCAAGTGGCTGGGGACTCTCAGCCCAGTGCTTAACCACAGTGCCACCAGCACTCCTTCTGGCACATGGTCACCTATTAACTGCGTCAGTGGAGAAGGGTTGTACATGTTCTATCTGACATACATGGGGTCTCCATGAGCTGGAATCAACTTGATAGCAGCTCTGTCAGTTCCCAGAACTGCTGTCTTGGGGCTCTGGGGAGTACAGAGTTTGGGTCAGGGTCATGGTCACCAATGTGAGATGGGAACTGATCAGCTGGGAGCAAATGGGCAGTTCCGTGGGAATGGCACCATGCATGGGTCCAGTTCTGAGCTCTGATCCACATCCAGCTTAGGGCACCCTGATCCTGACCTGGATGGAAGACATCCCCTAACCTTGTTTGAAAGTTTCCTTCCGTCCCAACACCCAGAGCCCTGGATCTTCCCCTTGGCAACCACCAGCCCTGCCATGTGACCTCCTCCAGACCCCCTTTTCCTCGTCACAGCTGTGACCTAGTTACTCAACCCAAGGCCCCCCTGTCTCATTGTGAACCTGAGATTTCCGAGTCGGTTACCCCCAGGCACAACAAGACTGTGGCAAGAGTTTATTTGTCCCCAGTCTGTTTTGTACATTCATCAGCTCCATTCCATCAGATTGAAGAAGAGCAGGTTACCCTTTAAGTCAGGGGAGCTTTTTTTCAGAATTTGTGTTCACATTTCCTACACACCAGATGACATGTTTATTTACATTTCTTTTTTCCTTGTTTTCCTTATTTCTTTCCTTATGGGAAATAAGAAGAAAGACTGGCTTTTCACTCTTCCTTACTGAGTCTTACCCAGTTGTTAGTAAGTAGAAACTCATGCCAACGCTAATTGTAGCTTCTCTTTCCTTATTGTTTTTCTTAAGTTTCACACTCACATTCTGGGGAAACACACCTGCTTTTGAATGCTGGCCTTCCTCAAAGCTCAGGTTTTGTTTTTTTCTCCTTTATCAGCTCTGTCCCCTCCCCACACTGCCCTGCCTCTGTGACCTATGGCTCACGCACTTTAGTGGGTGTTGTCTCCCACTGCTGAAGAACCTTAGTGGTTTTGAAACTCTCATGTTGTTGGCCACCATCATCCAAGCAGTGAGGCCCAGAGTCCAGTCTCAGCACTGCTTTCGCCTCAGAACATTGTTCCCCAGAAGGAGGAGATGCTGCAAGGGTACTGAGAGATCTCTTTACCAAGAGTACCCCAGAAGGCTCTGAGAGTGCAGCCCATTCTCCTGGACTCTGCTGAGGGAAACGCGGAGTAGGAGCCTTCTTTCCCCGTCCCTCATATCACAAACTTACCATATCGCTCTGAGAGAATTTAATGAGATCAATATAGGATACATTTTCCACAATACTGGGTTTAATTTGCCTGAAAAATGGGACAATTAATTTTTTTTGAAAGCTCAGAGCATGTTTTATTAGCCTCGCCTGGCCATTTTTTATGAATGCCATTTAGTTAGCCATCTAGATTGTTTTGGGAAACTCAGTACTCACTCCAAAGCCTGGAATAATAAATTCATTTAGAGCCCATGCTGGGAACAAGAGAGAAATCCCCAAACTTGGGGCTCCCTCCCAGGCCTGCAGGTGCTCTTTAATTGTAATCCCCAGAGAAGCTGTTTTGCAAACACTGCCCCCTTGTGTTTGTGGAAGGAGAGCATCATGACCAAGGACACGATGTAAAGGTGGAATCCTGTGTGATTGCTGTAAGATAAACATTGGACCGCAAGGTCAGAAGTTCAAATTCACCAGCCGCTCTGAGTGGGAACTGACTCAATGGCTCTTAACAACAAGCTACAACAGAAGGGTGCAGGCTGTAGTGGGGATATATATGTTGTTGTTTGTTGTGAAGTGGTGTCGGGACGATTCCAACCCATAGCGACCCTGTGTAGGGTTTCCAAGGAGCAGTTGATGAGCTTGAACCACCGACCTTGCAGTTCAGATGACTTTGCAGTCTGACGCATTAGCCCACAGCACTTGTTGTTAGTACCATGGAATTTGTTTCCGACTTGCAGGAGCAGAAAGCCTCTTTGTTTTCCCAAGAAGCAGCTTGTGAGTTCAAACTGCCAACTTTGTGTTTCGCAGTCCAGTGCTTATCTTACAGAGTCACCTCTTCAAAATGTGGAGAAATTCCGTGAGCTTTCTATTCTATTTTCCATGAACTTTTTGAAACCCACTTCAACAGAGGGACAGATGCGATACTGGAGGGATTTGTAGGGCCGCTCAAAGTCAGCAGCATCAGGGGGTACTCTAAATTGTTCCTCCCCATTGCCGCTGAGCCGATTCTGACTCCCAGCAACCCTATGTAGGGTTTCCAAAGAGCAGCTGGTGGATTTGAACCACCAACCTTGTGGTTCGCAATCCAGTGCTGATCCTATAGCTCCACACCAGGAGTCCCAGCCACCCTATTTGTTGTTGTTGTTAAGTGTGCCGTCAGGTCAATTCTGACCCATAGTGGTCCTGTATGAGGTTTCCAAGGAGCGACTGGTGAGCTTGAACCGCCGACCTTGTGATTCAAACTGACCTGGCAGTCCAGGGCATTAACCCATAGCGCCACACCCGGACCCCTTATAGAAGTTATCATTTGTACCAGAGTCCTGGTGTGGCGCTGTGAACCTGAGAGACTTTCAGAACCGACTCGATGGCACTTAACAACAACAACAACAGATCTACTAGGTGCTTTGTCTTTGTTATCACCTCCTACGTGACAGATGTCCCTGCCTGGCCTGTGAGGAACTTAGGCCAAGCATCATCATCCCATTTCATGGATGTGGAGACTGAGGTCCAGAGGGTTAAGTGTTCAAAGTCTGTCTGGCCCCACCTTGCTTGGTCCTTCTCACAGCACCTTTTCTGTATCCTAACCTCCCATTGTTCTCATTTTTTCAAACTGTTACATCTCCTGGCTATGAAGGTCTGTTGTTCAAGGGTTACTGTCAGGCTGGGCGCCAGGACAGTGCCCTGAGAACTACATGTCCCTTAACCTCTCCTGACCTGCTTTCCTCATCTAATCATGAGGACAGTCATTTCTGCCCTGGGTGCTTCACAGGACTGCTGGGAGGGCTGTGAGAGATAAAATCCCCCATGCAAGGTGCCACAGACACAGCTAGCCCAGGCTAGTCAGGGCTGCGGATGCAATCAGAGGTGGTCCCCCCCAACAGCCTTCCTGAAGGCATGAAGGGACTCCCGTGACTTACACACCGCTCTTTGGGGTGGCAACGCCACCTGGTGGCTATAGCACATATTGGCTTCAGCCTGATCAGAAAATGGTTCCCATCCAGTTCACCTAGAATGTTGTTGTTAAGTGCTGTTGAGTGGGTTCCGATCCATAGCGAATCTGTATAGGGCTTTCAAGGAGCGGCTGGTGGGCTTTAAGCACTGACCTTGCGGTTCAAACCGATTTTGCAGTCCAGCGCATTAACCCACAGCGCCACACCAGGACTCCAGATTAGGAAAACACACCCCACATTCCATGCAGCAGGCAGAGTTCCTGGATGTGAAATTGTTTAACTAAGCTTGTGCACTGTAAGCTGCTGGGCTGAAGGCTTCCTCCCTGGAGCAGCAGAAACCTGGAAACTGGCCGGTTTTAGTAACCATTCCCTCAAAAAACTGTCGTTGGAGGAAGGGAATCTCATCAGATTAATCCTTTCAGCAGGGCACAGACCAAAGCTGCCAAGTAGATGAGAAGTGGAAAGAGCTGGTGGGCAGAGAGACTTGCTTTTGGCAGGGTTGGGTTTGTAATTCCTGGTGTTGTGTTTGCTGAATCACTTTGATCAAATATCACTAAATGTTCCATCCCTGAACCTCCTCATGCCTCTGCTTCCACTGACCACACAGCTGACTATCTGCTTTTTGATGCTTTCTTACCCATCATCATTTTCTCTCTGTCGGTCACTAGCTAAGGAACACATCCGGCGTAACCGGCAGAGTCGGACCTTTTTGGTGGAGAATGTCATAGGAGAGATCTGGTCCGAGTTGGAGGAAGGTAGTGTCTTTGTAAATTCTTCTGATCTTGCTGGATATTTTTTTGTGCTGCTGCAAAAATGCATCCCTATCTGTTCCTTCTGTACTTTTGGGACCTGTTCAAAATCAATTGTTTTTAGAGCCCATGCCCCCAGGGAGAGCTCCCTGTGAGGCTGCAGTTTGCATGTTGTAAGATCCTGTAGACTCTTCCTAGGGGAGGCAGGAATTGTGCTAAATAGCCGGTAATTTTATGGCACTTTTAATATGGTAGGGATTGGTCGGTGGTGGACTTGCCAGGTGAATAGCACAGTGACAAGAAGGCTAAAGAGTTACTTGTCTGGGTTCTTTATCATTCAGGCTTAACTGTTGCCCCTGAGCAGACATTCCTGCCTTCGCTGAAATCTTGATTAACTCTCTGTGCTGCTAATTAGCAAAGTCATTGTCCTAATGAAAAATGCGGATGGTGATTAGCTCAGTAAACCAACATCACCCTTCGGTGTGTTTCAGGGTGGGGTTGATCAAGCTGTATATAAAGCGTGACTGTTTGTTTTTGTACTAGGTGACAAGTATGTGGTTGTGGACAGTGGAGGTGGTACTGTGGACCTGACCGTTCATCAGATACGGTTACCAGAGGGACACCTTAAGGAGCTGTATAAAGCCACAGGTAAGCCACTGCTTGACTGATGTTCTTACGCCTGTGAGGTTTCCAGCCTGTTCCGGTTGTTCTCATAGCCACCAGGGTGGGGGCTTATTGACAGTTCTTGTTAAGTGCCATTGAGTTGGTTCCGATCCATAGCGACTCTGTATAGCGTTTCTGAGGAGCAGCTGGTGAGCTTGAACTGCAGACCTTCAAAGGGCTTTGCAGTCTGGCGCATTATCCCACAGCGCCACACCCGGATTCCTTGTTGATAGTTGTTGTTGTTGTTAGGTGCCATCGGACACACTAAAACCTGTTTGAATTTGGAATACAGAATATAGTTAACCATTCATTAAAACACAATGCACCGCGCTTGACTTTTGGCATAGAGTGAGACTGTTTTCGATCCTGGCTGAGGGAGTTTGTTTCTGAGAGTCCTGGAAGGATGTAATTGTAACCAGATGCCATCCATGATTAGCTGCTAAAACTAGCTTTCCAGGGAGGCCCCAAGACACCTGATTTGGGACCAAGATTGCCAAACCTAAAAACTCATTCTTTACCTTAGCGGGGAGGAGGGCAATGCATAATTTGTACACCACAGGGACCAATAGAGGATTCTCCGCTGATTTGCTTGTCCTTGGAGTTTTTAGATGGGAAAACCATGATGTTCAGAGCTAGACCTCGGGAATGTTGCAGCTTCAGTTCCAGATCACCACAATAAAGCGAGCCACATGAACTTTTTGGGTTCTGGTCCTAGTATGATGCTATAGGATAAGCACAGGACTTCTAAGCACAAAGTGGGCGATTCATACCCATCAATCACTCCTTAGAAACCCTATTCAGGGTCGCTATGAGTCAGAACCGACTCAACAGCACTTAACAACACCAACAGCCTTATGAAAAATATGAAATATTGTGAGACTGACCAGAATGTGACACAGAGCCATGAAGTGATCACATGCTGTTGGGAAAATGGCCCAGACAGACCTGCTTCACACAGGGTTACCACAAACCTTCAAATGTACTAAGCGCAGTATCTGCAAAGCACAGTAAAATGAGGTTAGACCTATAATTGATTCTGAACCAGACGGTTGACTGGTGATTTCTGCAGGGAAAAAACTTTCTTCACATGGAATAAGGATAGCCTAAGGCTATCCACAAAGACACACCAGGACCCCTGGAGCTGACTAGACAGCAGTTAATAACAACAACATTAGGGTGGCATGCATACATTAGAATAATCAACCATTTGAATCAAAAGGGCAGCATTTGCCCAAGGACAAAGCTCAGAAGGGCAGGAAGGGTTAGGAAAGAAGGAGGAATGGAAATGAGACACTGGGAGGACTTGGGGTAAGTGGTACTCCATTGTGGAGATTGTAATCAATGGCATGAAACAAAATGTGTAGGAATTGTTGAATGGAAACGCCACTGTTTCTTTAACCCTTCACGCAATTCACAATAGCTAAAATAAACCAGTAGAGTTATAATCTGCTCACAACGTGAGCTTAAGTTAACACTGCTTCATATTTCTCAGAGTCTGGGTTCAGCAGCTGACGGTTTTAACATCAGCATCTCCCATTTTGTCCTCAACTCAGGTGGACCTTATGGCTCCTTAGGTGTAGATTTTGAATTTGAAAAGCTTCTGTGTAAAATATTTGGAGAAGATTTTATCGAACAATTCAAAATCAAGCGTCCTGCAGCCTGGGTTGACTTAATGATTGCTTTTGAGTCTCGCAAGAGGGCGGCTGCCCCGGACCGGACCAACCCGCTGAACATCACGCTGCCCTTCTCCTTCATCGACTACTACAAGAAGTTCCGTGGGCACAGCGTGGAGCACGCCTTGAGGAAGAGCAAGTGAGTTGGGCTCTTTCATGACTGAGATGTTTTGGGATGGGAAGGAGAGAGGGGGCGTGGGCTCCAGACAAGGGCCTGGGTTCCAATCCTCCACACTCACTGTGTGCCCTTAGGTGAGTGACTCAGCTTTTCTGTTCCTCAGTTTTTAAACTCTGGGAAATGGGGATAATCATTCCACTTACCTGGAAGGATGGTTTTGATGATGGAATGAGTTCATATACATTATTGTTACTTTGTTCATTATCAGGTCTGTTCTGACTCATCACTACCCTGTATAGCGTTTCCAAGGATGGCTGGTGGGTATGAACCACCAGCCATCTGGTTAGCAGACCAGTGCTTATCCTGCAGTGTCATACCAGGGCTCATTGTCTATGCGTTAGCTGTTGTTTATTGTTGTTAAGTGCTATCAAATCAGTTCTGACTC
>NW_006408521.1:46323160-46338247 GCF_000296735.1 Chrysochloris asiatica | reverse complement strand
AAAAAAAAAAAAAAAAAATGAAAGTTTTCAAGTGTTTACCGTGAAGAATGAGCCCTTCATCCAGCTTTAATAACTATCAGCTTAGACCACCAGTCTCTAGTCTCATTCACACTCCCCAGGGGCAACAGCAGGTGAGTTGGGCTGCTAACCACAAGGTCAGCAGTTTGAGCCCGCCAGCTGCTCTATGGGAGAAAGATGAGGCTTTCTGCTCCCCTGTACAAGGTCACTGTGGGTCAGAGCCGACTTGGTGGCATGCAGTCCATACACATGTCAGTGTAGCTATAGATAAATAATGTGACATAACCATAATACCATTATCATGCATACAAATAACTTTTTGATATCTTCAGATATCTAGTTAATATTAAGAAATTTCCAGCTGTCCATGAAGTTTTTACAGTTTGTATCAGCATCTGAATAAGGGCTATTCATAGTAATTATTTGCTAGATCTCCCCTGGATCACTCAGTGTGTAGTTTTCCCTCCCATTTTTACCTTGCAGTTTAGTAGATGGTAAAGTGGATTGTTTATCCTGTGGAGTTTCCTGCATTCTGGGTTTTGCTCATATCCTCATCCTCATGGTTTTATAACCTGAAGTTTTTTGTTTTTGTTTTTTTTTTTCTCTCTTTTCACCTTGGTAGAATTTGGTGGTAGTATTTCCTATTGCCTCCCATCAGGGGACACCTAACATAGGGGCGTCTCTTCTCGAGTGATCATCCTTCAGGTCTCTTCACTTTGAGGGACTGCCACACGGTCTTCATCTTAGACTACCATTCCTTCTGCATTTAGGAACTAGAATCTTTGTAGAGAAGGAAAACTTCTCCTTAACAGTTTGGTTGCCCAGAAATTCAATTCGTACAGGGAAAACAAAATAGTTCTTTCCCTCCATTTATAAGTAAGAAGGTATATATATACATATATATATACACATATATATATATGTTATTGTTAAGTGTCATTCAGTCGATTCTGACCTATAGCGACCCTGTATAGGGTTTCCAAGGAGCAGCTGGTGAGCTTGAACCACCGACCTTACAGTTCAAACAACCTTGCAGTTTGACGCATTAGCCCACAGCCCCACACCAGGATTCACTCTCTCTCTCTATATATATATGTATATATATATATATCCTCCAAAGTGATGAATGAGGTTTTTTTCTTTTCTTTTGAAGGAGCATAATCTGGACAGGTAGCACCTCTTGACAACATCTCTGCTCCCCAGTTTATGAAGGTCCTCCAGGCTCATCTGTCCCATCTCCTGAGACCTGAAATCATTGGCCATTTCTCAAAGATGCCCTGGTTCTTTTAGTGGAAACAAAATGGATTGAACTCTGGCTCTTCTTGCCCATGGAGTGACATTCTTACTGCTCTGATGCTTTCTCTGCCCCGATGGTCCCCCAACACAGGGTCTCCCAACACAGGACACTGCCCTGAGTTGAACCCCCAAGTCTTGCTGGCACCTCCAACCCAAGTACCTTCAAGCTCTCCAACTGGGACACTGGCTGCAGCCACCCATTGGGTCACCAATACTGAGCCACACTGTCCTTTGGCCAAGGGTATGGAAAAAATCTCTGGTCTGGGAGGCTTGGAAGCATCCAGAATGTGTTGCCAGGAAGCAGCTGGTGTGTGCTTTGTTTCAAAGACACAGATGCCATTTGAACTTTAGAGGTACACACTGTGGATTTGGGTAATAAATGGTTCTTGGCGTTTGTTTATGGATCCCTGGGTGGCTCCAGTAGTTTGTGCCTGACTGCTAACTTCCCAGGCTGGCGGTTTGACCCCATCCCCCAATAATATTTATAGCCAAGAAATCTCTACACAGCAGTTTTGTAATATGTGTGGTCGCCGTGAGTCGGACTCCACGCCAGTGTGTTTGGTGGTGTTTGGTTGTTTGGCATTCATTTGGTGCTAGAGTTTTCCTGGTGTTTTCATAGACATTGTGTCTAGCTTGATCTTCATAGCAACCGCTGTGTGGGAGGCCAGGTAAATAGTATTATCCTGGATCCGGGGAGAGAAAATGGGGTTCAGAGAAAACATCAGCCAGCCTGTCCAAAGCCCCGTAGCACTAAGTGGTGGAGGGCGGACTCGAGCCTGGCAGTCTGACTCCCTGTGTCTGTTCGGTTCCAGGCCGCTGCTTCTGGACCTGCTGCCCCCTTTGACACAGCAGTCAGGGAGAGGGCAAGTGTCTGGGAGCCTGCAGGAGGAAGTACCCAGGGCACGAGTGGCTTAAAATAGCAGCACGACGTGGACATGTCCTGAAAACCTTTGTTGTTGTTAAATACTGTCGAGTCAGTTCTGACTCATAGCGACCCTGTAGAGGGTTTCCCAGGAGCCACTGGTGAGCTTGAACCACTGACCTTGCAGTTCAAACTGACCTTTCAGTCCAGCGCATTAACCTACAGCGCCACACTCCTTTATTGTATTCAAATCTCACCCTCTCGAGTCATCCAAAAGAAGGTCCTCCATTTATGAACCTCCTTCCCTTCGCCCTAGTCTCCACTGTTCCAGGAGTCCTGGTGGGGCGCTGTAGGCTAAGCACTTGAACACAAGGTCAGTTTGAACTGCAGAGTCAGCGGTTCAAACTCACCAGCCACTCCTTGGAAACCCTATACTGGGTCACTGTGAGTTGAAACCTACTCAACAGCACTTAACAACAAAATTCCAGGAGAAAGGAATACTGGTGACATTGTGGGCTAAGCACGGGGCTGCTAACTGCAAGGCTTAAAACCCACCAACTGTTCTGCTGGAGAAAGATGAGGCTGTCTGCTTCTGTAAAGGTTTACAGTCTCATGGCAGTGAGTTTGGTTTTGGGGGTTGGCTGCCCTGGGGCCCAGTGGTTAAGTGCTGAGCAGCTTCGCAGGAGGCTCAAAACCCACCAACTGTTCTGCTGGAGAAAGATGAGGCTGTCTGCTTCTGTAAAGGTTTACAGTCTCATGGCAGTGAGTTTGGTTTTGGGGGTTGGCTGCCCTGGGGCCCAGTGGTTAAGTGCTGAGCAGCTTCGCAGGAGGAAGATCCAACAGTCTGGATCTGTAGCTCTGACAGCCGGGGAAGTCCTATGAGGAGGGTCTACTCTGTCTTATAGGGTTGCTAGGAGACCAATCTACTTAATGGTAATAGGGTTAGCTTTGGGATCCCAGTGAAAGGTCAGCCACAGCCAAAAATGAAGGTAGAAGAGTTACGTCTTTGCTTTTCAGCTTCTGAGGGCCCAGGTCCTGTCAGTTTCTGGGCTTTCCAAGGGTGCCTTTGACTCTCAAATCCCCTCCTGCATTCTTTGACAAAGTCAAAGGGTGTCTGCCTGGCCTCCCTTGTGCACGGATAAGCCTGGGCATAACTTAGACACTCACTGTGTACTCCTCTCTCTGCCATGCTCTGCAGTGTGGACTTTGTGAAGTGGTCATCCCAGGGGATGCTGAGGATGAGTCCGGACGCCATGAATGCCCTCTTCAAGCCCACCATCGACAGCATCATTGAGCATCTCCGTGAGTACCTGTCAGGACTTGGCCACTCAGTAGGCACAGGTGGGCATGGGAAAGGTGTTTTCCAGTTCCATCAACAGTGCTTGAGAAGTCAGGTTGGCAGGGGGCCTGGGGCCAGAGCCCCCTAGTGGGCAGGACCTGGGCATGGCCCGAGGAGCTTATTGTATTTAAGTTCCTCCTTGGCAGAGGCTCCAAATCCCTCCTCTCAGGCACACAGAGCATCAGACAGTCTGCACTCAGCCAGGCTTTCAGATGGCCTTTAAAAGCCAGAGGGCTTAGAGCTCTAGAACAATGTTATCCTAGAGGATGTCAAAGGGAACTTTAAAATTAAGGATTGCTACAAAATCACAGAAACCTTTATTAAACCAAAATACCAACTTGTGAAGCTTTTGTTTCTCCACATCTCCTCAGTCTAGGTCTATACAATTCTGAAGGCGGTCTTTCCATCTCTCTAATCATTCCCCAAAGGAACTATGGTAGCGTAGTGGTTACGAATTGGGCTGCGAACCTTAAGGGTAGCAGTTTGAGACTATCAGCCGCTCCGCAGGAGAAAGATGAGGCTTTCTGCTCCTGTAAAGATTTACAGTCTTGGAAACCCTGTCCAGGGTCTCTGTGGGTTGGAACTGACTCAACGGTAGTTAACAACAATCATTCCCCATAGAATTCTGCGCTCTTCAGTTTACACCACGTTAAATTGTCCTGGGGTGGCGCTGTGGGTTAATGCGCCAAACTGCAAAGCCATTTGAACTGCAGGGTTGGTGGTTCAAGCTCACCAGCTGCTCCTTGGAAACCCTCTAGAGGGTCGTTATGGGTCGGAACCGACTCAACAGCACTTACCAACAACAAAATTGACAGAACATTAAAATAACAATTTTGGCATCCTCAAAGAGCTCAAATCCTGTTCCTTTTTAAATGTTCTTTGAGTTTGGGGGACAAAAAGAAATCTGTTGGGGTAAGATTAGGGCTATAGGGTGTATAAGGTAAGGGTTCCCAAGAAAATTCCCATAGGACAGCTCGTCACCCTAGATGAAGGAGCAGGTGCATTGTCGTGACGGAAGGCGCAGCTTCCCTGCCTTGTACCTCATCAATATGTTCTCCAGTTTCTTCAAACTTCGTCATAATGGTGGTGGTGGTGTGTATCTGATTCAATTCTGATTCATAGGGACCCTGTATAGGGTTTCTGAGGCTTTAAATCTTTACAGGAGCAGAAAACCTCATCTTTCTCTCACGGAGCGGCTGGTGGATTTGAACTGTTGACTATATGTTAGCAGCCTAGTCATAATCCACTAGGATGTCAGGGCTCCTTTACTTCATAATGTTGTTGTTAAATGCTTTGAGTCAGTTCCACCCATAGTGGCCCTGTTTAGGGTTTCCAAAAAGTGGCTGGTGAACTTGAACAGCTGACCTTGTGGTTCAAACCAACTGTGAAGTCCAGCATATTAACCCACAGCACCACACCAGGACTCCAGAACCCTGGTAGCAATACTTTTTGACTTACTCTCTTATATGCTTTGCTTTTACCAGGACACATTGGGAGTTATAATACTTGCTGGAAAGGAATGGTTCTGTGAACCAAAGGGAGATCTCATGAAAGAGGGCTGTGGAGTTACCCATAGTCCTACATCAGTGGTCCTCACCCAGGGACATATAGTGGCCCCATCTGGGGACAATGTCCGCGTCCCATTCAACTACTAAGTCAGTACCCATAGACCCATAGGATGCAATGGGATTGTTATAAATATATATATATATATATATAACAAAGAATAATATCTATACCAGCCTACCTATAGACCTTGTGCATAACAAATTATGGCTGATACTGTCTAACCACTGACCTTGAGGTTAGCAGTCCGACTCATAACCACTGTGCCTTGTTGTTGTTGTTGTTAAATGCTGTCGAGTCGATTCCGACTCATAGCGACCCTGCACAGGGTTTCTGAGGCTGTAAATATTTACAGCAGTAGAAAGCCTCATCTTTCTACCATGGAACAGCTGGTAGTTTCGAACTACTGACCTTAAGGTTCACAGCCCAATTCGTAACCACTATGCTACCAGAGCTCCTTAACCATTTGGTCAAATATTTAATTAACTCATCCCTAAAACCACCGTGCTTTAGGGGTGACTTAATTAAATATTTGACCAAATATAGCAAGCTAAGTTTTAATTTAATTACTTTGTCTGGCCTGTGAATTTTGGCAGAAAAAAAAAGATGTCCCCTACCCCTGTTCTAAAAGATAGCGCTACAGAAATCCCAGACCTCAAAACAAGTCTCCCTTCCTTCCGGTCATCTGGTCTTCCCACCTGCTGACCCTGGGTGACAAGATGTTCTCCCTTATTCCTTCTCAGGGGACCTGTTTCAGAAGCCTGAGGTGGCCACCGTCAAGTTCCTCTTCCTGGTGGGCGGCTTTGCGGAGGCGCCGCTCTTGCAGCAGGCAGTGCAGGCGGCCTTTGGTGACAAGTGTCGGATCATCATCCCTCAGGACGTGGGCCTCACCATCCTCAAGGGTGCTGTCCTCTTCGGTCTGGATCCGGCCGTAATCAAGGTGCGCCGGTCGCCCCTCACCTATGGGGTGGGCGTGCTGAACCGCTACGTGGAGGGCAAACACCCGCCTGACAAGCTACTGGTAAAGGATGGTACCCGCTGGTGCACCGATGTCTTCGACAAGTTCATCTCAGCTGACCAGTCTGTGGCTCTGGGCGAGCTGGTCAAGCGGAGCTACACCCCAGCCAAGCCCTCCCAGCTGGTCATTGTCATCAACATCTACAGCTCTGAGAGTGACAATGTCAGCTTTATCACTGACCCTGGAGTGAAGAAGTGTGGCACGCTCCGCCTGGATCTCACCAGTACCAGTGGCCCAGCTGTGCCCGCTCGGAGAGAGATCCAGACCCTCATGCAGTTTGGGGACACCGAGATCAAGGCTACAGCTGTTGATATCGCTAGCTCCAAGAGCGTCAAAGTTGGGATAGACTTCTTAAATTACTAACCAGCCCTCCCTGCCACCGGGCCCTGTGGACTCAGCTCACCTGCACCTGCAGACCTCAAGCCCGACTGTACTTTCCCTTACCTTGACCTTTGACATGACCCACCAGATTTCAGCAGCCAAGATGAGAACCACCACCAGGACTAGGAATAACCAGGAACTTTTGAGAACACACTGGAGTGGGAAAAATCGTCACAGTAAGATTGAGGTTTGGGAGGAGGAAATTCATGGACCCGAGCAGAGCAGCTCATTTTCATAGGCACACACGTGGGGAAGCAGACCAAAGGATTCAGATGAAGGGACTCAGTTTCTGCAGCAGGGATGGATCTTGCTTTGAATGAACAGATCTCCTCTCCGTGATGTGAAATTCAGGATGCCGTCTTGCTCTGTCTAGATTTGAAATGAGACCTTTGAGTCATGAGGAGATTCTTCATCTCTTTGAGATTTCTCTTTTTACATTGTTTAGGATGGTAACCCCTAGAAGATGCACCCATCTGTAGGTTTGTTTCTTTTCATTATCATGTGATTCAAAGTGGAGACTCAGGATCTAGAGTGTTTAGTTTCCTACGCCTAAACTCCAAATAGGTTCCATGACCTTGGCTAATTCACTAGAGTTCACATGAGTAGGAGAGCTGGTAGTTCACCTTTTCAACAGGTAAAAATCTTGCTTTATTGGAAGAAGCTATTAGTAAGAGCTGCTCACATGCCCCAAATTCTACATAGGCTGTGATCTAATTCCCTGATTGCAAATCCTGACTTCTGAATTCGTAATGAGCACTAGTGACTCTTGGTAGGAATTCTGCATGAGGAAATGAGCTTACAATTCGCCAAGCTCAGGTCACCAAGCCCAATTTCCCTTGCTTTTGTGGTATACATTTCTCACACTGACTTCCTCCTCTTGGTCACCCTCAGTCACCATAGAATTGTGGCCATTCATTCCCACATTTCGAAAGAGATTCATTGGTGAAATATGAGAATGTTTCTATGAGATGTTTCATTAAAATCTTCAGTTTTAAAAGTCTGTCCAAAAAGAAATTGTAGATCCATACTGGATAAATTAAGTCAGCTTTAAAAAAAAAAAAAAAAATTTCTTTTTCCAAAGCAGGTTAGAGTTGTATCAGAATCGCGTGGGTGCTTACTAAAAGCAGATTCCTAGAACCTAACCATGTTCCTAACTACAGCAGAATCTTAGCGAGGGGGGCCCAGAATCTACATTTTGTAGTACACACCACAGGTAACTGAAAACTGGGCATCACTAAATTTAGGTATGGTTGAAAACGAAAACATAGGTACAGCTACATGCCCAGTCTTCCACTAGGGTTCCCATGCACATGAAGAGTAGTGACCCCACACCTTGACCTCTTGGTGAATGGACCTTGGTCCCTGCCTGGCTTGGGTACTGGTACTTTTAATCCTTGAAGGATGGGCCTGGGGAGGAAAATGATTAGAAGGAAGGAACCTTAGGTTCAGGATTGAATAAAGAACCTACAGATGGGTCTGTGTTCCGTCCTTCACCGAGGTACTAAGCCAGTCATCTCCAACATCTGAAAGTCAACTGAGGAAAAAGAATCCAGGCTCTCACAATAGCCTGCCTGATCTATTCAGCGCTGTCTTTTCCATTTGCTGGAATTCATTCTGATTTTAAACCACTGGCGTCATTATGGGATGAATAGAGAATGAGCAGAATTAATTTAGAATGAATGCAAATTAGATTCACAAAACCACAATCATAGTTGGTATGCACATTTTAAAATAGTATTACCCATTTCATCTTAATTTCCTCACTTCCTCTGCTGCAGAATTCCCGACCAGAATGTGAAATACTAATCACAGAACTAGAAGATGCTAGTCACATAACTAGGTAGCAGGATTTCCTATCCAGGCTGCCTTCTGCCTGCTTTGCTGCAAAAGCTAAATATTCTGAGTCTTTCTTTGATTTTGCCAGCTAAACCCTACAATTTTGTTGTTGTAGTTAAGTGCCATCGAGTCGGTTCTGACTCATAGTGACCCTGCATAGGGTTTCCAAGGAGCGGCTGGTGAGTTGGAACTGCTGACCTACGGCTAGTTGTCCAGCACTTGTCCTACAGCGCCTCATCAGGACCCTACTCTACAAACAGGACTTTTCAATTCAGTTATGGTATAATTTTATGTACATAAAATATTAGAAGACTGTACAGTATCTTTATTTCTACAATGTGCTTTTCATGTATATAAAAAAAGGAAAAAATGCTCTTTGATTTTTGTTAATGACATTGCTGCCCTTTGTTAACGTTCGCTTTCTTAATTGTGCTCACTAAGCATCCGTTTGTACCTATACCAAGCTATGGACTATGAATGCCAGACTGAGTAATACACAGAGGTCCCTAGGATCGGAAAACTGAACAAATGGCCACCTGGATCAACAACTTGATTAGACCTTTTTATATGCACATCTGTCTGAAAAGTTCCCAGTGTGTATTTAAAGGAACACAATAATGTATCGATTCTTCTGTCTAGCCTTTAAGCACAGAGCGTTCTAGTTCTTTAAGCAGTGAGGCTGTGAAGTAGAACTTGGAGGAGGGAAGTGGTCTTTCTGAAGGCAAAGAGTAGTCCACCCTGTGTAGTACTCGCAGTATGCCAGGGCCAAGGGGAGGACTTAAGGGGTACATAAATCCAGCTTTTCTGCTAGATTCGGTGTGCATGTAATTTAGTCAAGCCCCACTTTTTTTTTTTTTTTTGTCTTTTCCGCTACGCACTGAGGATGTCTGCTTATCTGTTTTTCTTAAATAAGCTGGTTGAATTCTGCAGTGTTGGCAGATAGCTGATCAAATGGGTGGTCATTTTATTGGACTTTCTTCTGGTCCAAGAACTATAACCCCAATAGTTAACACTCCTGAAAGGAAACTCTCAACTCTGTCTTTCCTCACCCACTGACATATTATTCTGGAATAAGAGCAGTGGCTAAGTATAGTTGGGTACATTTTCTCATCTTAGGAAGTTGTTAGAAGACCTGTTGTCTTGACTGATGAGTGTCCCCGGCATATTATCTGATGCACATGTCTCTTGGAAGGAGTGCTTTGAGGATTGCCTTTGTAACTCGTCCTCTCTGTACACCCAGGCATTCATAAATGCTGGCAGCAAGTTACACTGATAGTGAAGAGGAAGGAACATGTAAGTATTTTTGCAGAGTGATGGCTAAGGTGAGTTCCGATTACAGAGCCTGCCCTACCCTTAGAATGTTATTTATCTCAAGTTTAGCTTTTAGAGTCCAGGCCTGGTGAATTGCCAGGGTAGCAAAGAATCGCATGCACCAATATTAACAGGAGTCAAAACGCATTATTCGTTGAAGATCGAATTTTACATGGCAGAGATGTTAAGAGCTGTGAATAAAGCTGCATAGAGATGCTGGGAAATAAGCAAGCGACTAGTACAAACGTTGTTGGCCATCCTGTCACACCTCCCATCTGCTTGGAATACGAAACTTTGTCCTAAAATATCAGCCATTGCATCTTGTTCACACAAGATAAATTCCAACCTCACAGAACTTTGCAGCAATTTCACAACTGGACAGGATTGTACTTGCAAACTCTGTCTTCATAACGGTCTAATAAAGCAAAACTCTGGATCTTATATAGTCCAGATATGTGTGTGTGTGTGTATGTGTGTGCACTCTGGATTTTTAAATGAATTAGAAACTGTTCTCCCCTGTACCCATTGTGATGGAGATTGCATTTCAGGTCCTTAGCAATGTGGTATGAACTTTGTTAAGTCATGCCAACAAGAAGGACCTCTTTGTTAGATGGGGATCAAGTCTCTATTAACATTTCTGGAGTACCTTTTCCTGGTGTGGTACTACTGTGAGATCAAGCGCTGGACTGCAGGGTTGGTTTGAACCAAAAGGTCTGTTCTAACTCACCAGCTGCTCCTTGGAAACCCTATACTGGGTCACTGTGAGTCAGAACTGGCTCAACAGCACCAAAAGGAAGGTCATAAAAAATCTCGAGGAATGATTTCAGGCCTTGTTTGCAACACCCACCAGTGTTGCCTATAGAATCTTCTGGATGGTCTGGTGATATTGTAGTTGTGAAGTGCCGTCAAGTCGGTTCCAACCCATAGCAACCCTTATAGGGTTTCCGAGGAGCAGCTGGTGAGCTTAAACTGCCATCAAATGGCTTTGCAGTCTGACTGCATTAACCCACAGCGCCACACCGGGACTCCGGGAGGGAGGAGAGGGTTCTAAATGTGTCTTACTGAATAGCAGGCTCTATCACCAGGCAGCATTCACAAGACATTCAATTCCCAGCCAGAAGGGCTGGCTACACCAGGCGGACGGAAGCACTGGGGACTAGCGCCCCCTGCCGTCACCTGGTCCATGGCACATTTCCTCTTTTGTAAAGGGAGCAGTTAGTCGTCTACCGGCCATTCCTTCCCTCTGTAGGGTTTTAAAAGGAGCTCTGGTTACCTCAAGGTTACTGCCAACCTCAGGGTCAGCAGTTCTAAACTACCAGCCATTCCGTAGAAGAAAGCGGAAGGTTTCTGTTCACGTAAAGATTTACGTAAAGCCTTGGAAACTCTATGCTGGGTCCCTATGAGTGGGAACCAGCTCCGCATCACATAACCACCACTAGGGGTTAAAAGGAGCACGGGTTGTGCAAAGGTTAAGCGCTTGGATGCTAAGATGGTTTTTCAAACTCACACTGCAGCTCAGTGGAGAAAGACCTGTTTATCGGCTAAACATTACAGTCTGGAGAACACTATGGGGCCACTCTGCTCTTGAACGGCCGCCCAACAGCAGGAACCTGGTTTGTGCTGTGGACAGCTTGGTGCGTTTCAATCCATGAGGTGAAGCTCAGGCCTCCAGCTCCTAAGGGGTGAGGTGTGGGGGATAGTCTAGTTGCCTGAACTGTGCTTTAGGTTTTCAGTGGCTGAACCGAGGAGGCGTCACAGGGTGGATTCAAAACGCTCAGTAGCCAACTGGCTAATTGTGTGTGCCACCCAGGGACTCCAGGTCCTCACAACCCTTAACAAGTGGTGAGTCTGGTGGTTAGAAGGAAGTAGACAGACTGTAGGATTCAACGAACCTTAGCATCCTTTCCTCCATTTCAGTGCAAGGCGCCTTTACTGCCCCCCTGAGCTCTTTACCTGCACGGTGCACGCAGGAAACCTACGTAGCCTTGCTTATTAGGATCCAACAAGCCTCGGTGGTTGATAACCCCATAGATGTGTCTCTGCGTATCTCAATGTCTACAGGACGCTAGGCTGCCCTCCCCTGCCCCCACCCCGGAGTCCCTCAACACAGCCTGACTCACCCGCCTGGCCCACAGGGGTCCTGCTCCCGCCACCTTTCAGGCCAGAAGCCATGCCCAGGTCCCCCCCAGTTTGTACCTCAATTACAATGGAGGCTTTGGCCTTGATTCCCTATGCGTACCCCTCCCCCCAATTCCAAAGGGCAGAGGGCACCCACCAGGACAAAGAAAACTGCTCTGGGGGCTAAATATTTGTCCTTGACCAACGATGGGTCACCGCCTCCCCGCCCCCAGTGCCCAATGCCTAGATTCGAGGCACACTAGTGGCGTTCGACTGACCCCAGGAGGCCCGGGGTTCGGTCCACGCACGCCCCTGGCGGTGAGCGCACAAAGGCCAGGGCCAGCAGGTGACAGGGTCCAGGGTGGCGGAGGGACACCCCAGGCCGCGGTCCGGTAGGCCCAGGTGAGTGATGGTGTAGATGTCAGGGAGTGGGGGGGTCTGTGTAGGTGAAGCCGGTGTATGAGCCTTCTGACCCCTCATCGCCTCCCACCCACCCTTAGGACGCTTTTCCAGGCTCACCCTTGCTCGCCTCCTCCAGGCAGCCCCCGGGAAATTGAATCCTGTCTCATAGTTTAGAGATCTTCTGCGCAGACTCCCTTGTTCCTCGCCCTGGAAAGGACTCTATAATTCCTTGCGATCCTACGGGATAGACTAGAACTGCGTCCAAGGCTGTGTACCGGGTGGGCTAGTGGTTTAAAATAGCTCTTTTACATTAATTGACAAGCGCTTAACCACAGCGCCGGCGGGACTCCTTTATTAAGACCTCCCTTAGATTTGTGAATTCTCAAAGGAGTTAGTTAACCTCTGCCTATTTTTCTTATCTATAACATGGGGCCTAGAACAGGAATTAGCCCTTAGGGCAGTTGTTGTGTAGATGAAATAAAGCAATGGGCGGTCCCAGTCAGCAATATCCCACACATGGCAAATGCTTTGTGAATGTCCACTATCATTTTTCTCCTCATCTGGAAAAGGGTATTAAAGAGTATTGTCTCAGGACTTAGTGAGGATAAAATGAGCTACCACATCCCGGTAAGCAGGTGGCAGTAAGTGTTTGTGGAAGAGTCAGGGCTGATTCTAAGGAGTGCTGGAGGAGTTACTAACAGAAACATCTGTGGTTCCAACTCCGCAGTCACTCCATGAAAGAAAGACGGAACAGTCTACGCTGACAAAGATGACAGTGTAGGCAACCCCACAGGGCACTTCCACTCTCTCCTGGAGGGTGACTATGAGGTGGCATTTACTTCATGGCAGTGGGCTTGCTTTGGGGATCTGATCTAGGATCAACACCACCCATCTGGTAAGCATACGATGCCAGGGAACTACGAGTCATCCAGTCTTTACTGATGTGCTCAGTGCAGACCGAATTGTCTTTCAAACTCCCATCACTCTGGACCACAGTGATTATCAACTTCGTCTTTACCTTGAGACCACTGTGGTCACCAGGCATCACTTGACAGATGAACTGTCTTGGCAGGGACAGGCATGGTATCACCAACAGATGCTAGACACAAGCAAGCCTGGCCCTATCTGTGAGTGTCACAGGTGGTCTCTGAGGAGGGAAGGGGTCTCATCTGGGAAGCAAGCATCACCAAAATTGGTGCTTCGATGAGCCCACCACCACCCGCTGCTTACCCCCCCTTGGAATCCATGCTGACTTTTGAGGACTTCCTTGTCCCTTCAGAATTTACTCTAATCTAGGGTTTTTCAACACTAAGGCACTACTAACCATTTGGATTGGGTGTGTCTTTGGTGAGCTGGGAGTGGGGGCTGTCCTGTGCTTTGTAGGATGTTAACAGCATCCCTGGCCTCTACTCAGATGAGTCCTGGTGTAGCGCTGTGGGTTACGGTGCCAGACTGCAAAGCCGTTTAAACTGCAAGGTTGGCGGTTCAAGCTCACCAACTGCTCCTTGGAAACTCTATGCTGGGCAGCTATGGGTCAGAATCGACTCCACAGCTCTTAACAACAACAACAAAGTAGCATCCTTTCCCCAGTTGTAACAATCAAAGATGTCTTAGACATTCCAGATTTCCCGGGGTTATGTGTGTAACTTCCTTCTTCTTTTGAAAACCATTGCAACCTGAGTCCACCTGGCTAAAGAGATGCCTCATCTCTCTTCCCCTCCAAGATCCCTGAGTGCTACTTGTTCATCTTTACATTCTCAGCCCTTTCCATTGGTCCATGACCAGCACTTGCTGTCCGGATGGGTGAATGAATGAATGGATGGATGGATCCGCACACTGATATCTAAATTAATGGGAAAGCAAGGGCCGTTAGTTTCAGATCGCGGGTTTTATAACTGCAGTCAGCCATATCTGCCAGCTTTGTGTAAGCCTGTGGTACTATCTCTCACTCCCAGTCCCCTGGTAAGATCATTCTTCTACCCTCTCCATCCTACATGCCGTCAGTACTTGAAGGAGGGTGACATCTGAGACATTTTCATTTCCCTTCCCTTCATTAACAGAGAGTGAAATCATGGAGCCTTCCAAGACCTTCATGAGAAACTTGCCCATCACACCTGGCTACAGTGGTAAGTGTCACATGCGCTGCGGATGTGCTAGGCACTGTTCCCACTTTGACTCACTGTCCATATCTGTCCAGCCAACTGGGCACTGCTCTAGCTTTGGAGATACACATTGAGATGACAGAATGGAGAGATGTAACTTAGGTCAGAACTCCCAGGGCGCAGCACTTGAATACAGGAGGCACTTGAATGAATTTGGACCCGCTGCCATGAGAATTTGGGAGTAAGATGAGACTTTCTGCTCCTATAAAGATTTACAGCTTCAGAAGCCCTTTACAAAGCCACTGTGAATCAGAACCGACTCAATGACACACAGCAGTCATGAGACTAGACAGTAAGTTGAGGTCTAATTGTTCTTCCCACATTGGGCTTTCTCAAGTATTGCACAAGGACGTTTCTCGTCATCCCTTCTTGTTACCCCTAGACGGGGATGACCATCTAGGTTTGGACATCCTGCCTGGAAGTTCCTCCTCCCTATGCTTCTGGTTACTCAGAACTTACACTTCTGTGGGTGATAAGCCCAGTGATCTCCATGGACCCTCAGCTCTTGCTCTTAGGAGGGTGGTGCATGGGGATATCATGAAGTTGCCCAGCCTTGATCCTACTGGCTGAATAAGAAGCACAGACTTTGGATTCTGACAATGTAGAGTTCCAGTCTCTGGTTAACCACTCTCTGTGTGACTGTAGGGAAGTCACTTATTTCTCTCTCTCTCTCTCTCTCTCTCTCTCTCTCTCTCTATATATATATATATATATAGGTAGATAGATAGATAGATAGATAGATAGATAGATAGATAGATAGATAGATATAGATATAGAT
>NW_006408521.1:46310704-46323060 GCF_000296735.1 Chrysochloris asiatica | reverse complement strand
GATAGATAGATAGATAGATAGATAGATAGATAGATAGATAGATAGTCTGGAAGCCAGAGTCTAAATTAAGAGTTGATTCCTTCTGAAGGCTCTGAGGTTGGATCTGCTACATGGCACTTGCAAAAATACCATAGATGGGGCATCTGATGTTCACTGGCTTCACCAGGGAGAAGGAATAGAACCACCATTAACATCAGTCCAAGCTGATTCCTGTGAGGTGGAGGTCAGCCATGTTCCCACATTTGCCAATTTGGATACCAACTGTCCATCCCAAGGCACTCCCTACTTCTCTGCTGGGTTTGATCATTCATTGCAGTAGCCACACAGAACTCATAGACAATATTCACAATCATGAACTTTATTAGGGGAGCTAATAAGTAGCAATTCAGAATCAGAAATGCTCAAGACACAGTTTTTTGTCGGGACAGCTCCTTCCGAGCCATTAGGTCTCTTGGCCTCTGCCTTACTCTGGCAACGTTACAAAGCTCTTTTAGGGCTGCTGATAAGTGCCCAAAGGGCATTCTACCATACACCTCAGCCCAAAGTCACTCAGCTTTAGCTCCCTGGGTCGGCAAACTTAATTCTCCAGATTAAGTGCCTCAAGTCACCTCACTCATAAGCAAGCTTCCTACCTGAAGGCGCTCAGCTTCATTTGCTCTGTGGGCTGGGAAGCCCACCACTCAGTTTCATGGTCTGGCTCTTGCTCTGCTGCCGCCACTCCTCTGGTGTCCCAGTTTTCTGCTCCTGTGTTGTTGTTGTTGTTGTTGTTAGATGCCATCGAGTGGGAACTGACTCGTAGAGACTCCATGCACAGCAGAACAAAACAATGTCTGATCCTGGGCCAAACTCACTACCACTGCCACACTTGACACCATCAGTGATGCCACCTGGCTGATCCATCTCTTTGGGGGTCTTCCTCTTTTTCTCTGATCCTCCATCTTACCCAGCATGACATCCTTCTCCAGTGACTGTTCCCTTCTGACAGTATATCCCCCTGGATGGAGGAAATTCAGTGTGTAGGGATTAAGGTCCAAAGGACGTGATCCACTCCCAGCTCTTCTTTCTTGATGGCAGTGACATTATTCCCTCCTGCTTCTGAGATGGCTCATTTTATACCCAGTGAGATGGCCAAATGGACCAAGATTTTATGGAACAGTAAATCCAGTTAAATCATTCACAACTGAGCCCTATAATCCTATCAGCGTCTTCTCCCACCTTCTCTTACCCAGAACTATCAGGAAAACTGGAAAGACATATAGTCTGCATGACCTCAGAGAGTCGTTGATGGGAGTTACAAAGACCGTGGCTAGAAGAGCCACACCAAGTAATTTGCTGCTCCGCAGACATCATTCTAGTCTCTGCCTGGATCTTTACCTGGGTGTTCGCCTGACCTCCCTCCCCGCTAGTGTCTGACAGTGTGTCCCAGATCCCCTTCCTGTCTCTTTAAGGACACCAGTCATTGAGTTTAAGGCCCACTCTAAATCCAGGATGATCTCATCTCAAGGTTCCTAACTTGATTACATCTGCAAAGATCCTCATTCCAAATAAGGTCGGAAACCCTATACAGAGTCGCTATGAGTCAGAACTGACTCTATGGCACTTAACAACTTACAGAGTTAAGGGTAGTTTCCTAATAAGATGGTTGTGAGGATTGAAGAAGCCAGCCTACACAACCTATGTACAATTCCTTTAGCAAGATTCAGTAAGGTAGTTTGTCTTCCTATAGGTGATTTGCATATATAGGATTATATCAAATCTAAAGGCAGACCAAACGACCAAAGTTGTCGTTCTTAGGTGCCTGTGGGTCAGTTCTGACTCATAATGACCTGGGCCTGTACTATCCTCACATTTATTAAGCTGGAGCCCACTGCTACTGCCACTGTGTCAATCCATCTCGTTGGGGGTCTTCCTCTTTTCCACTGACCGTTCACTTTACCAAGCATCGTGTTCTTCCCAGGGACTGGTCCCTCCTGATAACAGGTCCGAAGTATGAGAGACAAAGGCTCACCATCCTGGCTTCTAAGGAGCACTCCAGCTATACTTACACAGACCTGTTTTTTCTTCTAACAGTCCATGGTACCTTCAAAATTCTTCTCCAACACCACAACTCAGATGCATCAGTAGAGCCTTCCTTATTCACTGTCCATTTTTCACATGTGTATAAGGTGATTGAAAATACCATGGTTTGGGTCAGGCGCACCTTAGTCCTCAAACTGAACTTTTGCTCTTCAACGTTTTAAAGAGGTCTTTTGCAGCAGATTTACTTAATGCAAGATGTTTGATTTCTTGGCAGCTGAGTGTTGATAGTGGACCCAAGCAAAATGAAGTTTTTGACGACTTCAATCTGTTCTCCATTTAACATGCTATTTATTGGTCCAGTTGTGAGGATTTTTGTTTTCTTTACATTGAAGTACAACCTATACTGAAGGCTAGAATCTTTCATCTGTATCAGTAAGTATTTTAAATCCTCTTCATTTTCAGCAAGCAAAACATATGCAGGTTGTTAATGAACCTTCCTTCAATCTTGATGTCAAGTTCTTCTTCACATTAATCCAGTTTCTTGGATTGTTTGCTCAGCATACAGACTGATTATGGTGAAAGAATACAACCCTGGAGTGCACCTTTCCTGATTTTAAACCGTTCAGTATCCCCTTGTTCTGTTCTAACAGCTGCCTCTTAGTCTATGTACAGGTTCCTTATGAGCACAATGAAACGTTTGGGAATACACATTCTTTGCAATGTTATTCATAGCTTGTCATGATCCATACAGTTGAATGTGTTTACATTGTCAATAACGTACAACTACATGTCTTTCTGTTATTCTTTGCTTTAAGCTAAGATCTATCTAACAATATCTCTAGTTCTGTGTCCTCTTCTGAAAATCTGGCTTGACTCTCTGGCAATTCTCTGTCAACGTATGATTGCAGCCATTTTTGATTGAAATGCTGAGCATGCCCTTCTCTTTCAGTTTTCTGACTCCAGGTCTTTTCTTTGCACATTTTGTTATAATACTTTACTTTGTCTTCTCAAGTTGCCCTTTGAAATTTTCTGTTTATCTCTTTGACTTCCTCATTTCTTCCATTTACTTTAGCATTTCTATGCTGGAGAGCAAATTTCAAGGTCTCTTCTGACATCCATTTGGGTCTTTTCTTTTTTCCTGTCTTTTTAATGACTTTAGTCTTCTTCCTGGTTGATGTTCTTGATGTCATCCCATAGCTTTTCTGGTCTTCAGTCATTAGTGTCTAATGTATCAAATCTGTTCTTAAGATGTTCTCTCAATTCAGGTGGAATATGTTCAAGGTCATATTTTGGCTCTCGTAGACTTGTTTTAATTTTTTTTTTTTTTAGCTTCAACCTAAATTTGCATATAAGCAATTGGTAGTCTGTTCCACAGTCTGTCCCTGACCTTGTTTTGACTGTTAATATTGAGCTTTTCTGCTGTTTCTTCCCACAGATATAGTCAATTTGATTTTGGTGTATTCCATCCGTTGAGGTCCATGTGTATCGTCACCTTTTATATTGTTTAAAAATTCTATCTTGTGATGTCCGGCATCAATTCCATCACGAAGGGCTTTTCCAACTACTGATCCTTCCTCTTTGTTTTCAACCTTCACATTTCAAACCCCAGTAATTATCGATACATCTTGATTGCATGTTTGATCAATGTCAGACTGAAGAAGTTGATAGAATTCTTCAATTTCATCCTCACTGGCTTTAGTGGTTGGTGCGTACATTTGAAGAATAGTAGTATTGACTGGTCTTCATTTTAGGTGTATAGATATTATCCTATCTCAGACAGCATTGGCTTCAGGATCTTGTTTGTTCTCCTGTTCAACCTTTTTTTTTTTTTTTTTTTAAATGTTTTATTGTGAATTATATGATAGTTTACATGAGAGAGCTTTAGTTTTACATTCATTCCATCATATATCATCTCATTGCCATGGTTCCAATCCCCTCCATGCATCATCAACCAACCAAAGTGTATATCTTAGAAATCCACCTCCTACCCTCCCCCCCCCCCATCCCCCGCCAGTTTTCGGCCCACAGTCCCTTTCCCTCTCTGAATCCAAAGTCCTCCGCTGCTGCATCACTCCATGTCATCGTCTCTGTCTCTATCTCAGGCATCTCTGTCTCTCTGGGGTCCCGCTCTCGGCTCTTCTCCTTTGATGGTCCCAGAGATCTCCGCTCCTACCCTGGAGAATTAATCACTCCCTTCCTTGTTACAAAACGTCTACCTTTGCATTTCCAACCCTCACACTCCATTCTGATAAGCATTATTCACTGCAGTATCATGAGTTACCCATCAATATTTCTTTTCATCAGTTCTGCCCAGAAATATTGAATTGTACCCAGTGGAGATTTTGCCTTCCTCCATGCTCCCTAGCACTAGGTTCCCTTTTGAAAGCTTGTAAGCCAGTCACTTCTTGCCTTTGTAGTCCCCCTCTCCCCATTTGAGTATCCAATGTCCTAGTTGCCCTTCTCTGTCCACTCTGTGTGTGGAGGAGGTGAAGCAGTCTTTTTGATAATGAATATGAATCCATTCCTCTTCACTTGTGGTTCCCAGCCTACAGGATTGTCTGATTCAAAATGGGCAATCCCAGTCCATTTCATCTCTCAAATGCCCAGGATATAAATGTTTACATGTTCCATTTCATTTTTGACAACTTTCAATTTTCTTAGATTCATACTTCATAAATTCCCATGTTCCAATAAATGTTTATAGCTGTTTCTCCTCATTTTGAGGTATGCCCCAATCAGCAAATGAAGGTCCTGAAAGCTTTATACCATTTGCTTCATCACAGTCAACTGTACTTTGAGGAGACAGCTCTTTTCCAGTCATATTTTGAGTTCCTTTTAACCTGAGATAACAACAGAATTGTGTTAGATATAGTGTTCATCTTTCAGCACTGGATCTGACAATGTTCTGATATGATCCATAATGATATCTTCCAGCACTGTATCTGACAATATTCTGATATGATCCATAATGTTATCTTCTAGCACTGGATCTGACAATGTTCTGATATGATCCATAATGTTATCTTCTAGCACTGGATCTGACAATATTCTGATATGATCCATAATGTTATCTTCCAGCACTGGATCTGATAATGTGCTGCTGCTCTTCCTGTGGTGATGCATGGTGCTGTGATTCTGGAAGCTATGACACCGGGATTTTAAATACCAGCAGGGTTACCCATGATGGACAGGTTTCAGTGGAGTGTCCAGACTAAGACAGACTAGGAAGAAGGAGAGATGAACTACTTCTGAATATTTAGTCACTGAAAACCTTATGAATATCAGCAGCTGATCAAATTAGGTCTGTGACACCACTGTGGGAGGGTCCCTGGGATTCTACAGTGTGCCTCCAGAACAGTAATAATAATAATAATAATAAAACAGTTTCCGTTTCCACTTAGTTGATTCTGACACAGGGTGACCCCATGTGGTACTAGGGGCTACAAAAAGTTCATGGACAAATGGAATTAAAGACAATGGAATGATTCCAAGAACTTTGTGATTGAAACCCCTTCGTCTCAGAGTAGAGCTGTACTCCACAGGGTTTTCAATGACTGATTTTTTTGGAAGTTGATTGCCAGAACTTTCTTAAGGCACCACCGGCTGGACTCCCATTTCCAACCTTTCTGGTCAGCAGCCCAGTGTGTTGTAGACATCTACAACACCAGGACTCCGGCATGACCTTACCCTGCTGCCAGTGAGTCAGTAACAATACCGAATGGCTTTATAGGACGGAGCAGAACTGCTCCACAGCTTCCCGAGGCTGTAAATCTTCACAAAAGCCGACTGCCACATCTTTGTTATGTAGCGGCTGGTGGGTTCAAACTGCCAGTCTTTCCGTTAGTCACAGAGTGCTTTAACCACTGTACCACCAAAACCCAACCCCACTACTATCCAGTCTCGACTCACAGTGATCCGAGTGGACAGTGTAGAACTCCTTAGGGTTTCTGAGAACAGAAAGCCTCATCTTTCTCCTGTGGAGGGGCTGGTGGATTTGAAGCCCCGATCTTGTGGTTCGCAGTCCAATGCTTAAGCTATTACACCACTAAGGCTCTGAACTATCCAAAGGTAGGGGAGACTGGATGGTAAGTGGAAGATTCCCAATATCATTAAGATCAAAGATCAGCCCAGCACTTCGATTCTTCCAGATGTGACCAGTGCAGGTTGGGGCTCAGAGGGTGGAGTTGCTGTACTCAGCTGGGAAACCCAGTTTTCTTTACATAAGACAACGGCAAAAAAGAAAAGAGCCATTTAGTAGTAAGAGATTTATTATTATTATTATTTACAATTTAAAAACAAGTTCTTAACCAGTTTTCCCTCATCTGTTCTTTCATAAAAAATGGTTTTATTGTGACAATATTATAATACTTTAGGATTCAACATTCAGTTTAAGTAAATACGTTTTACCCATACTAATTGTGATGATTATACACTATTTTGAGGGAAATGGTGAAAAATTGTTTGAGGGGTGGGTTTGGCAGATAATGAATTTACCTTTTTGTGGAATAGCTCTCTGCTTTTAATAAGCCCGCAATTTTCTGATGGTCCGACAAGAAAGATCCAAAATTGCATTTGGGAAGTGTCAGGGAAAATACACATTCTCTCTAAAAAGATGAATAATTTCAATTACTCCTTAGACTATCATTTGGGCCCATTAAGCGCTTTCCCCATTTGCCGTTCCCACTGACATTGGGGGCTTTGCTATCAAAGAATATTACTGTCATCGCCTTTGTTGAAATGGGCCTTCCCTCCCCAACCCCAAGGTCGTTTCTGGTGGCCTTGGGAGGGCCCAGACGTAGTGGAAACAACAGCCTTGTTTGTAGTAAAGGCCTTTGGAAAAGTACAACGTTGTTGGCTGAAAAGAAATGCCAAGCAGTGGGCCGACAGTCCGCGGTGTTGAGGCAGGCTCTGCGTTCCTTGCTGCAGGCCTTGATATTTGAGGATGATGGTTCTGTTGGCTCTTGCAGGCTTCGTGCCATTCCTCAGCTGCCAGGGCACCCCCAGTGAGGACAACATGTTCAAGTGTGTGGAGACCTTCCAGGAGAACACACGGAGATATAAAAACCAGCTGCAGGAATTTCACTGTGCAGTGGCCGCTGCCCCAAGACTGAAGCCCATCTGCTCTCAGGAGTCGGTCCTTCGAGCCCTGCATCAGTATTATCAGCAGCATCATCCCATGAGTCTCGGTACCATACCCTGAAACTAGCCTCTCCCCCCAGTCCTGGTCCAAGTTAGTTGCTGTTGTGTTAATACCAACATGGTGACCCCCTTGTGTGTGTGAAACAGAACTGTGCCCCATAGGATTTCCATTGGCTGATCTTTCAGAAGTAGATCAGCAGCCTTTCTTCCAAGGTGTCGCTGGGTGGACTTGAACTTCGAACCTTTCAGTTAGTGTGTTAACTGGTTGTACCATCCAGAGACTCCAAGCAAAATCAAACCCACTGACATCATGTCGATTCCAACTCATAGGGACCCTGGATAGGGTTTCCAAGGTTGTGCATCTATACAGGAGCAGAAAGGCTTTTCCTTCCCCTGGAGCAGTTGGTGGGTTTGAACCGCCAACCTTGTGGTTTGAAGTGCAGTGCTTATCCTACAACACCCAAACTCCAAAGACTCCAGAGAACACTAATCCAGCACAGTTCCAAATCCCCAGGAGTGAGGAGGAATCACATCCTGCGGGGCAGATGCACTGGTCGGGGAAGAGGTGATAGTTGGGGACCAGGAATCCCTGAGTAAGCCGCACAAACCTTCTGGCATCAGCTTCCGTACCAGCAAGTTTTGTTTTTCAGTTGCTTGGTCTGTGCTGGGCACCATTATTTCATTTACTGCCTACAATTACCTTATGAGACCAATGCTGCTATTCCAACTTTACAGATGGGAGAAATGAGGCGCCAAGAGGTCAGGCTGGAGCATGGGCTTTGATGTCAGCCCTGGGTTTGAACCCAGTTCCTGGGCTGGTGACCTGCCACTAAATAATAATCCCAAAAAGAGTAACAATGGCATTTAATAATACGATTCTATGGAGGGGGAAGGAGCTCTGGTAGCGTAGTGGTTACAAATCGGGCTGCTCACCTCAGAGTCAGCAGTTGGAAACTACCAGCTGTTCTGTGGGAGAAAGATGAGGCTTTCTGTTCCCGTAAAGATTTATAGCCTCAAAAACCCTGTACAGGGTCTCTATGAGTTGGAACTGACTCCACGGCACACAACCACCATGGAGGAGGAAACTTCAGAAAGTTTATAGAAAAAGTCTGTTATCTTTCAATTTCACTTTTCCACGAACTTTTGGAAACCTCATATAATGTTAATAATTTCAAGGCAACAAAAACCTATGCTATCTTCTGATGTGGCTTTGTAGGATCAACACTGAACTATGAACCACAAGATTGGTAGTTCTAACCCACCAACTGCCCCTTGGAATCCTACAACTTGACAACAACACTTGACAATAACAACAACAACACCTATGCTCTCTACTATTTATCAAGCAGTGTTTTGATCTAGATAATTTTTAAGATCTAAATACCCATAGGAGAAGGAATGTTGATTACTAATGTTGTTGTTATCGTGTTTAAAATGAACATTTTCAAGAATCTATAACTTAGGATAAGCACTAAACTGCTAAGCACAATGTCGGCAGTTCAAACCCACCAGTCACTCCTTGGAAATCCTCTACAGGGTCAGGATTTGGAACTGACTTGACACTTAACAACAACAACAACAAATGTTTACTATGCTTTAAAAATTTCCAAGCCATTAGAAATGACATTCTCCCAAGAGTTTGAGATTTAACCACTTGGCAACCACTTGCTGTGTGACCTAAGTCAGGTCACTTTCCCTCTCTGGGCTCCACTTTCTTCAGCCAGGACAGTGAAAGTTGAACTAGAAGCATCCTGGGGTCCCTTCTGGCTCTAATGTTCAGAGACTCCATGGTCTAGTTTGATCGATAGAGCTGCTGGAGCAGCTGATGGCTCAGTACCCACGGCTCTCACAAATGTAAAACTGCATCTCAAAGACAAAGTGACGTGTCCACGCTTACACAGCCAGCAGAATGGGAGTCCCTGAAGCTGACTCTGATATCTGGGCTCCTAACCCATTTTCTGATTCCCTGTGTAAACGGTCACAGAGCAATGTTTGAAGTTTTTCATTAATCTGAAAGAGAAGCAAGGTACGTTTAGGAGCGAGGACTAGGGAACCACCTTCTGATGACAATGACCTTGGCTAAGTTTTAACCATTCTAAAGTCTCAGTCGCTTTCTCAAAATAAGAAAAGGTGCTGGGGGTGGGGATGGGGAGAAAGGGGGAAGCTAGTGATGGTATTACCAATCTCTATGGTTTGTGAGAAAATTCAGTGATGTGTGGTATATTTTATAGCTCCTACCAATGTGTCGCTATGAATCAGAACTGACTCCACGGCACATAACAGCCAAAGTACCCGGCACATAGATTCGTGAGCCAATAGTAACCACCCTGATCCCACCTTTAGGTGTGGGGTGCTAGCTAACATGGGAACACTACCTGCTGTGTTTACAGAATGCAAATACATAAAGAAACCCCTGGAGGAGCCACCAATCCCTGGCTGGGCAGGCTACCTACCCAGAGCCAGGGTCACTGAATTTGGCTGCGCCACGCGGTACACTGTCATGGCCCGAAACTGCTACAGGGATTTCCTGGGTTCCATGGAGCAGACCAAGAGAGCCCGTCTGAAAACCTATGAGGAGTAAGTCTTGCTCAGCTTGTAAGCATAGGTAACAAGAACAGGAAGAAGAGCAGAACCAGAACCAGGGGTTTACCAGATGTCTGGAATCCAAGGTAGAGATAGTTTTTGTGTTTGCTGTGTTTTATGTTGTTGTTAGGTGCCATCGAGTCTGTTCTGACCCATAGTGACCCTATGCACAGCAGAAGAAAACGTCCAATCCTGCGCCATCCTCACTTTGCTGTTACGTCTGAGTCCATTGGTGGTGTCAGTCGATCTGTTTTATAGAAGGTGCCTTATGGACCACCACCACCCCACCTGCACCCCGTAGCCCTGTCTGTGCTCTTTGCTGGACTGCAGGGAGGGGCTGGGAATCAGGTGCAGCAGCCAGAGCAATGGGGATCTGGAAGCAGCCCAAGGTCCAAGGGTACTGGTGTGGCAGGAGACGTAAGGACACTGTTTCCGATGGCTTCTGGGGCCTCAGTTTTCTCTTCTGTAAAATGGGGAGGATAATCTCTACCTCTAGGACAGGTGTGAAGATTAGAACTAAACCTAGCTTGCTTGATGAGACCTGCATAAGTTACATTTCTTCTTCTGGTTATTAGGAAGGAGTACAAAGGAATACCACGGCAGCTTTTGTTCTCTCTTTAGATTCACTGGGGTCAGCTCCACCCAGCCTCCTCCTGTTCCTCCTCTGAAAGTCCTACAGCATGATGGGCTGCTGCCAAGATACCCGGATTTTTCTGCTTCAAGTAAGGAAGGACTCTTTGTTTTCAAACACACACACATGCGAGGGGGCTTTGAAAAGTCCCTGGAAATTTTCATTATCTTTTTTTTTAAAGCTTTTATTGTGCATTGAGTGATAGTTTACATGGGAGAACATTAATTTTGCATTTATCCTATTGTATTTCATATCATTACAATGATTATAATCCCCTGCATGCATTATCATTCAACAGTATTTTCTTCTAGTCCCTCTGTTTTTTCTTTATCTCTTTTTGTAATGTACACAAAAACGTTCAGGAATGTATAATCATTTAAACAACCAAAGGGCACATTCTGCAAACCTGCCTCTTGGCTGCCAGCACACAGTCTTTCTCTTTCCATGAGTCTAAAGTCCTTAGCTGCTCTATCTCTCAATGTCATCATCTCTGCTTCCATCTCTGGTGTCTCTGCTTCTCTGGATAGGGTCCCACATTCCACTCATGTGCTTCTCCCTTGATGGTCCTAGGGTCCTCTGTTCCTGGACTGTAAGATTAACTATTCACTTTATGTTACAAAATGTCTGCCTTTACAGTTGTGACAATCACAATTAGTCATGATAACAATTACTGTATTGAATCATGAGAATCTTATCCCCATCTCTTTCACCAGACCCATCTAGACAAGATGAAAACTTTTAAGTGGGGATTCTACCTTCTCCCACACTCTGAAACTAAACTCCTTCTTGAAAACTTGTAAGCCAGCACTTCATGCCTTTATGTAGCACCCCCTGCCCCCATTTTAGGTAGCCAATGCCTACATTGTCCATCCGTATCAACCCTATGTACAGAGGGAATAGGATTGATCCTTGATGTGAAGACTCCTTCCCTCTAGGTTGATATTTTGAGCTACTACATCCATAATAAGTATAGGTCAAGTTCACCAAATTGTAGCAATTTACACTTGTTTCCTTTATCAAATTTCTTTATCTTCCTCTATTCAAGTTCTGATCATCAAGCCATTGAAGCTAGGTCAAATGGCTACTATCTGCAAGTTTGGATATTCTTGTGTGTCTCCCCTCACTTCATATCAGCTGGACACTTCACTCTTGGCTCTAGCCCTCCTCTGTGGCTATGTCCTTGTCCATGGGCTTAGGAGTCCTCAGGTCTCACTATACTTCGGACCAACCAGCACTTCCTTTCTCTCTCTCTCATCTCCAGGTCAACGGGAGTCTATGGAACATGGTCGAACTCAACCCATTTCTTCATTGCTGCCTTTCCCCCTCTTCCACTCACCAGTAGACCAATGTGGTGGTCATCAACAAGCTTACATGCCTGCTCATGTGTTCCCTTTGAGTTTCAGTCTTGGAGGGGGGTTTGTCCTGAAGGCACTTGATTGCTTGCCTTGATGGCTTTCCTACGAACAACTTGTTTGTACTTGTAGTAGCCAATCAGACTGCCATTTTTATTTTGGATTTTTCCTGCTGGTCTTTCTTTCAGGAAGTATCTTCTGTTCCTTTAACTGTTCTAGGCTGATCTGCATGTCCTTTCAAGTGGGGATATCCCACCTCAGAAAGTTCCAGATGGGGCTCGGGATTCCACAAAATGTCCTGTACACTACAAAGGCTCCACAAGAAGCCTTTCTCCCTGGGCAAGTTCTAGAACCCCTTTTAGGTATCATTATCTTTTCATTACGGAGCTCTGGTAGCGTAGTGGTTACAAGTCGGGCTGCTAACTTCAAGGTCAGCAGTTCAAAACTACCCACTGTTCCTCAGAAGAAAGACGAGGTTTTCTGCTCCCATAAAGATTTACACCCTTGGAAACCCTATACAGGGCCGCTATGAGTTGGAACCTACTCCACGGCACATAACCACCAGCCACCATCTTTTAATTGTGTTTTTTCATGAACCTTTTCAAGCCCCCTATATTAATTCATATATATAT
>NW_006408521.1:46300339-46310244 GCF_000296735.1 Chrysochloris asiatica | reverse complement strand
GTTTCAAACTGCCGACTGTGAGGTTGGCAGCCTGACTCGTAACCACTATGCTACCTGAGTAGGATTCTAACACACACACACACAGTGTTTGTTTTTAATGACCTTCTATTTGTAGTGGCCTCCATGGTTACCTGACCACCTGCCGGCAACACCTCTGGATGGTTTCTCTTGCAGGTGAAAGCTGTGCACCACTTGCAAGATCCCTGAGAAAGGAGACCATCCCTGTGATGGGGTGTGGATGTGGCCAGAAGGGGAACACATCAGGCAATGGGAAGATTAATCCAGAGCCACTGTCCTCAGTGAAGTATGCAGAAGGATAGAAGCTTCAAGTCTTCAGAGCACAGTCAACCTCAAGGAGAGTTCCAGAATCTGCCATTCTCATCAGGATCAGCCTTGCCCATACCCCAGTAGGCAGTAGGGACTTACAGTAGCACAAACCTCCTTTTTACTGCCCCTTGCACCCAGAGCAGTGGGCAACGGATGATATTCATGGTAAAGACTATCAAACGAAAGGTTTGTTATAGAAACTAATTTAGATCTTTGATTGTAGTGTGAATAAAGAGCTTCACCTCAGCATGCTAGAAGTTTCTGCTGGGCTTTTTCAGGTTCTGCTGACTAACTTCTGCTGTTGTCCAGCTGGACTTGGCTGTCTGTGAAGCCCCAGCCCAGTCTTCCGGCTGGTCGGTTCCCATCAGTCATGTCTTATGACATAGTACTACCGAAAGTTCCTGTCACAGACACACCACAAGTGAGGGACTTCAAAGAGGAGAAACTCACTTCTAGGAGGCTGTTGTTGTTGTTAAGTGCCGTTGAGTCGGTGCCAACCCCTAGCGACCCTGTATAAGTTTACCAAGGAGAGGCTGGTGAGTTTGAACCTCTGACCTTGAGGTTCAAATCGACCCTAAGATCAAGTGCTTATCATATGATGCCAATGGAAACTGCCGTTAGGAGTTTATCATCCCAGATGGAAGACATGTTGAGAAACTAGTTTCACTTGTTGAGTTTTTTTTGTTTAATCAAGGTGTCTCCGGTTCTGTAGCAATACCTTTTGACTTACACACATAAATGTTTTTTTAAGAACAGGTAGAGAACTTGCCCCTAGTGCCCACAGTAATTACATGAATGATGGTCTTAAAACTAATTTCCCACAACCAACAGGTATTGCTTTCCTAACCAGAAAAAATATTGCTTTTAAATCCTTATTTGAATCAACTGTAAAATATTTTGTTATTTTTTGCAAACATCTCTTGGAAAGAAAGAATGAAAGAAAGAAACCATGCCTCAAAAGAAGGCATCTGGAATTCTCATCAAGGGGCTGGAGAAAAGCTCTCTATAGAGTTTGGGTGTCTTTCTTGAAACCCTGGAAGTGATCCCACAGTACCACAAAGAACACCAGGAAATGCAATAGTTGCTAGACCCTTTACCTGTTAATCAGAGATGAGGGATAATAAGGACATGTCTGCTTGACCACCACCACCACCCCCCAGCCCCCACCAAACCTGCAGTCGTTGTAAATGGCTTCTATGTATGCAAGGTGACTGAGGTCTTTGCCCGTGAAATTAAGGGGGTTTTATGATTGAACTGATTCGTTGTAACTGGTCCCATCCAGTCCTCATCCTTAGGATGGTATTGTGTGTTGATATTTAAGTCAGTCACCCATCCATTTTGCATCTGACTTTGATGTATGATTTTTGCTTTAAAACAACAATCTAATGATGAATCCAGGTCATTAAAAAAAGAGTTTTTGTTGTGAATTCAGTGATAGATGACATGGAAGAACATCAGATTTACACTCATCCTATCATATTTCATTTCATCTGACTACAATCTCCTCCATGCATCATCATTCAACAGCATTTGCTTCTATCCCGTTTTTTTTTTTTTTTTTTTGATGTACACTGAAGCAATCATATATAATCATATAGTCATTCAAACAACCAAAAGGCATATCCTGAAAGGCTGCCCCCTGACTGCCAGCACACATAGCCCCTCTCCCTCCTTGAGTCCAGAGACCCCAGCCACTCCATCTCTCCATGTCATCGCCTCTGCCTCCATCTCTGGTGTTGCTGTTTCTCTGGATAGGTTCTTGCACTCTGCTCTTCACCCTTGATGGTCCCATGATCCTCTGCTCCTGGATTGCAAGATCAACCACTCACCTCCTTTTGTTACAAAATGTCTACCTTTACATTTGCAACATTCACAATCAGTCCTGATAGCAATTATTCAGTCTTGAACCACAAGAGTCTTATCCCCATCTCTTTTTACCAGTTACATTCAGACAGATTGGAAACCACTCAGTGGTGATTCTACCTTCCCCCGCACCCTCTGAAACTAAACTCCCTCTTGAAAACTTGTAAGCCAATCACTTTGTGCCTTTATAGCCCCCCATTTTAGGTAGCCAATGTCTAAGTTTCTCATCCCTGTCAACCCTGTGTACAGAGGGGGTGGGAATGATCCTTGCTGTGAAGATTCATTCCCTCTTTTAGGCTACAACATCCGTAAGAGGAGATCAGCAAGTTTGTCAGTGAAACCAGCTCCTGCAAAAGTGGAAACGAAGCCCAAAAAAGGCAGCGGGAAGGATAGATCTGCAGACAAAAGGGAAAAGGGGAGCAAAGGGAAAACAGACTGACGTCACTAACCAAGAAACTAAAGATTTATCTGCCAAACTAAAAACCTGGAAAAACTAAAAACGAGGAGAGACCAGCCTCTGATGAAGCAAGAGAGAAAGAAGCCAAGTCAGATTCATGTTTGTCTACGGAAACCCTGTACAGGGTCGCTATGAGCTGGAACTGACTCCATGACACATAACAACAACAACAACAACAACCATGTCTTATCAGTGGGTCCTGTATTCTATCTCTCTTCTTGTACAATCCAGAGGAATATTTTTATCAACTATTTTATAAATGCAAGTTTTTTAGTAGCTCTAGAAACATTTTAAAGATGGAGGAAGTCCCACTTCATCCCATTTTTTAAATGTTAATGCTTTTTTTAAGAGGTGAAATCATTTCGTGGTTGTTTCTTTTTTGGTCCAACCAGAAAATAGTGGGCTATTGACTGGTGGGAGGTTTTGACTATCTTGGGTGTCAACTTTTCATTGGGGGGTGGGGAAAGTTTTATATCCCATAATACAAAGCATACTAAATGGCACTTGGGAGTCATGGCCATGCATTTGTGTGACCTGAACATTTTAAATTCTGTTTCCATGCTGTTTTTCCGTAGAATTGTTCCACTCATCTTGACTCTGTCTGTCAGAACTGTGTGTGTTCTGTGACATCTTTGGTTGTGGTAGTCCCGTTTGCCTCATAACATTGTTACGTGCTATGAAAGTTTGAAAATGTGAGTGTGTAGTGTGTGTGATGTTAAATTGTGAATTAGTAGGACATATGACTATCAAAAATTGAAGATATTGGTACTTGAAAGTTTTGGTACAAAAGAAAATTTCCACCCAAATTTAAAGGTGGAAAGTCATTGGAATTTAGAAAATAATTATAACTACATGACTCTTAGATTTTTGGTACCTACAGTAAGAATTGTGTACAAATTGTTCATAATGTCTCTGTACTGGCCCTTAAACAATAAAATACCACTTATGAAAGAAAAAAAATCATTAAAAAAATTTTTGATAATCTAATTCTACAACTTCATGATTCCGATCACCAAGATCAATGTGAAAATCTGTAACTCCTTTTATTGAAGCAGCTCCTCATTGCATTCTCTCTCTTAATCTTTATCCTTTCTGTTTCTCCCTAGTCTGTAATTTCTAGACCATTGTCTGTCATGGGGGGAGGGAGTGAGGTGAATTTACTACAAATTATCATTATTATCAAGAGCTGCATCCATAATGGGCTCATGCTTTCTACTAAAAACCATTCCATTACCTGATAAGACCCGAACATTTCTTTTGGGTTTTTTTCCCTGGGTCTGGAAATGTCGAAGTAACCAAGGATGCAGGTTTGTATGTTTTCTTACAGCAAATGGGTCTTTCACTGGGGTAGTGTGATCTCTATGCCGATGAAAGAAATCCACTGGGATCACTTCTTTCTCTTTCTGTTGGCTGAGAGTGACCTAGTGCTCACTCTTGGTTTTCCACATCACAGAGTGGGGGCCAGCTCATTCTATGGTCCGTTCTCACTTTAACTTTGCTCTAGAACAAACTTGAAGGCTGTCGGTGGTTTCTATCTCAACTCTGCGTCTTTCTGGCTGTGTGACTCTAGATGCTTTACCTAACCTCTCTGAACCTCATCTCCCTACTTTGTAAAATGAGGTTCATCAAAGGGCCAACTCAGTAAGTGAGTGTGGGAAAAGAACAGGGAGGTGTTTTAGGCCAGATTTTCTAGAGCAGCAAAACCAGTGAAGCATATGTATGTATATGTAGAGAAAGAGAGATCAAGAGAGGAGAGAGAGAGCCCCAGAGAGAGAGAGTCCTGGTGTGGTGCTGTGGGTTAATGTGCTGGACTGAAAAGTCAGTTTGAACCACAAAATCGGTGGTTCAAGTTCACCAGCTGCTCCTTGGAAACCCTATACAGGGTCACTATAGGTCAGAATCGACTTGACGGCACTTATCAACAACAACATAGAAGCTGAAACCATTAGGATCTAGCAACTAGGAAGCCACCACTAACAGACAGGTTGTAACTTCCCATGAGGTGCTATGGTTACAAGGGAATCAGTTGTACCTTTGTCCTATAAGTGGTATCTTTGCCCTTAAATGTTTTAAAAAGGTCTTTTGCAGCCAATTTGCCATTTGTTGTTGTTGATTGATGTCCAATCAATCAATGGATGACTCAGAGTAATGCTGTATAAGAGAGGCTGGTGGGTTTGAACCGTCACTCTTGCTGTTAGCAGTCTAGTGCTGGTCCTACAGTACCACGCCAGCACTCCGAAACTACAATGAGATACCATCTTACTCCTGAAAACATGGCACTGATTAAAAACCAATAAAGAAAACTACAAAGGATGGGGCTTGTGAGGAGATTGGAATTCTTACACTGCTAGTGGGATTGTAAAATGGTCCAATCACTTTGGAAGAGATTATGGTGCTACCTCAAAGAGTTAGCAATGGAAATTCCTTAGAATCCAGCAATCCCACTCGCTATATACCCTAGAGTATGGGAACAGTGATACAGACCGACACATGCACACCCATGTTCACTGAAGCATTATGCCCAGTAGAAAAAAGGTGGAAACAACCTAAGTGCCTGTCAGTGGCTGTATGTATAGACAAATCATCGTACCTACATACAGTGGAATACTATCCAATGGTAAAGAATAATCATGAATCTTTGAAACATCTTATAACATACATGACGAAGATATTATGCTGAGTGGAATACTCAAACACAAAAAGGACAAATATCTCATGATTCTGCTTTTATACAAAGTCAAGAATCGGTATAGTCGCACACACAGAAAGCAGCTCTTTTTGATAATTATCAAGGATGGGAGGGTGAGGAAGAAGGAGTCATGTAATAGCTAGTAAATAAGTGTCAATTCTGGTGATAGGAAAGATAATACACAATGTGGGAAAGTCAGCACAACTTGACCAAGGTATAGAGAGATACTGAGAGGTGTGCCAACGACATACATAGACCAACTATGGTAAATTCTTTAAAGTGTACACAACTGTGCAACAACAGTAACAATAAACAAAAGATATTACATAGATAGGTAGCAGGGAGCTTTAAAGAGTTCATGGAAAAATAAAATGAAAATAGAATGGAATTTTTCCATGGACTTTTTGAAGTTCCCTCCTAAGTATGCTCCATGGGTGTGGGAAGGCAGATGGGAATACCTGTATGTCCATATCTAGGTATATTTGTAGGCATAGACATGTGCATATGCGTTTGTGTGTTAGTTATCTAGTGCTGCTCTAACAGGAGTATCACAAGTGGCTGGCTTTAACAGAAATTGATTTTCTCATACTCTAGAAGGCTAAAAGTCCAAAGGAAGGGTCAAGCTCCAGAAGGCCTTTTCTCTCTCTTTTGGCTCTGGGAAAAGGTCCTTTTCCCTTTGAGCTTCTGCTCTTGGGTGATCTTCTGGTGTCTCGGCATCTCTCTTTCCCCAACAAAACCGGAACCAGCTCAACAGCTCTTGTCAACAACAACATATTTCAACAGAGATTGACTCAAGACACACCCTACTCTACACACTGTCTGGTTAATGTAACAGGGATAACACATTCACACGATTCACAACACAGGATTCATAACACGTATCTTAGAGGGACACAATTCAATCCATGATTATATTGCTGTTGTCGTTAAGTGCCATTGAGTTGGTTCTGACTCATCATAACCCTGTGTACAGTTTCTGAGACTTTAAATCTTTGCAAGAGTAGTTAGCTTCATCTTGCTGCTGAGGAGCAACTGGTGGACTTGAACCGTGAACCTATCCATAATAAGACTCATATAGATAGTAAAGAAGGTATAGGGCATATCTATGGATACTTCTTAGACATATCCAAACACCTCGTGGGATAGATTTACTGGGTCTGAAGGCTCAAGACCACAGTCTTACGGGACTACTAGATCAGATGTGCCATGGAATCGGTTCTGACTCACAGCAACCCTGTACAGGGTTTCCGAGGCTGTAAATGTTTACAGGAGCAGAAAGCCTCATCTTCCTCCCACGGAACAGCTGGTAGTTTCGAATTGCTGACCCTGAGGTTAGCAGCCCGATTCGTAACCACTCTGCTACCAGATTTCCTACGTCAGTTGGTATAACTTAGTTAATAAAGACAGTCTTCTACAGCTTTATTTAGCGAGGAGCACCAGGATCATCAAAGCTGTGAGTCTTTTTCTGTTTGCTCTTCTGGAGGAAGGAAGAGTGAAGGAAAGCCAAGGACTCCAGGCAAAAATGAGTTCACAGGACCAATGTCCCTGTGGCCCACCCCTCCTCTACCCTGAAACCACAGGAACTAGATGGTGTCCTGCTACCATCGCCGACAGTTTTGACAGAGACACAATAGAATGTCCCCGTTTGAATGGGAGGAAATTGTAGAACACAATTCAAATTCATAAAAAGACCAGACTTACTGGACTAATAAAGACTACAGGGATCCCTGAGACTATTGTCCAAAGATACCTCTTTAACTTGGAATTGAAGCCACTCTCAGAAGTCACCTTTCAGGCAAAAAATGGCTTGGTCTACACATGAAACAATTAAGCAATCGATTATATTAGCCCAAAGGGTTAATATTCATACAAAAGCAAAGATGAAAAGCCAAGAAGAATTGGACAACTGGATGGAAACTGGACAGGTAGAGTGCACAAAGTGTGGGAACTGGCACATTGTGGGGATAAAAACCAATGTCCATTTGTGCATACATTGCTGAATGGCAATCTAATCTACTGTGTAAACTTGCATCTAAAACACAATATTCAAAAACAAAACAAAACAAACCAACCAAGAAAGAGTTGGCAATGTACTTCTGAGTGAGAACCAGCCACTGAGAACTTTATGGATCAACGTGGTCCAATCCGCAACTGATGGATGGTTCAGGATGGGGTAGCTGTTTTATCCCATTGTGAATGAGGTCCCCCATGAGTTGGGGCTGACTCCAGGGCAGCTAACAACAACAGACATTGAAGAAACAAGGATCTTTCCATTGAATTGGACAGAGGGGGAAATGGGGAGTGCATAAGCCTAACTTTGCTTGCACCCTAAATGCTAACATATCACTTCCAGAACTGTGAGAAAATAATTTTCTGTTTTGTTCTTTAAAACCACCCACTTCGTGGTATTTTGTTATGGCATCTCTAGGAAGCTAAGACAATCCAGTGGGGGGATAGTAAACATAAGCCCTCAACACTCAGAACACTGAAAATTTAGCCTGAATCTGCTGGCAACAGGAAGACGATGAAGAGCTTCTATTAGATGGGGAGAAAACCTTCAATTGCTGTAGAGAAAAGGTAGAAACAAGGACCTTGCAGAGGCTTTTCATACCCAGCATTAAAGTTAAAATCTAATTTAGATGAAAATGGATGCACACAAATTAAAGGCGCGAGTGAGGTTTTTGTTATTGTATACCTTGTAACGAGAGCGTTAACCAAATTTATTCCTTTGGCTTGAAAATAAAGATGCTTTTTGAAATTTGATTTTGTTGTTTTACAAATTGTTTTAGCTCTGTGAATAGTGCAAATTCCATTTTCTGATCTGCCCTGAACAAAAATAGAGCATTAAAGTGTTTAAGATTCAATCAAAGGCTCGCTGTGAGCACTGCAATATTAAAGTAACAGAAAAATCAATTCAATTTTTATTTTGAACATGATTGTCACAAATAGCATTCTAATAGATAACACTGATTATATGGTAGCAAATGTAATTTATACATACTGTCAGGGTCATCATTAAGGAATTTGACACATATGCAGGAAAACAATAAATGCCAACTGAAATATACACCAGTTAGATATAAATGAGATGCTGAAATGAGCAAGGCTGGCAAGCTCTATACTTATAAGTAATAATATGAAGTCTAAAGTAGCTTGTGTTTTCAAACAAGAAGTCTTTGTATGTTGTCATTTAAAATATCTCATATTTCTGAAGGTCAGGAATAAATGGTACTATTAGCATTAAAAGCTAGTAAAAGAAAAAGTAATTTGTTTTTCATTTAACATAACATTTTATGAAATGGCTTTGTAAAGTATTTATTATCCCTTCCCCACCTCAGTCCCCGCCATGGAAGCTAAGAAGACAGGATGAAGATGCCTGTTTCTTAATGTTATTTATTTATTTATTTTTATGGCACCACTGGTATTTTAACATCTTGAATTATTGAGATCTTTGTTGTATTATGTGTTTGTGCTGGGGCGGGCTAATGCTAAGAAATCAAACTGTCTAAACAACCGTGGATTTGCTTAGCTCCAGCAGGGTGTTGCTGTGGTCCTGAGCTTGGTCCTCATTAATAATACCATTTGGTACAGGGTTGACAGCATGATGCTGCGGACCGGTGCCAAGACTGAAGATGGGAGGCTTTGATGCTATACAAAGATGTACCCAAGAGAAAGAGGAAGGCAGGCTCTTCTTGCTGTGTGTCTCAGGAACAGTGACAGATACATCAGGATGTGAATTCAAACACAGACACGTGACTGTCTTGGAGGGTAATCAGCCATAGAAACCTACTCAGTTATCTTTTACCAGTGGCCTCTCGTAGCAGATATGAGTCCTGAACTCCAAAATATGATAAACTTCATCCATCTGTGCAACTGTGCAACCCTCTTAGCTTTTCTTGGTGTCTCTCTTTCCTTCTTTTAAATTTGGCTAAAAAATTAAAACTACTACTACAATAACAAAAAATAATATGAACAAACACCACTTTAATCATCACCTGGAATTAACTAAGATGAAACTTTTATCCTATTTTCGCCAAATCCTTTTATAACAAAATAAATATAATCTTATTGGTAATGAAGGGTTCTATATGCTCTTCTAGGCCATGCTTTGGTTTTTGTTTTTTTAAGGTTTTTATTATAGATTGTGTGAAAGTTTACAGGACAGATCATTATTTTTACATTCAACAAATCATATACCATGTTTCATTACAATGATTATTATCCTCTTCATGTACCATCAGTTAATAGTATTTCTCTCTATTCACTTTAGCTTAAAAACAAAACAAAAAAATTCAAGCATATATAATAATTTACACCTCCAAAGGGCACATTCTACAAGTCTGCCTCCTGGCCACCAGCTCTTTAGACCCTGTCTTCCCATGAATCTAGAGTCCTCAGCTGCTCCCCCTCTTTATGACTGCAACTCTGCCGCTGCTTCTCTGGATAAGGTCCCGCATTCTGCTTGTACTCTTCTCCCCTGATGGTCCTAGGTTAGGTCTTCTGTTTCTGGACTGTAAGATTAACCATTCCCCTGTTTTTGTTACAAAACTTCTACCTTTACAATTGTGA
>NW_006408521.1:46236713-46299319 GCF_000296735.1 Chrysochloris asiatica | reverse complement strand
CCTCTTGAGTCCTCTGTGGCCACGCCACTGACTCTGGGCCCAAGAGTCCCCAGGTCTCATGCTTTGGTTTTGGTACCACATATGCAACAAGTAGGAGAAGAATGTCAATCAAAATGGCCATCAATGGTCAATTTTGTATCTGAATGATATCTTCCTGACACATGCTTGAGAAAAGCAAGGACATTCAGTAGGGCACTTAGGGGAGCTAGCTGTACTGATACGTATAGATCCCAGTTCATTCTTTTAAATTGCTCCTGTTATATTTTGGATTATCAGATGGGTGTGACTGCTGAGTTGTTTACATTTATATTGCCCTGATTACTAATGAGGCTGAATCTTATATTTATTTGTTATTCAGGTTCCTTTGTGGATTATCTGCTATGTCATTTGCCCATGTTTTTCTTGGGTTAGCCTTTTTTCAAATGCCTTCTTTGAGGCTGTGACTTTTCTTTTTCTTTGTTTTTGGTGTCTCCTTACTCTTAAAGAACAACTCGTGCCTGCCAGCATGTCTTCCTTCATTTGCTAGCTGTTTTTTGTATACCAGGTACTGTATGAAGTGGTTTGCATGCTTTATCTTATGTCATCTTTACAATGACCCTATGTAGCAGGACAAGGTAAGTGTTCCCACTATAGAAATGAAGTAGCTAGTCCAGATTGCCCAGGTAGAAAGAGACAAAGTTGGGAGGCAAACCTGGCTCTACTTGACTCCAGCGGTAGACTGTTAAACCTGATACCATTAGAACTGGTAAAAATGAAGTCTAGAATGTCCATTGTAAAGGCTTACATTATGGAGTTCATTACAAAGGTAGATGGAAACACTTATGGTGGTGTCCAACCTTGGCCATGTTGTTGTTGTTGTTGTGTGCCATGGAGTTGGTTCTGACTCATAGCGACCCTGCACAGGGTTTCCGAGGCTGTTAATCTTTACTGGAGCAGAATGCCTCATCTTTCTCCCGCGGAGCAGCTGGTAGTTTCGAACTGCTGGCCTGCGGTTCGCAGCCCGATTTGTAACCACTACGCTACAAGAGCTCCTTAACCTTGGCCATACAGCTCCTGAAAAGCTTTAAAATACACTGTTGGTCAAAAGATGGGAGTAGGTAATCTTGCAGTCAGTCCAGGAACAGAGAACCCTAGGACCATCGAGGGAGAGGTGCATGAGTGGAATGTGAGACCCTATCCAGAGAAGCAGCGATGCCAGAGATGGAGGCAGACATGAGGACATGGAGGGAGGGAACAGCTGAGGACTTTAGGGAAAGAGAAAGGCTGTGTGCTGGCATCCAGGTGCTGGTGACCAGGAGACAGGCTTGTTGAATGTGTCCTTTGGTTGTTTAAATTATTATATATTCCTGAGTGTTTTTGTGTACATCCCTCCTTCCCCCTGCAAAAACAACAACAACAGAGAAAATAGAAGTAGAACTACCAGCTGATCCGTGGGAGAAATATGAGGTGTTCTGCTCCCGTAAAGATTTGCAGCCTTGGAAACTCTGTGCAGGGTCACTATGAGTCAGAACTGACTCCATGGTACTTAACAACAACAACAAATGATGATGCACAGAGAAGATTGTAATCATTACAATGAAACAATGTGTGTAAAACTAATGTTCCCCCATGTAAACTAATCACTCAATTCACAATAAAAACTTAAATATCTATCTATCTATATCTATATATAGTGTTGGTTTAGTAAGCCTGAGTATGGGGATTTTCTCTTAAAGTTCCCCCAAGGTGCCAGAGGTGGGTGGGTGAGAACTTCTAAGCATCGTATGCACCCAACACGGTTTCAATCCCAACAACCATTTCTGAAACATAACACTAGATCATGGAGAAGAATTATACATCAATGTCCAATGAATACCACCAAAACTGGGTGCATTATACATTTTATTATTGCAAAGATCAAAGGGCGGCACCACCTTTTCAACAAGGGTAAAGGGATTGTAAAACATCTTCACGCACAGTGTCACTGCTACAAAATTTATACCTGTGAAGGAAAACATTTTCAGTGTGAGGCCCTTTTGCTTGTGGGAATGTGATCTCAGATAAGCAAATACCATTTAGCCAACCCCCTGGAATTCAGATTGCTTTGACTGAAGATTTTTCTTGCCCCAGGCATAGATTCTCACTGAAAAAACTCCCTCAAGAAACAACTGCCCCTCAGTGTGGGCTCTTGATGAACTAAAAGTAAATTAGCCATGTCAAAGCAAGGTTTCAGAAAACTGAGGTAATCTTTGGCGGGCTTGCAGTTTTTGGCCTTGAAATGAGTTCCCGGCTGCCCAGAGGGACTTTCTATGTCTGGTTAAGATGAGGAAACTCTGCTTGTATGGATGTAAAATGGTACAGCCACTTTGGAAAACAGTCTGGTGGCCCCTCTATAGGGTAAACATAGATCTACCCTATGATCCAGCAATTCTACTCCTAGAGAAATTCCAAGAGAAATAAGAATGCATCTCCATACAAAAATCCAGACACAAGTATTCATAGCAGCATTATTCATAATAGTCAAAAACTGGAAAAAATTCAAATGTCCATTAACAACGAATGGGTAAATTAAATATGGTATATTTGCACAACGGACTATCTATTCTTCATCAATTAAAAGGAATGAAGTCCTGATCCATTCTACAGCATGAATAAAGCCTTTAAAATATTTGCTAAGTGAAAGAAATCAGACACAAAAATACAGACATTGTATGATTCTGTTTATATGGAATGCCCAGAATAGAAAAATCTATAGAGGCAAAAAGTAGCTTAGTGGTTGCCTAGGGGTCTTGGGGTGATGGCTAATGGGCATGCAGTTTCTTTATGGGGTGTTAACAATGTCCTAAAATTGATTGTAGTAGTAGTTGTACAGCTTTGTGACTCTACTAAAAATCATTGAATTGTACACATTAAATGGGTGAATTGTATGATATGTGAATTGTATTTCAATAAAGAGGACTTTTACTAAGTCATTGAATTGTACACATTAAATGGATGAATTGTATGGTATGTGAATTGTATTTCAATAAAGAGGACTTTTTAAGATCATGAAAGGTTCCTGCTCTTGAGTTGGTACATGGTTAAATGGGTGGGGAGAAAGGGATGGAGGGATGGATGGATAGGTAGATGGGTGATGGGTGATTGGATGGATGGATGGACGTGTGTACACATGAATGAAAGAATACATAAATATAAACAGACAGACTTACTCAGTCTCATCTTCACCACTTTGCACTGTGATTTGGGAAGCCCCCAGTGTGGGCCGGAAGAGATTTATCACGTGGTTGTTCCAGAGGAACTTAACTTTCTCGAGTTTTCCAACATTGAGGTCCACATCAATGTCAAGCATATGACTTGCATCTGGTTTGAGGGATCCTCTGAAAATGTAGATATTCGATGTTAAGTTAGTTGGACATATGGATACATGAGGTGATAATTATGTATCAGTTCTTCCAAACAATGGCTATCGTTATTGGTTTTCTGTAAATGCCTTTAATGTCTAACAGACAGACATATATTTGTGTAGAACATGTCTTTACAAAATACTGCTCTTTAGATAGATTTCCACTGTCTTAGAGTTTCCCTAGAGCAGAGTCAAGTGTTTGGGGTGGGATATTAGCTCTGTAAATTCACTATGTGGTTGTTGTTAAGTGCCTTCAAGTTGGTTCTGACTCATAGAAACCATATACATGGTTTCCAAAGAGCAGCTTGTGGGTTTCAATCACCGACACTGTGGTTAGAAGTCCAGTGCTTATCCTACAGTGTCACACCCGGACAGAACTAATTTATATGGTGTCTCATTTTTAAAGTACCATACGGTTTAGCTGAGGGCATTTCTTAGCATCTCATGTGTAGCACAGAGCCACTGGGTGGTATAAGGTGTTCACAGGCTTGTCTGATAATCAAGAGGTTGAAAGTTTGAGTCCTCCCTGAGGCACTTTGGAAGAAAGGTCTGGCAATCTACTTCCAAAAAATAAGTCTTAACAGTGGTATGGAGCACAGGTCTACTTTGAAATATATCGGGTCACTGTGAGTTGAAGTAGATTCTACAACACCTGGTTTTCATATGTAACACAATAAGTTGTTAAAGGATTTTAAGTCAACATGGGACTTATTATGTAAAAGTCAGAGCAGAAAATGGAATGGAATTCTACAGTACAGATTATGTATTCATCCAGCACATACATACCAAGTGCCTCCTGTGCCCACAATATGCCCAGTGCTAAGTCTGTCACTGAATGGTTTAAAATCAAGAACATTGTGCACCAGGATTGTATTTTTTCACCATACTTAGTTAATCTGTATGCTGAGTAAATAATCTGAGAAATTGGATTATATGGAGAGAAACATGGCATCAGGATTGGAGGAAGGCTCATTAACAATCTGTGATATGTAGGTGATACAACCTTGCTTGCTGTAAACAAAGAAGACTGAAAACACTTAATGATGAAGATCAAAGGCCACAGTTTTTGGTATGGATTGCATCTCAATGTAAAGAAAACAGAAATTCTCACAGCTAGACCAATAAGCAACATCCATATAAATAGAGAAAAGATTGAAGTTGTCAAAGACTTCATTTTCCTCAGATCAATCATCAACACTCATGGAAGAAGCAGTCAAGAAATCTATGTACTGTATTAGTCAAAAAAAAAAAAAAAAAAAGTTTGAAGAGCAAAGATGTCAGCTTGAGGACAAAAGTGCTCCTGACCTAAGCCATGGTATTTTCAATAGCCTCATATGCATGTGAAAGCTGGACAATGAATAAGAAGACCACAGAAGAATTGATGCATTTGAGTTATGGAGTTATAGGACAATATTAAGGGCACCACTGACTTCCAGAAGAGCAAACAAATCTGTGTTGGAAGAAGTACAAACAGAATGCTCCTTATAAACCAAGATGGCCAGACTTCATCTCCCACACTTTGGACATATTATCAGGAAGGACTAGCCTCCGGAGAAGGACATCATGCTTAGTAAAGTGGAGGGACAGCAAAGGAGAAGGAGAACCCCAACGAGATGGATTGACATGGTGGTGACAACAATGGGCTCAAAGTTCTGTTCTGTCATACAGAGGGTCACTATGAGTTGGTCTCAACTGGACAGCACCTAACAACAATGCCAAGCCTATCACAACAACCATAATGATGCTCTATCAAAATTATGAACATTTATTAGCTATAACCAAACACCTTGAGGGAATAAATGGCTGGGCGGGGGGTTCAGGACATCCAGGTCAATTGGCATAACAGAGTCCACAAAGACAACAGACTACATTCTACTTTGGCGAGTAGCAACTAGAGGCTTAAAAGCTTTGGAACAGCCATCTTGGCTGCAACTTCTGGTCTCCTTTCCGAATCAAAGAAGTGTGAAGAAAATTAAAGATGCAAGAAAATAATCCAAAGGGAATTTATCCTGCAAAGTTACAGCACTGCCTATTATAAAGCAGTTTGTAAGCATTTTGTTTGTGTGTGAATAATCTATTATGACTTACTTGAAGATCTCATATTGCTTTGTGTTCCCATTACTTCCATACAAAGCGATCCTGATGTAGCCATTCACATTTTTTTTCCCAGCAAGTGTGACTGATACTCTGTACCGCCAAACTGTCCAGAAAAATACAATCAGTTCAATGAACTAACCCATCTTGCTAAATAAGGATTCTATGGAAATATTGTTGTCCCAGGGTCTGACTCTCCCATCTCCCGAAAAGCAGAAATGTGACTAATGGTTTTCTTTAATGAAGGTGGGTCCGCAGGAATCCAGTTCTAAGTGGGGGATTCAGAAGACATTAATCGAATAGTTCAATAGAATTCCTTACCAATCAGGCTGATATACCTTTTAAAATTATTTGCAATAATTTTTAAATGAGTAAAATGGAGACTCACGGGTAAAGTTACCACTGTCCCCTGTGTTCAGGAAAAAGGTCTGTTCCACGGCACTGGTTTTCCCCTTAAACTGGTCAGCATAGTGTCCCATTTTGGGGCATCCTCCACTTGGACAAGGGAAACATCCATGCTATTTAAAAAAATGAAACAACCCCCAAACCCCCCAGCATCTGTCTGTTAGTGATGGGCCTTTGACTCCGTCATTCACTCATCCAACCTTCTTCCTATCCATTTTCCAATCTGTTTGTTTATTCATTCATCCATTCCACTCACCCATCTTCTCATGTGTCCATTTGGCCATCCATCTACCCATTCGTCCTCTGTCTACTCTCTCATTTACCCATCCATTCTTCCATCCTTCCATCTGTCCATGCCCAGTATTATGTATAGAACTCTGTGAGTCAGAATCAACTCATTGGGAAACAACACCATGTATGTACACATCTGCATCTAGGGGGCTTCAAAAGTTTGTGGAAAAATTCCACTATCTTTTAGTTCCATTTTCCATGAACTCTTGAAGCCCTTCTCTGATGTGTATAGATGGATAGATAGAGAAAATGAACCCAAGCAATTATAGCAAAACTGCTACCACTAGGTGATGGGTGTACAGGTGTTCACTGTATGCTTGTTTCAACTATGGGGAGAGTTGACATTTCTGTGCCCTGTCCCTCTTGCCCACCCTACACCCTGAGGAAGGCTTCCTGGGGCTGATTCATAAGCTGCCAACTTACATCTCTTTGTTTTGTTCTAAGCCAGAGAGACAAAAACATCACTAACATTATCTCCCTAGGGTCCCAGCATGACCCACCTCCTGAAACTCATCATAGGAGTCACATGGGTAGCCCAGGAAACCATCTGGGGTGATGATGCTGCTTGAGTAATACTTGTAGCTTCTTAGGTGGTTACAGGCTACAAAATCCCGGGTTCCTGGGAAAGCAAAGATGGTGCAAGCTCACAGGAGGCACGTCACTTCAGGAATATAAATCATTGTAACCAACAGAGGAATCACACATGGTGTCAGCATTCCTGAGTGCCTTGGTCACAACTCAAAACTTCTATCATTGACTTAGACATACTTAGAGGCAAGCAGGAAATTTGGGAACTTGCTTCGTAACGGTAGTTAGTCTTCCCACCATTGTGTCTATCTGCTGAGGACAACCACCAGATTGAAGACTGGTGAGTTTTTGTTTTTTTTAAGTTTTTATTGTGAACTGAGTGATAGTTTACATGGAGAACATCGGTTTTACACCATTGTTTCATTGCAGTGATTACAATCTCCTCCGTGCATCATCATTCAACAGTATTTGCTTCTATTTCCCTTGTTGTTGTTGTTGTTGTTTTTCAAGAGGGGGATGTACACAAAAATACTCAGGTATATATAATAATTTAAACAAGGAATGGCGAGTTTTAACAAGTGCTTTTCTCTAGTCTCCAGGGGACAGGCAGGCAATGGGAATGACTAAGGATATTGCTGGGGGCAGAGAAGTACATGTTAGCTTCTAAACAATTGTTGTCATATTAAAAGAGAAGTCCAGATTTCATCCATCTTCTGATTTTTTATGAGAAGCCAGAATCTTTTCTATGAAAATCTTTCCCTGCTTAAATGGTGGCAATACATTTCCATTTTTAGCACAGCCACTGTGAAGGCCAATCAAATACGGCCATGAGTTATATCCTGTCCGTGAGCCACAGTTTGAGAACTCTGGGCCACTCTGAGTAGGCCTGTTCTAAGAACCAGCTTTTCCATTCCTATGAATTCTGGTTGAAAAATTTCTCTTCTTTGCTATTCTGGTTACAAGGTAAGAGCCATGGAGAGGCAGACCACGCTGCCCCTCCAGCCACCCTTGTGTTGCATTTTATTTACCATATATTTTTTTTTTTTCTTTAGACCAAAGTCTTCTTGCTTGGAAAATTATTTTCCATTTCCTCAGAGACTTGGTATAAAACATTCAATGGTGTGGTCCATGGAGACAGTAAACACATCTGAGGACCACTCCTGGGGTATCTGGTGGTCTTTGTTCACCACCCCTGAGAAAGGACCCTTTCCCTTTGTGTTGAGTGGATTAGCTCTCCACAGAGACTTGCCCCACCAGGCCCCATGACCCAGCCAGTGCCTTCCAGCCAAAGCCAGATGCCAAACGCCCCATGCCAATGTGCCTTCTCAGACAACAGAACCTGTTTCAAACTTAATTGTTTCTTTCATCCCAAATTGCAGCCCAGAGATCCCACAATAGAGAAGAAGGTGGATTTAATTGTTCCTCGATGCCCAGCGTCTGAAGGCTCAGAGCTCAACACAATAGAAACACACTCCAGAGTTCATGGACTTGTTCCCTCTAAATTGCTTCTTTAATTAAACCTGGGCTCTTTTCTATTATGTGTACCTGCTTGTCATTTCTGGGAGTGGGCAGCTATTATTGTAACTCTGGGGTTCTTTCAGGGATTGTAGAACAGTCGCGTCTTGCCGGAAGTTACCTGGTGTGGTGCTCACAAGGGGTCATAAAGTCTGATTATTTGTCAGTGGTTGTGGCTGCTGCTTTATTGACAGCTCTTTAAACATGAGAAATATGAAAATACCACCCAAGGCCACTTAATTCAATTTAACAGCCTATGCTGGGTCTTGAGTGAGGTTCTGGGGCATCTGGGATACCCACACCACAGTCTCGTGCTTTGGAGAACTCCAGGCTTAGAAAAACAGAGACTGACATAAAATTGTTACAAGCTCATAGCATTCACTTTCAGGAAGGAGAGTGGGGGAGTCTAGTTTCGGGGGAGGGGTAGCTGAAACAGTCCAAGGTCAGCCAAGAGGCAGCTAATGTGATGGGGCTTTGATGACACCTAATAGTAGGTGTGGAGTCCTGATGTGGCGCTGAGGGCTAATGCGCTGGGCTGCAAAGTCTATTTGAACTGCAAGGTCGGTGACTCAAATTTACCAATTGTCCCTTGTAAATCCTATACAGGGTCTCTATGATGTTACTATGAACAGGTTCCACCAAAACTTCCAGATTAAATAGAGTAGTAAGAAACGCCTGGTGATATACTTCCAAAAGTACGCCAGTGAAAACCCTGTGGGACAACACACCCCATGGTGGACGGGGCAGGGCTGGACAATACTTCGTTCCATTGTGCATGGGTTGCCACGGGTCAGGGGCTTACAGCAACAACAGTGATAACAATATTAGGGATAGTGAGCCTATTGGCTCAGATAAATGGCCTCACACACAAAGCTCCTAGGAGCCACTAGGTCCCCCAGGCCTCTAGCTGCCCCCTCCAAGTACATGCTTCCCAAACCCAGAGGGCTCGTACAACCTTGGTCTGCTTCCTTTTCATCCCTAATACCCAACAACAGCAAATGGCAAGACAAAATCGTCTAAATCTTCACTTAATCTTGTCAAACCGGGGCAGAGATGGAGACAGTACAGGCTGAAGGATAAGATTAAGGTTTTGCAGCCAGAAACTGGACTTATATATAAAGTGACCTTTGGCAAGTTTTGTGACTTTTCTGAGCCCCAGTTTCCTCATCTGTAAAATGGGACTGCCCAGCATAGCTGCCTCATGACATTGCTGTGAAAATGGCTGGCACAGAATAAGGACTCAAAAAATGGCAAATTTGGTATCCTGAAGGCCACACACTCTTGAACTCACCTACCTTCCCATATCCCATTGATGTCCACAATGGTAGACAGAATGTTTTTCTGACATCCCGGCATATGCTTTCCTCCATTTGGAAAGAAATCCAAGTGGCCCACCTTTTGACTCATTCCAAACCCTGAAACATTTGAAGCAGAGGTGAGCAGGAGGTAAGTGGTCCCAAAGTTAGTTGTGCATAGTGGTTACGAATCGGGTTGTGAACCTTAAGGTCAGCAGTTCGAAACTACCAGCTGTTCCACAGGAGAAAGATGAGGCTTTCTGCTCCGGTCAAGATTTACAGCCTCAGAAACCCTGTACAGGGTCGCTATGGGTCGGAACCTACTTGACAGCACTTAACAATAACAACAACAACAACAGGGCAACCGAAGCACGGGTCTTCTCAGCAAATTCTCTAAGCTCAGCCATCACTGCCCAAAGTTCCAGGAGACGTGTGCTGAGTAAGTGAGGGAGGGGTGGGTAAAGGAAGTGCGACAGGGGGAGATGGGCTCCGGGCGAGAGCATGCACACACATGCTTATGTGTTAGTAAGTCTGTGTGTCTTGGGGAGACCTTGGACAGCAGTGATATGCCTTCATATCAGTATATAGTAGCAGGCTCCCATCAGAATGTGCAAGTTGGTGTCATTTTTATTAATATTTTCACCTCTACAAGGTCGGTGGTTCAAACCCACCAGCTGTTCCTTGGAAATATTATCAGGGTAACTGTGAGTCAGAACCAACTTGACGACACTTAACAACAACACTCATCTGAAATGTTCATCACTATTTTATATTGATGCCATATACAATTGATCATTATGCTAGGAGTCAGAGCGCACTGTCTAGCCACACTGGTTTTAGGAGCACACAACAATGTGATTTCTCTCACAGCTTCTGTGAAGTTGAGTAGTTTCTTCACCTCACTGAACCTCAGTTGCCTCAGTTAGAAAATGGTGACCATCGTGCCCACTTTTAGGGCTGTTACAAGGATTGATGTTCACTTAGCACCCACACGCTGAGTCAGTTCCAACTCACAGTAACCCTATAGTTCAGAGCAGAACTGCTCTCTACGATTTCTGAGCCTGTAAGTCTCTATAGGAGTGGGCAGCCTCACCCTTCTCCCTAGAAGCGGCTGGTGGGTTTGAACTTTGGACCTCACAGTCAGTAGTCCAATGCTTAATACACTGTGTCTCTGGGGCTCCTTTCATTCAGCGCAGTCTATGGTAAACACTCACTGATACCATCACCATTAAAAACATCTTGATGGTCAAAGTTTCATGAGCGGTTATGTTAGAACATACCCACAAGAACACATTGAGTTTGGAAGTTTTGACAAAATCAATAAGAAAGAAAACGCACCCCCAAATGCACTTGATGTTTTGTAAGAGCAGGTCACATCTCAATCACTGTACATTTTCCCCTCCGGATATTGGCAGACTGGGGAAGGATGCAGGGTTTGAAGATTGCGGAATGCCTATCAGAGGCTGTAGCAGTGATAACAGTCCCACCCAGGGCCATGGTTGCTATCACTGGCACTGTTGTGGTTGTGAAGTACCACGGACTCTGTTCCGATTCATAGTGATCCTGTATAGGGTTTCAGAGGCTGTATATCTTTGTAGGGGCAGAAAGCCTCCTCTTTCTCCTGCTGGCACTATACTGTTGTTTATTTGTTGCTGGCACCCATTTTGACTGGTGAGTACTTAAGCCATTCCTGAATTAGCTATTTTGAATTTTACCCTGGTAGTATGTAGTATGCATGGGGCTGCAAGGTCAGTGGTTCAAACTCACCAACTGCTCCTCGGAAATGCTATACAAGGTTGTTATGAGTTGGAACCCACTCAAAGGCACTTAACAACAACAAAGTATAAGAGCGTGTGTGTGTGTGTGTGTGTGTGTGTACCTGGGCTATGGCCCTGGTCACTAGGAGGTGGAGTGAGGGACTCACCCAGGAAAGGGATTATGGGAGCAGCATCTGTGTGAATCACGTCCACAAACATGGCGTCTGATGGGTCCAGCCGAACCTCCTCTTCTGTGCCCTGGAAGCATGGCTCTGCCGGATCCAGCCCTGAAAGAGAGGACATGTCCAGATACTCTGTACCCTCAGACTGGCAGTAACAATCCTGGGCAAAGGGTCCCAGACCCTGGACATGTTTGTCATCCATGTTCAGAAGTGCACCTGCAGTTCCTCATCTACTCAGACGTGAGAGAGGATGGGACAGAAAGGTCTGAAGTGGGGCTGCTGCCTGGCCAACAACAGTCAGATACCCCAGAGACTAGCTCCATGAAGGATCTGGTGTCCTCCTGCCGCTTCAATTCCCTTTTCCTTTTTGCTCACACATGCTCCTATTTTACTACTGTTCTTGGAGACATCAAGCTCCGTGGCCTACCAGCTCCTTCTCAGTCCCTGAGACTTGAACAGTCTGTTCCTCTGTCTTTGCTCATGCTGTTCCCTAGCCTGCCGTGCCCTTCCCCACATTCTCACTTCATCAAAATCTTTCTCCTCCATGAATTCAAATGCCACCTTCTCAGTGAGATCCCCTCCATCCTAGCATGGGAATTTTGGCCTTCCTTTTCTCAATCCTGCCGAGGATTATTTTGCATATATTAATTCAGCTTTAATTTTCTTTGCCTATGGTGGCTCCATATGATAAGTACTGGAATGCAAACCACAAGGTCTGCGGTTCAAGCCTGCCAACCGCTCTGTGGGATAAAGATGAAGCTTTCTGCTCTTACAAATATGTAAAGTTTCAGAAACCCTAATAAGAGTCTCTACAAGTTGGAATCAACTGTCGGCATTTAACAGCAACAACAATGCCTATGTGTAGTGGGCATGCATTTTTGCCTAGCAATTCATTCATTCAGTATTTACTGAGAACTTCCCCCAGCGGCATGTTTCAGCTGTCTTCTTTCATTTTTCTGCCTATGGCTGGCAACTGCTTAGTAAATAGTTATTATTGTTGTTAAGTGCCGTCGAATCGGTTCTGACTCACAGTGACCCCGTATAGGGTTTCCAAGGAGCAGTTGGTGAGCTTCAACCGCAGACCCTGAGGTTCAAACCAACTTGGCATTCCAGTGCATTAACCCACAGCGCCACACCACGACTCCAATCGATAGTCGTGGAACTAGTGAATTCATTTTATTTCCAAGTCAGTTCACCTAGGACACAATGCCAGATTCTAGAAATAACAGCTCTGAAGTCATGTGTTTAGCAATCAAATTACATTTTACTTTCCCTTATAAATGTATTTTTATTTATAATTTCTATTTTTAAATATACATTACACACAGTGCATGAGAAGGCTTCAAAAAGTTCATGGAAAATGGAATGAAAAGTAAATGGAATTTTTCCACGAATTTTTTGACGCCCCTTGGTACTTTCCTCACCTAAAATCAGTTGCCAGAGGACCAGAAGGGGCCTTCGCCAGGGAAATACACAAAGCAGACTTCCACCTTTCGCACCCGGGTTTCCCACCCTGTGGTTTTAGAACCCCCACACCCTGGGTTTTTGGGTCCCCGCCCCCCACGAGGAGTCTGGGGTCTTCCTCCCGGGGTTGGGGATCCCTGGTCTGCCCTCCGCGATCCCTACCTGTGATCCTGCCCAAGCGCCCCTCCAGCCTCCTGCCGGCCTCCGCGGCCGCGTGGGAACCCAGACTGTGGCCGATCAGGTGCACGTTTTCGGGGCTATGACCCGTCTCGCTCTGCGGAGGGACCGAACATCAGGCTGCACGGTAGCTCAGGTGCCACAGGTAGCCGGGTGAGGAGGGCTTGATGTGGGAAGGGGACCCTGCCCAGATACGCGGGAGCAGGAGCCAGGCTCTAGAGGAACCCCGGCCCCGGGCCTCGCAGTGAGCGCGTCTCAGGGCGAACTGGTGCGCGAGGCAACAGTGCTGACCAGTGGCCAACGCGTCAACTGCACGCGCCCAGCGCAGGGACAGACTTCCTCCCAGCTCCATCCTCATATTTGGCAGGAGTTGTATAACAGCATGGATATTGAGGGGAGGCTGGGACAGGCGTCGGGCGTGGGGTGGGGAGCCGCGGTTCAGGGTTTCTCTAGAAAGACCTTCCAGAAGGATGTAAAGGATTTATCCTCGAAGACCGCCTACGAATACTGATAACTTGTGGACAACCCCAGGCCCTCTCATTTCACAAAGTGTAACTGGGGCTCTAAGAAGTTGAGTAGCTTGCCCCAGGCCCCGCAGTGAGGTAATGACAGGACCTGGGGTTTTCAGGACAATCCATGGAGAAGGATTAGAATCAGTCACCTGATTTCCAGCCCATGCCCACAAAGCTCTCAGAGTTCCTCTGGTAATATGGGGTCCTTCCCTAAGCCTCTGACTGCCCCACCCCATAGACTCTGGCCCAGGCAAGGTTTTACCGACAGCACTTGTATTAAAAAGGCGATCTCAGCTCCCACCACCCTGATGTTGTGGACAGCTTGGGTGTAGGGTGCCCGGGACCCTTTTCTCCAGTCCACGCAGATGCAGTTCACTTGCTCCACTGTAAACATTTTCTGTGGAAGACATTCAAGAGAGAGGCCAGTTTATGAACAGCCTTAGCATGCACATCCCTGAGATAGGAATTGATGTTCATCAAACACGTGTTGTGTGATGGAGTTTACAACCAATCCCTCACTTCCATCACTGCTCGCTGCAACCCTCTGACCTGGGTATACTTACCTCCACATACCAGATGTGGAAACTGAAGCTTGAAATAGGTAATTGTCTAAGGTCTCACTGACCAGAAAGACCACTTGCTATGTCAGTGGGCATACGACATCCCAAGGGCCAAATCTGTCTGTTTTTATAAATAAAGTTTTATTGGAGCACAGCCATGCCCATTGGTTTACATGTGGATAGAGACCTGTTTTTGCATTCTACCTGTGGGTTCAAGCTTGGGTATCTATTGAACTTTTTTTGTGTCTTAATTTCCTCATCTATTAAATGAGGCAAAAAAATGGTGCCATCCTTGCAGAGTTTCTGGGAGGATTACATTAAATGGGATATGAAAATGAATGACAGTGTTGGCTCTTATTAAGTGTTCAGGAAGTGGTTGTTATCCACATTGTTCACTGCTGCTGTTCATAGTAACATGAGAACTGTACCGTCCAGTACAGTAACCATTAAAGACAAGTGGCTATTTACACTTAAATTAAAGTGAAAGTAATTAAAAATAAACTAAATTTAAAATTTAATTCTTGGGTAATAACTCTCGCCACATTTCAAGTGCTCAGTGGTCACATGTGGCTACTTATTTGACAGTGCAGACAGACATTTCATCATTTCAGGACATTGTATCGGAGAGTGGTGCTTTAGCAGGCCAAGTTTCACTGTTTTTTTATGCCACATAGGGGTTGTATTATAAACCATGAGATACAACAGCGATGTCACTAGGGGGGTTTGGGGGGTACAGATGGCACTGGACCTCACTGTCAGTGGGAGTGACAATAAGATGTCTGTGTATGAAAAGTTGGTGCCGTATTTCCACAGAAATTTATTAGGTTTTATAAGAATATCCTGCAGTTCAATGTGGAAATAGTTTGCAAAATAATTTTGTAGTTTTTACCTATTGTTGTTGTTAAGTGCAGTCGAGTCGGTTCTGACCCATGGCAACCCTGTATAGGGTTTCCGAGGAATAGCTGGTGAGCTTGAACCGCCCACCTTGAGGTTCAATCGACTTTGCAGTCCAGCGAATTAACCCTCAGGACTCCAGTATTTATCTAGTTCATGAAATATTACATTTATTTCAGCAAATTACAACCATATTTCTCACATTATTCTATGATTAAAATCAATAGTACACATTACTAAGAATTCTGTATGGTATGGTATGGGAAGAGGTCTATGGAAGTGAGGGTGACACCAGGAGTTACTCCTCTGGGTGACACTACTTCTAGTGACATCATTGAGAGACAAATGCCACAGTCCTTACCTCTGGGACTTTCTAAGTGGACTCTCAGCTCTTCTGTCCCAGGGAGGGAGTTGGCTAGAAAGTGGTGGTTGGAAGAATTCAGGAGTGGATGCCTCTGAGAACCCAGGCTTTCTTGGCAGTTTTAGGAAGGACCTATCTCTCCCTGGAGTATTCCTTCCCCATCTCAGAGGCACTGAGTGATTTTCTCTCCAGGACTGTCCCTTACCTTGCACATGTCTGACAACCAGCTTTCTTCTCCTTTGTCTATGAAGCCGTGGATGATGAAGTGCGTCTTGCGGTCCGATCGGAAGTTTGAAGCCCCTATAGTATCCGGGTCGGTGGCAGTGATCAACTGATTTAATCGGAAAAGATAAATTTGAATGTTGGACTGTCCAAGCCACAGAATTGCTGGCCAGTCTCAGTAAGCGTAGTGGTTACGAAACGGGCTGCTAATCTCAAGGTTGGCAGTTCGAAACTACCAGCTGTTCCACGGGAGAAAGATGAGGCTTTCTGCTCCTGTAAAGATTTACAGCCTTGGAAACCCTGTGCAGGGTGACTATGAGTTGGAACTGACTCCTCGGTACTTAACAACAACAACAACTCAGTAAGACTCAGTCATGGTTTGACCACCTGCTCTAAATCAGGAATCTCAGGTCTGGGCCGCATGAACAGAATTCAGAAAGTCCAAGTTCATGGGCATTTTATTTTCACTCTCCCCTGACTGAAATCCAGCATTTCCACTCATGAAAGTAGACAACAAACTCCAGTGGTGTTTATTAGCAGCACCAATGGTACTGCTAGGCCCACTAAGCACTTAGATATATTCACGTTGTATCATGATTGTTGCAGATATCTCAAAATATCCTTTAGACTCATTGCTATTTTGTTTTATTTATTTCTCATACTATTTTAGATTACATTGGCTATCAGACCAGTTCCTGCCTCTTGTTATTTAACAAGGAAATATAGTAGCACATACATGTCTCTATTATTTATTTGTATTTTTAAAAAATAGTTTCATAGTTATTTTTCCATGTAATTTTCTCTGTAACTCTATGTACTCTGCTTTATGCCTTTAAGAACGTGATGCTAGGATGGTATCCATAGGCTTCCCTGGATAGTCAAAGAGGTCCCGGCACAGAAAGGGTGAAGAGTCTGTGGTCAGAAGCATGGGGTGTGAGGGCAGAGCCAGCCCAGTGGGGCTGTGAGGGGCAGTCTTGAGTCTGTGAGGCCTGAAAATAAACCACTGTCAACTGGGCTCTTTCCACCACCCCACATGCACAAGGCACTGGTCTAAGGGGCAAGATAACAAAATGGAAACAGCTCAGTGGTCATGACCACCAAGCAGACCCTCTGCCAAGGGCACTGAGCGGTTCTCCCAGTTGTTGCTGTTATGTGCCGTGGAGTCGGTTCCGACTCATAGCTCCCTGTACAGGGTTTCCGAGGCTGTAAATCTTTACGGGAGCAGAAATCCTCATCTTTCTCCCGTGGAACAGCTGGTAGTTTCAAACTGCTGACCCTGAGGTTCGCAGCCTGATTCATAACCACCACACTACCAGAGCTCCCAGTAGGTCACCTCAAAGACCTGTAGACACTGGAGTCTTTCAACTCTCATGGATGGGAGCTGTGAGCTGCTCAAAGTCTTAGCAAGCTCTTCTTTAGGTGATCTCGAAACTGTCCTCTAGTCACCCCAAACCACCTGGAGTAACCTGTCCTGCCTCCCCCCGGGAGTCCTTCTGGGAATGGAAGGCGCTCTGAGGTTTCACTGTCTCTTCTCTTTTGTGGTTCCAGGACCCTTCTCCCCGAATGGTCTTCTAGCTCCTTAGGGAAGGATTCACATCCCCTGAGGGGCCTCTCTCCTTCTTTTGAGCAGAGCTGGGACAGACGGAACCTCCTGGGGGATACATCAGGCCTGGGGTTCCCTATAAAAGCTGCTCATTCTTTCTCCCATACCCAACCCCAGACACCAAACCACGGCCATCCTGTCAGTTCCTACTCATAGAGACTCAAAGACAGAGTGGTACTGCCCTTTATGGAAGCCGACTGCTGTATCTTTCTCTCCAAGAGCAGCTGGTGGACTTGAACATCCAACCTTTTGGTTAGTAGTCAACTATTTTAATCAATACACTAGCAGGGCTCCTCCCCATGCCCTAGAACAGGTTTTTCACTCCTGGAGTCTTTGCATAACTGTGAACACGTACATCCATAGATTTCATGAGGGTTTATGACTCCAAGAGCTAAGATTGCGAGGGAGCCATAATTTGGGACATCCCAAGGCAGTGAATTCTGTAGTAGACGGTTCCAGTAAAAGTTCCAGTGTGCAGACCCTCACCCACCCACCATCCAGCCATTTGCCAAGCCCATGCTTTGTTGTGAAGTGCCGTTGAATTGGTTGTGACTCACAGAGACCCTGTATAGGGTTTCCAAGGGGCGGCTGGTGAGCTTGAACCCTCCAACCTTGCAGTTCAAACGGCTTTGCAGTCTGGTGCATTAACCCACAGTGCCACACCAGGACTCTGAAACCCATGCTTACTTGGTAGTTATTCTGATTCTCATTTGTGTACAGAAGAAAGCGGGTGTCAATGTCTTTGGGGGTCCAGGGGAATATCTTTAAAGGTCGCTGAAGGGTCCCAGCCCATGGTTTTTCGTTAGAAAAGCAGCCAAGATGTTCAAAGCAGATCTCCTTCCCTGGGGCAAGAAGAGACAGATATGACAGATGTGACAGATATGGCAGATGTAACAGACATGGCAGACAAGGCACATATCAGTTATAAAGATGGAGTCCAGGTCTGGCTGAAGCCAAATGTTCCCCCACTTTTGTGATGGTAAGCATCACCTGGGCACTGGGAGGTGGGGGTCTGGGTGTATTGAATATGCACCTTCTCAGGACTGTCCCTCAGAGATACGGACTCAAAGTGCCTGGCCTGGGAAAAGACATGTTTAATCAGGACCCTGGGCAGTCAGGTAAGTAAAGACATCACCTGGCCTGGGAGTGACCTTGCGGGGGAATCACTAACACAAAGGAAAAGGTAGGAAATGCCTGAGGAGCAATGGACCCCCACTTCTGCTGTGAAAACAGGGTCTCAGGGGTCAGGAGGAAGAGGTCAAGAATGAGTCGGGGCAAGCCCAGGCCCAGAGACAAAGGGGGTGGGACTAGGATGCAGAGGAAAGTCCTGGCTGGGACAAAGGAGACCAAGTCTGATAGAGGAGCATGTCTCTCAGCGGGTTTGGGGGGCTCAGGCCAGGCAGTGAGGAGATGAGACCAGAGATCAGGCAGAGGCAAAGAGGGCCTTTGAGGAGTTTGGGGGAGGGACAGGAAGTGAACAGACTGTGGGGAGGAGCAAGAAGGGGATGTGGGTGGCAGGGGAGATTAGTTTTGTTTTCGGACAAATAGAAGTTGGGTATCAGAATCTCTTTGGGACGGAAGTCAGGGAAGAGGGAGCCATGGGAGCTAGAAAGCACAGAGCTGATAACAGTTGGAAGTAGAGGCGGTGGGCAAGATGGTGGGCTCTTTGGGCAGGGTATGGATCTCTCAGGGGGCACTTTCTGGTGGCTTTAGCCTGTGTCCTGCACTCGCCCACATGGAGGGTTGGAAGATGTGGGGGACCTGGAGGAATACCTCATCCTCCACTGCCCAGCTACCTGATGCCTCCTCGGGATACCCCCTCCAGTCATTGACCCGTGCAGAGGCAGTGAGTGGACTGAGCATAAGATTACTATAGAACATCTGTGTCGAGCACTGCACTGTGTAGACGTTGCTGACTAGTACAAGTTGTGCTTTCTCTTGAACTAAAGATGATATGGATTACATCTCAACGTCAAGAAAACAAAAATCCTCACCACTGGACCAATAAACAACATTCTTATCAATGGAGAAAAGATTGAAGTTGTCAAGGACTTCATTCTTCTTGGATCAACTATCAACACTTGCGAAAACAGCAGTCAAGAGATCAGACGACGTATTGCATTGGGCAAATCTGCTGCGCAGGAACTTTTTAAAGTATTGAAGAGCAGAGATGTCAGCTTGAGGACTAAGGTGCGCCTGACCCAGGCCATGGTGTTTTCAATAGCCTCATATGGATGCGAAAGCTGGACAGTGAATAAGGAAGATCGTAGAAGAATTGATGCCTTTGAGTTGTGGTGTTGGAGGAGAATACTGAAAGTGCCATGGACTGCCAAAAGAACCAATAGATCTGTTTTGGAAGAAGTGCAGCCAGAGTGCTCCTTGGAGGCCAGGATGGCTAAACTTCGTCTCTCATACTTTGGACATATTGTCTGGAGGAAACAGTCGCTGAAGAAGGATGTCATGCTGGGTAAGGTGGAAGGTCAGAGAAAAAGAGGAAGACCCCTAACGAGATGGATTGGCCAGGTGGGATCATTGATGGACTCAAGTGTGGCAGCAGTAGTGAGGTTGGCCCAGGATCGGACATTGTTTCGTTCTGCTGTGCATGGGGTCGCTATGAGTCGGTTCCGACTCGATGGCACCTGACAACAACAACAAAGATGATACTATCAATAGTAATGGCTATTAGGATGCTCTTGGCATCCAAAAGTCAGGCCCAGGACTGTTCACACTCTTCTCGAAGGGAGGGGGTGGTGTTCTCACCTCTGACGGTGGCCAGCAGGAGAAAGCCGAGGGTCCAAGAGGTCAGCATCTACATGGATGAAAACAGACAGCTGCATGCTCTGGCCTGAGCCTGGTAGGGCGGAACCCTGGTTAGGGCAGGAAGTCCTGGTCGGAAACACAGAGCCCACAGGAAGCGGGCTGTACAGGGCTGGGATCCAGGACTCAGAGTTTGTCCAACTTCTGGTCCAGGCCCCCCTGGCAGCTAGGCTTTCGCAGCCCGCTGTCCTGTCAAGCTCCCTGCTGTCCCAGAGTCCCACACTTACTGTTAGGCACCAGAGCGTCCACTCTTGGTCTGTCTGTCTGGAGGTGACCTTTTATAATCAGGCTTTATCCTTTGAACTTTCCTTAGAGGAAGGGGCAGGGGACAAAAGGTAGGATATGGCATAAGTATAAGTGTACTTTGAACCTCACCTTTATAAATACACGAAACCTGCTCAGTCAGGAACAGAGCTGTTTATATAGTGAGATTTGAGGAAAGGAAAAGCAACTCTGGGAAGGGGCTCTGTTAATCTGAATTTACATGTTCAGCTGCCAAAAGATTATGTTTCCAGAGGGATCTCAGATAAATCCCAGGGTAAAACTCCTCCCATCGAAATCCCTTGGGGAACATGGAGGACAAATGCCCTATAGCTGTTGACAGACCTGCAGGAAGGACAGACTGACGACTTGCTAGTTGGTGGCTGTGCATGTCTATGAACACACACACCTTGTTTATTTGGGGTGGAGGGTGGAGGGCGGCTGTGCATGTTTGTGAAGACACACACCTTGTTTATTTGGGGTGGAGGGAGGCTGTGCATGTCTATGAAGACACACACCTTGTTTATTTGGGGTGGAGGGTGGAAGGCATTCCCTCAGAGAACTTAGTGCTGACTTCTGCAGTACGTAGACCAATGAACTTAAACAGAGAATGAAAATGAAGGCAGTTATGTTGACCAAGAAGTTTGAAAGAATAAAATGAACACTGTCTGAATACAACTTTGTTTAGCAAAAACTATCTGTTATGTGTTATTTTAAGCTGTCACCTGTCAGCTGACCACACTGTGATGACTTGCAGATTACTGTCATGCTGGAAGATCACTACGCTATCAGGGCTTCAAGCAGGATCATCCGTATCAGTAGAGCTTCTAGACTAAGACAGAATAAGAAGAAAGGTTAGATGATCTACTTCTGAAGCTGGGCTGATGAAATCCCTGTGTATCACAGCAAAATATTGTGTAATATTCTGGAAGAAGAGTCCCCTAGCATGGAAGACATTCAACAGACACACTGACTGCAATAATCCACTCCGGCTTCACAGAGACTGTGAGGCTGCCATAGGACTGGGCAGTGTACATAACTTTGGCTGCACATGGGCTCTTATGAATAAGAGCCAACTTAATAACAATTACCAAAAACAATGGTGTTGTTCTTTAGGATAAGCACTGGACTGCAAGGTCAGCTTGAACTACAAGACTGGTGGTTCAAACCCACCAGCCACTCCTCGGAAACCTTACTCAGGGTCGCTATGAATCAGAACTGTCTCAATGACACTTAATGCCACCACCACCACCATCACCAGTATGTATTTTAAAGTTGTGGGTCAGGTGTTGGGCTGTTAACCTCAAGGGCCACCGTGATTCAAATCCACCTGCTGCTCTGTGGTAGGAACACGAGTCTGTCTGCTCCCAAAACAAAATTTACAGTCTTGGAAACCCATTTAAGTCAGGATACCCAGGGACACCTACTCACATAAGTGGCCAGTGGTGTTTCATCTGGTCAATTTCAGCTCCAGAAGGTGGAGCTGAAGAGAAGGGCAATATTTACAGTTCCCTTAGGCAAGAACCAAGACTTGTTACTCGGAGGCTTTGGGGGAGGTGGGGTGCTTTCTGTGTGAAGTGCTAAGGGAAAGATGTGGTCAGTCTGCTCTCAAGGACTCACTGAGGCAGATTCACTCAACAGAAGGAAACACTTAGCAAAGATTAGAATGATTCTGAAATACAATAGGGTTTTGTTGGTAGGCAGTGAATTTCTTGCCTCATCTGAATGACATTACAGTTTGGATGGAGAGAGACAACGGAAGCCAAGCCTCAGGTAAGGGTTGACTTTGGTCAGTCCTGGAGACTATGACGTGGAAAAATGATGCCACCTTTCTTTTCAAGCAAGAGTCACCTCTTGGGGTGACTTTAAAAAAACTCCTCTTTTAAAGAGGATAAGAATTCACCCAAGAGGCAATGCTATCCAAACAAACACATCTGGGGAAAATATCATCTCAAAGACAAGTATTGAGCTGTAAAATAATTAAGAAATAGTTGCTGTTGTTGTTAAGTGCCATTGAGTCGGTTCCAACCTATAGTGATCCTGTATAGGGTTTCCAAAGTGTGACCCATGAGCTTGAACTACCGACCTTGAGGTTCAAACTGACTTTGTAGTCCAGCACTACTGCCTTTCCTGTGGATCTCAGTTTGCTGATCTGTGAAATGGATGGAATCTAGACTGATTGAGGAACACTGACTTTGCATCAGGCTGACCCCTACCTAACAAGGAGTGGGAAGCTGTGCAATGGTGGTCAGGGGTTGGGGCCAGACCCACAGGAGTCCCAGAGCCTGACTGGTGTCTTTGGTGAAGCTGGTCAGGGAGCCAGGGAGGCATGGGAGGAGGGAGGGAAAAGGCTTCCCACTTGTTTGTAAAACCAACATAGCTCAGCTCAGCTCAGCTCAGCTCTCCTCTCCTCTCCTCTCCTCTCCTCTCTGGGGCGCCCAGAGAAGGCTTGACCAGCTGGATGCCATGGGAAGGAGGTGAGTTCCCGCACCTGTGGAAAAAACCCTTTTCCAGCCCCATGGTCACAGCAACCAGGGTCAGGCCTTATGAGTTCTGCCAGCTGTTACAGCTGACAGCCTACCAGGAGTGGGGTGACTTGGGTCTACCTTTTTGTGTACCCTAACTTGAGACCTGTTGAAACTGCTTCTTCCTTGTCCTTAGAACACCTTGTATTTATTTGCCCCTAGCCAGGTGTGGCTGCTGTCACCTCACTTTTACCAGCCTCCCAGTCGCTCCTCTACTTTATGCTGGGAACACTCCTCGTTGCCCTTAGATGTAAGATGCCTGTGTTTGAATCCTCATTCATTCACATTCCTGTTTATGTGGTTACCATGCACCTGGAACTCTCCCAACCTGAGGGCACCACAGTGAACAAAACACCCCGCTTGTGGGACTGGTGGTCCTCGGGGACCCAGCTACTGACCCACATGTAAGTAAATGCATAACTACACCTTCACCAAGGACTGAGAGAAGAACCTGGGAGGATGGCTTGTCTGTGGGTTTCATCTAAAGAGAGTAACTTGGGGGATCAGCCTGGAGAAGGGTCTGAATTTGGGGAATGTCCCAGCTCCTAAGCCCAGTGAGCGCAGCTGGCCACTTCTGGTCAGCCCCTCTTCTGCCTTAAGGCCCCCATTCCCACCTTACAGATTCCTCAGCACCAAGGGTTCAATCAGGAAGCATGCCATCAGCAGATCCCCCTCCTCCTGCCAGAGGTGTTGTCTGCATCTCCTGCCTGCCCTCAGCCCTCATTGCCCCTGGGAGAGCTTTCTTTCTCTCCTAACCCTCCATACTCATGCTCCTCCTTGGTCATAGGATAAGCACTCGACCATAAGGTCCATTCGAACTGCAAGGTTGGCAGTTCAAGTTTATAGCCACTCTTTGGAAACCCTATATAGGGTCACTATAGGTTGAAATTGACTTGATGGCACTTAACAACTACAACTACAGGAAGCCCTGGTGGAGCAGTGTAAAGTGCTCAGCTGTTGACAAAAAGATGAAACCCAAACCTTTTGCTACTGAGTTGATTGAACAGCTTAGAATTGTCCCCTAGGGAGTCCTGGTGTGGCACTGTAGGATAAGCACTCAACTGAAAGGCCAGCTTGAACCACAAGCTCAGCAGTTCATACTTGCTCCTCGGAAACGCTCTACAGGGTGACCATAAGTTGGAACTGACTCAAAGTCACTTAACCACCACAACAGCAATCTTTACAGAGGCAGACTGCTCATCTTTCTCCTTCAGAGCTGCTGTCACTCCTACAACCACTGTGCTCTTTATGTTAAGACTTCAGCCTTGGAGACCCTGGGGGTCTCCAAGTTAATCGGAATTAACTCGATGGGTTTGGTTTGAGTTTTGTCCCTCCTCGCTTCTTCCAGTTCTGTTTGCTCCTCCATCCCTGGCCCCAGAACTGTCTCTCTCTGCTGTCACCTGCTATCTCCTCTATGTTGTCAGCCCCAGGCTACAATCTCCAAGACTGAAGTAAATACACAGAGTCCTTCCTGACTAAATAATTCTTACAGTCCCTGGAGTGTTCCCATTGACCTCATTTGAGTAAAGAGAACTCAGGAGACAAAAGGCTTATGCCAAATGATCACAACATAGGGAAAGGTTTGTCTCTGTAACAGACAAAAATAGAGGTCATCATCAACATTTTGAAAATACAAAATTAATAAATTCTCAGAGAAGCGTATGACAGAGGAGCCCTGGAAGAGTGACAGCTCTTGACCGAGAATGTCAGTAGATTGTCACTTGGCTGCACATGAGAATCCCAGGAGTTTTCATGGTTGTTTTCTAATGGTTTTATTGTGACTTGAGAGATGGTTTACATGGGAAAACATTGGTTTTACATTCATTGTTTCATTGCACTGATTAAAGTCTCCTCTGTGCATTATCATTCAACAGTATTTGCTTCTATACTCTCTGTTTTATTTTGGGGGGTGGTGGTGGAGAGATGTACACAAAAACACTCAGGAATATGTAATCATTTAAACAGCCAAAGGGTACATTCTGCAAGCCTGCCTCCTGGTCACCAGCACACAGCCTTTCTCATCCCCAGGGGTTTTAACAGTCCCTGTGTGCTGTGACTCAGGAGCCCTGGTTGTTGTCGATAAGTGCCGTTGAGTCAGTTCTGACTCATAGCATCCCTGTATAGGGTTTCTGAGGAGATGCTGGTGAGTTTGAACCACCGACCTTGTGGTTCAAATCAACCTTACTGTGTCCAGTGCTTATCCTTCAGCACCACACCAAGACTCCAGTAAGACTGTGGTGATGGTGGTTATGCATCATGGAGTCAGTTCTGACTCATAGCATCCCTGTATAGGGTTTCTGAGGAGATGCTGGTGAGTTTGAACCACCGACCTTGTGGTTCAAATCGACCTTACTGTGTCCAGTGCATTATCCTGCAGCACCACACCAGGACTCCAGTAAGACTGTGGTGATGGTGGTTATGCATCATGGAGTCAGTTCTGACTCATAGCGACCCTGTATAGGGTTTCTGAGGCTATAAATCTTTACAGGAGCAGAAAGCCTCATCTTTTTCCCATGGAACGGTTGGCAATTTCGAACTGCTGATCTTGAGGTTAGCAGCCCGACTTGTAACCAGAGCTCTTTCAACTGGACTGGGTAGGACCTGGGATTTCCCATTCATTTTTAAGTTTCCAAGTGATTATGGTTTACAAGCAGATGGAGAACACAGGGATCTTGATGTTAGCTCCTTGGCTGCTTGGATGCTCTAGTAGGCAGGGGTCATCCTTGTGGATCTCCTGGTGTGTAAGCAGAGCCTGGGTTAAGTGGGCACAAAGCAGACATTAACAAGCATCTCTGCCTAATAGGTCCGGGGACACAGAACTGTGGGTCAGGCACTTTGTGGTAGCTCTGGGGTCAAAGGCCAGACCATAGTCCATAGGTTTCCTTTCTCAGGTGGCAGCACACTGGTATCGTTCATTCTCTTGTAAGATCCTTAAGACAACAACCTGAGGAAGGCAGGGCTGGGTCTGCTGCCTCCATTTAACAGAGAAGTGGAACTGTCTTGGCCAAGGTCACCTGACTTGACTGTTAGCTCACTGCTCTTTACTTTGCTTCCAAGCAGACTGCATGTTCACCTGAGCTTTTGGCCAGCGCACTGGTTTTTAATATTGTACACTCTCATTTCTTTAAGGCATGATCCTTGTACATTCTGAACAATGTACCTGTGGTAGAGTGAATTCTCTAATGTCTCCTCTAGCCATAGTCTGTAGCTCCCACAAAACAACGCTTCTGCCCTGCTGGGTCTGGGTAAGAGAAGGTGGGAGAAGATACTGATAAGGTGACATGACTCAGCTGTGGAATCTAAACACTTGAAACTCTAGCATGGGTATAAAATGAACCATCTCAGAAGCTGGAGTGGAGAGCTCACAACCAGGGGTAGAATGTGTCTTTTGGACTCCGAGATCCCTGTGCATTGAATCTCTTGACCCAGGACATTGCTATGACATCAGCGGAGGGGCAGAGGAGGAGCAGCAATCGAACCAAGAACCAGAACACGAGATAGACTTTGAGCAGGAAGCTTACTTGTAGAGTAGGGTGCCTCCAAGCACTTTAGTGTGCTGACCCACGGAGTAGAGCTGAGTGTCTTCTGGTTGAGGCTTATGGTGGAGTGGTGTGTCCTGTGGACATTTATCAGCAACTGACTGGAACAACCGAGAATTTTGATCTGTATTGTAACTAACTTGCCCAACAAAACCCATAACTGTGAGTGGTGTTTCTGAGTTCTGTGTGATTATTGCAACAAATTATCAAGCCCAGGTGAGCAGTGAAGAGTGCTGTGGTAGAAATAGTTGCTGCTTTATTTCTTGCAATGCCATTTTTTAATTTAAAACGGAACCAAACTACAATCAGACTGGTCCCATGTGCTCCCTTAAGTCTTCAGATTTGGCCAGGGTCATGTAGGCACTGTGGTCCTACCCCAAAATCCCATTTCCCTAGAACCATGTGTTTGGGGCATGGAGCTCTAGGGTTGAGTTCTAGAGCTTAAACTCCTAACAGTGTCGGAGGGCCTCAACGTCTGGAGGTGGATGCTTGAGAAGTAGCCAAGGTCTATGGCAGCAACCTTGGAACTTGCTGTGTTTGCCTTCCTGGGAGTTTCCTCCAGCTGCACAGCTGGTACAAGGACACAGTTGGAAGGAAGGGACATGGGAGGAGAACGTCTGACCCACACCTGCTGAGGTCTTCATTGGCTGCCAGCCCTGCTCTGGAGCATGTGACTGCTAACCAACACACTGGTGGTCAGGCCCCAGGTTACCCGAGACTCAGGGCAGCATCTTGGCTGAGAGCTCATGGCGTGTGACCTTGGGGAACCTCCGCTCCTGACATCCTCCCTCCCCAACTATACACTCTTCTCAGTTTTCCCCCTGTTTTAAAATCTTTTTCCCAAGTTATCTCCCACATCTGTCTGTGGAGCTGTTCTTGACCATGGAGAAGGACTCTGACCCATGACCAACCAGCCACTTGGCCTCCATCATCCCCCGGCCCCACTGACCACCACCATATGGTCCCTGTCATCACTTCAGATCTGCCAGGGCCTCCTCCTCCCCATGGGTGGTCTCCCAGTCTCCAGTCTCAGTAGGCTCCTGCCTTCAAGTTTGGGATAGAACCACCTTCTCTGTGCAGCTTTTCCCATCCTGCTCCTTCTGGGTCCTCTGTCCTGGGACAGACCTTGATCTGGGGGCTACCAGGCCATGTGGTGGCATTTATTTAAGTGCTGGTCTGTCCATCCTTGAGGACAGAGTTGGTGTATTCTGCTTTACTCTCACCCCAGTGCCTGGCACCATGATTGGCACAGAGCTGGTGGTTGATACAAGTGTTTGCAGAGTTCACATTACACTGAGGTCTTTTGCCAGCAGGATGCTGCCTTGCACAGGCTGTGGGTTCAAGGCCAGTGAGGGGCAAATTGTGGCCATTTGGCATCCCAGTCTCTGCCCTGAGCTACCTTCTCTCCTGCTTGGTATCCCCACCTAAGGAGTGTGGTGTCTCCCACCCTCACCCCGCTGCCACCGTCCTTTTTATCACCCTCATCATTGTCTCAGAATATTGAGAACTTCCTCGATGCCCTGAGGGCCTTCACTGTAGTCACTCCTTTAATGGTCACCTCTGCTTTTGAGGAACAATCTGGAGTCCATCCATGGCCAAGCTTGAAGGTTCAGTAATCGTGTCTCATGTCACCACTGGTTAGAGACAGAAGCCAGGATGGAACATGAGGATTGGTGACCAAGAGGAGGGATATTCAGAGACGTTGTTATTTCTAGGTCTCTTCATGTCCTCGCACCACTCATCTGTCACTTTGTCATACTGTAGTGGCTTACATGTTGCTGTGATGCTGGAAGTTATGCCTCCAATATTTGAAATACCAGCAGGGTCACCATGCCGAACAGGTTTCAGCAGAGTTTCCAGACTAAGATAAACTAGGAAGGAGAAACAGACCACTCCTGAATGCTTAGTCACTGAAAGTTGTATGAATAACAATAAAACATTGTCTGATTTTGCAGTTCAGGAGCGGAGGTCCCTGGGACCATCAAGGGAGAAGAGCAGAGTACGGTATCCTACCCAGAGAAACAGTGACGCCAGAGATGGAGGTAGAGATGATGACATGGAGAGATGGAATGGCTTGGAACTCTAGACCCAGAGAGGGAGAGGGGCTGTGTGTTGATGACTGAGGGGCAGGCTTGCAGGGTATACCCCGTGGTTGTTTGATGATGCGTGGAGGGGATATATGATAGGATGAATGTAAAGCTAGTGTTCTCCCATGTAAACTGTGTAAACTATCACATAATTCACAATAAAAATTAAAAAAAAAAAAAAAACTACAAGAAATGCTGAGCCTACAGATACTGAAAGGAGACAAGGACGTTTCCTCAGAGCCGACCAAGCCTTCCCCTGGAGCCAGCACGCTGAAACTGCACTTCTAGCCTCCTAAACTGTGCAAGTTTGTTAAAACCAAAGCCAAAACAAAAATACCCCCCGCCCCCCATTGTCTGATGTAGTGTTGGAAGGTGTGCCCAGTGAACACTACTATCATCCATATTTGTGCACCAACCATTAAAGCCAATGATGATGAAACTGAAGAATTCTACCAACTCCTTTAGTCTGAAATTGATCGGATATGCTTTATTGACTATGGAACAAATCATCAATTGCTAATACGTAAGTTCAGTCTGAAACTGAAAAAAAAACTAAAATAAATCCTCAAGATCCAAAATATGACCATGTGTATATTCCACCTGAATTTTAGAGTCCATCTCAAGAACAGAATCGATGCATTAGACACTACTGAGCAAAGACCAGAAGAGTTGTGGGATGATATTAAAAAAATTATGCCCAATGAAAGAAAAGGGTCATTAAAAAAGAAAGAAAGAAAAGTCCAAAATGAATGTCAGTAGAGTCACTGAAACTTTTTCTTGAGCATAGAGAAGCTAAAGTGATTGGAAGAAATGAGCAAATAAAAGAGTTGAAGAGAAAATTTCAAAGGATTGAGGAAGCAAAGTAAAGTAATATAATGAAACATGCCAAGAACTGGAGTTAGAAAACCAAAAGAGAAGAAAACGCTCGAATTTCTCAAGTTGAAAGACTAAAAAATTCAAGCCTCACACTGCAATATTGAAAGATGCTGTAGAAAAACTACTGAAAGATGCAAGAAGCATCCAGAGAAGATGAAAGGAATACACAGAGTCACTATACCAAAAGGAGTTGGCTGATACTCAATCATTTCAAGAGGTACTATATGATCAAGAGTCAATGGCATTGAGGGAAGAGGCCCAAGTTGCACTGAAGGCACTGGTGAAAAACAAGGATCCAGGAATTAATAGAATATAAATGGAAGTCTTTCAACAAACTAATGCAGTTCTGGAGGTGCTCATTGGTCTATGCCAAGAAATTTGGAAGACAGCTATCTGGACAAGTGATTGGAAGAGATGTATATTTGTGCCCATTCCAAAGAATTCAGAAATCACTGAATAATATCATTAATATCACATGCAAATAAAATTTTGCTGAAGTTAAGTTAAAAACGATTGCAACAGTACATTGACAGGAAACTGCGAGAAATTCAAACAGGATTTAGAAGAGGACATGGAAAGACGGATATCATTGCTGACATCAGTTGGATCTTTGTTGAAAGCAGAAAATACCAGAAGATTGTTTGCTTGTAGTTTATTGCCTATGTAAAGGCACTCAACTATGTGGTTCATAACAAGCTATGGACATCATTGTGAAGAATGGGTATTATAGAACACGTAATGTGCTTATGAGGAACTTGTACATAGAATAAGAAGCAGTCATTTGAATAAAACCAAAAAATACTAATGGTTTAAAATCAGAAAAGATGTGCATCAGGGTTGTATTCTTTCACCATTCTTATTCAATCTGTATGCTGAGCAAATAATTTGAAATGCTGGATTATATGAAGAACATGACAACAGGATTAGAAGAAGACTCATTAACAACCTGCGATATGCGGATGACACAACCTTTCTTGTTGGAAGTGGAAAGGACTCAAAGCATTTACTGATGGAGATCAAAGACCACTGATATGGGTTGCACCTCAATGTAAAGAAAACAAAATCCTCACCACTGGACCAATAAGTAGCATCATGATAAATGGAGACAAGACTGAAGTTGTCCAAGACTTCATTTTGCTTGGATCTACAATCAAAGCTCATGGAAGCAGCAGTCAAGAAGTAAAATGATGCATTGCATTAGGCAAATCTGTTGCCCAAGACCTCTTTAAAATGTTAAAGAGCAAAGATGTCACTTTGAAAGGTGCACCTGCCCTGGCATTTTCAATTGCCTCATATGCATGTGAAAGTTGAACATTGAATAAGGAAGACTATAAAAAAAATCAATGCATTTAAATTGTGGTGCTGGTGAAGAATATTGAAAATACCATAGATTTTCAGAAGAAGGAGCAAATTCAAATTGACTTGGAAGAAGTACAGCTAGAATGTTCTTTAGAAGCGAGGCTGGCGAGACTTTGTCTCTCTCTTACTTTGGCTCTGTTGTCAGATGAGACCAGTCCCTGGAAAAGGACGTTGTGCTTGATAAAATGGAGGGTCAGTGAAAAACAGGAAGATCCCCAATAGCGTGGATGACACAGTGGCACCAACAATGGGCTCGAACATAACAATTACAAGATGGTGCAGAACAGGGCAGTGGTTCTTTCTGTTGTACCAGCTTTCTGTTGCTACCAGCTGGAACTGACTTGAAGGCACCTAACAATAATGTCCCAGGGGATGATCATGAGGCACGTTGGGCCACCTTTTTTTCAGAGCATGTCTGAGTTGGACCCATGGTCTGGAGAACACTCTCTCAGTCTGTCTGTCTGGGTTCCTGGTGAGGAAAACACTCTCTTAGTCTGTCTGTCTGGGCCATGCTGAGGTGAACACTCTCTCAAAGTCTGTCTGTCTGGGCCATGGTGAGGAGAACACTCTCTCAGAGTCTGTCTGTCTGGGTTCCTGGTGAGGAGAATACTCTCTCAGTCTGTCTGTCTGGGCCATGGTGAGGAGAACACTCTGAGTCTGTCTGTCTGGGTTCCTGGTGAGGAGAACACTCTCTCAGTCTGTCTGTCTGGGCCATGGTGAGGAGAACACTCTCTCAGAGTCTGTCTGTCTGGGCTACTGGTAAGGAGAACACTCTCAGAATCTGTCTGTCTGGGCCATGGTGAAGAGAATACTCTTTCAGTCTGTCTGACTGGGCTCCTAGTAAGGAGAACACGCTTTCCTCAGGGTCTATCTGAAATGGGCCATGGTGCGGACTGACTGACTGAGGGCTTCCCAGTCTGATCCTCTGTCCTGATGTGACATTAAATCACTCTGTGAGTTTGAACAGACAACTCTCTTTCTCTGTGAAATGAGGGGCAGGACTAAAGTTTCTGTTGAGACCCCCTAAATGTTCAAGAAGTACAGCCAGAAATGTTCCTTACAAGAGAGGATGGCCAGACTCCATCTCTCTTACTTTGGACATGTTAAGAGGAACCAGTCCCTGAAAAAGGACATCATGCTTGTTAAACTGGAGGGTCGATGAAAAAGAGGAAGACCCCCAGCAAGATGGATTGACACAGTGGCAGTAACAATGGGTTATGAGGCCAGTGCAGGACTGGGCAGTGTTTCCTTCTGTTGGGCATCAAGTCACTACCCGTCGGAACGAGTTCTGCTGTTAATGACTCCCTTCTCCCAGTCAGGCCAACAGAAGGCAGGGAACATGATGACCCAGGAGTGTTTGGCGGGAAATCAATGGCAAGAAACCCAAGTATCTGGAAACGCTTATACATTTTTTAGATGTTCCAATGTCCCCACAGGTAGCATCTGACATCAGCGACAAACTGTGAGTAGGTAGATGCATCAATGGCGTTTATTGATGTTCACACAGGGAGCACACCGGGCCTGAGCTTAGCAGGGTGTGAGAGTCAGCAGCACGTCTTCTTTCACGGTGTCTTCGCTACAGAAGTTGTACCTGTGAAGAAAAGCGAGTGCCTTTTAGGAGTTGGGTATCTTTCTGGAAAGCCTTGGGGATTGCATTCTTCACATAATTAAAGCACAAGTTGATTTGCAATTTGGAAGGAATAGCATCAGGTGGTGGCTTCCGCCAGCTCCTGGAGATCTGATGGCTACATGGCTTCTAGCCCGAGGGTCCAGATGGTTAAGGAGTGGCCCCTGACTCTGGTCCTGTGTCCCACCCGATTGTGGGCTCCCTGTGAGCAGTGCATGGCAGGCCCTTGGCAAATATTCAGGAAAAAGAAGCTGGTGTTCTGCTTCTATAAATATAGCCAAGGAAACCCTACAGAACACAGTTCTACTCGGTCACCATGAGTTGGAATGGACTTCAGGGCAGTTGGCTTGATTGGGGTTTTGCTCCTCCAATGGGCCATTGAAGAATGGTCCTGGACATGTGCCCAAGCTGCATAAGGCTCCAAACAGGCTTTAATCAAGTGTCCCCACACTGTCCACCAGCCACCTGGCCAGACCAGACTCTGTCCTCTGTGACTCAGATAGGGAGGGGTAATCTCACACAGGGGTCCTCCAGCCCCAGTGCCACTCTGCCATGCAACCCTCCCTGCCTAGGATCTGAGCTTGATTTAGCTCTGGCCCAACCTAATCCCAACACCCAAGCTCCTAGGAGCTGAGAGGCCAGGCTGCCCTTCCCAGGAGCCCCAAGAATGCCCTGCAGACCAGAACTGGGGTCCACGGAGGGCGGCAGGGGAGTGTGTCCACTTTGGGAGACAATGCCTTGGCCCTCTTAGGTGACTGCCTCCATCCCACCCCATGCCCTCCAACTGCCTCCTCCCTCATGGCTGCATTGGCATGGGGTGGGGGGGACCCACAAGCACTGCCCACTAGCTCTCTTTCCTTGCTTCAGATTTATAGCTCTCACTAAAATTGATTCTCTTCTCCGATTATTTGAAATTTCTCTGGTCTTCCCCTCTTCCAACGGAAGCCGTTCTCTATCCCATACCTACACCCTTATACTTTCCAGACATATGTCATGATCTCTGTTGTAGTTTTCCTTGAAGGCAAGTTCATATCTCCAAATCCCCCAGAGACTATGCAAAGGACCAGGCAAGTGTACCAGACAGAAATGTGTGGTGTTCTGCCAGCAGTTTGCTTGCCTGGGGAGGAAGATAAAGCTTCTTGGCTTTGCTGCCTGAACTATCACTGGTTTGCAAGGGTGAGTTTTCATTCCACGCACGAAGCTACAAAATTCCTTAGACACAAGTCAGCCGGGATACATACACTGTCTTCTCCTCGCCCTTTTGCACGGTGATCATGGCTGCGCCCACTTTGGGGAAGGTTGGATTTATCACGTTGTTATTCCAGAGAAACTTGACTTTCTCGATTGTTCCAATATCAAGCTTGGCGTCAAACTCACTGGAATGGGTTGAGCCTGGCTTAATAAGTCCCCTGGAAATAGAAAAATGGTAACATTCCCATTCAGAGAAATGACGTCCAATGATTCTAACAGCATGCTGCTCTTTCTACTCTAGATTAACAAGATTCTTTTTTCAAATTAATTCTCAAATTAAGAATGGAGAAGTGGAAAGCCAGCTAAATGGTGGCAGCCTCAAACTATGATTTCAACAGGTTTTTTTCAAACTCATGTATGTTCATTTCTCCTAATACTTTACATTGAAAGTTATTTAATTTCTTCATATTATTTTTGAAAGAGTTACTTGTACAGTAAACTAACCACTTAGTTTAATACAACAAACATATATTACAATCAGAAAATGTGACATCTGTATTACTGTTAGATTTATTATTTAAAAAAAAAAAGCCGATCTGTCAAAATAGAACTGAATGCCAGTTTTTTTATAGAGGGAAAAAAGGTTAGCAAAGGTCAGCAATCTGCTTTAGTACCTAAAGGAAAGAATTTCAGGTCCATTGTTAGATGAACAATTGATAAGTGTTTAAGCTCAGTGGATGGATTTGCTCATGGCAAGCTGCACACATCACCACATGAGATACCACACTAAAACTTGCCTGAATATGTCGTATTGGCGAGTGTTTCCCTTACTTCCAAACAAAGCAACTTTGATCTGCCCAGTGACAGTTCTTCCGGACACTGTTATTGTAACTCCATATCTCCAGCCTGCACCAATGGATGAGAGAAGATCAGTTGGTTCCCACACAGAAGAGAGGTGCCTCACATCCCTCCCTCCTTACACTGAGGCATCAAACTAGAAGAAATCCTACTTGTTAGTCTACAACTCAAGGCCTTAAGGGAAAATCCATACTGGTAGTGAAAGGGTTAAGCATGCGGCTGTTAATTGAAAGGTCATTGGTTCCAACTACAACAGCAGTGGTTTCCTCTAGAGCAATGCTGCCCAGTGGCTATTTAATCCTTTCATGACTCAGTGGACAAATGTCACCCGCCAACATTTTCAGCCTATCCCAGTTGTAGTCTGTGCTACTGCCTGGAGGGGATCTATGTAACTGTGAATCTGAAGAAGTGGGTCTCACCCCACCAACCCTCCATCCAAGGTCCACTTGGGACATATGAAGTGGCTTCAAAAAGTTCATGGACCAATGGAAGGAAAATATAATGGATTTTTTTCCCAGGAACTTGTTGAAGCCTTCTTATATATATGTGCTGCATATAATTGCATCAAAATCCATATTGCTTCAAGAGATTCCCCCCACCACCTTAATTTCAGCATACCTTCCGTAACTGAAAACTCAAGGTATTAATGAAAAAGTCAAAGCAGAACATAATTCAGCCACAAAAGGGTTAACTCAAGTTAAGTGAAATTTACAGTTGAATTCCTTCTTGACACTAACCGCATTTCAAGTGCTAAACTGCCACCTGTGGCTAGTGGGTACTGTATTGGGCAGCACCAATCAAGTCCTTCATTGAAGACATTTCTACTGGACAGCTCTGCTCTGGATTAACATCACTGAGAGTCAACATGGAAAAAGTCAGCACACGGGCATACATGTCTCCACCTCTGGAGAAACAGTTCAGGAGTGCAGTCTTGTGAACACCTTTGAGGACCCGTTTATTATCTCTGCATCTCCAGGCCCTGGGCAGTCCCCACAGAACAGTAGCTCAGTCTTCACCCTGGAGTTCTACCCCTACACAAACATGCACACATACACATACACTCACATGCATACCTACACGTACTCTCTCACACATAAGTCTATTCACATACACACAAACCTACACCCACCCACACATATACATACACCTCAACCCATCATGGAAGAAAGCTCAATACTTGTGTATTGAAAGAAATAATACACATTGACACAAATCCACACACATGAACATTCACACAGCCACACAAGCCTACACACATGCATGGACATACAAACACACATATATAGGAGGACTTCAAAAAATTGTGGAAATATGGAATTAAAAGAAAATGGGATTTTTTGGACAAAATTTCTGAAGCCCTCTTGTATATACACACGTGTGCACACGTATACGTAACATGTTATACCCACATACACAGGTTCACATACACAGACAAGCACACACACACATCCTCATTGTCCTTATCCCTAAGGATGGTTAAAGCAGATCACTTGTTCCACAATGCCATACAGCAACGTGCCATTGGCCAAGCCCAACATATCTCCACCTTTCCTGTTGAGTCTCTGTCTTCTCTGTTGGATTGTACATTTCATGAGAATGGTGTCTTGTTCATCTTGTACCTCCAGGGTCTAGCACAGTTTAGGGCCCATAAGTAAATGTGGGTTGAGGAATGGATACATAGATTTGAACATTTAATATGTTGTTAAAATATTGGCAAGTAGTTCATGCAGCATTACAGAGTGGAAAGATTGATTAACCTCTGTCTTTAACACACACACACACACACACACACACATATAGTGATGGAAATTCTACATCTGGATGGTGGTGGTGGTTACCCAATTAGTCATTTGTCAAAACTCATAGTACTATACTCTAAAAAGGGTGACTTTTGCTGTATATAAATTATGTCTCAATAAACCTGACTTGAAAAAGCCTGAGACATGTATTATATTTATATATTCATAGAAATACACTCAGTCTGTGGTTTTATATCACAGCATCTGCGGAGCTATCTTAGGACCAGCGGCAATTGCCCTCAGTCAATGCTGACTCCTGGAAACCCCTTTGGGGTCAGAGTAGAAAGATGTCCCTTGGGTTTTCAGTGACTGAGTTTTGGGAAGTAGCTCACCAGACCTTTTTTCTGGGTGATTTTGCGCCTCCAAATTTTCACTTAGCAACTGAATGCTTAGCAGTTTGCACTGCCATAGACTAGGTTGGCATAAAGTAGCCCTAAAATTCCCTGTCTGTATCCTAGGTCCTCTTTCATTCAAGTTTTTGAGAGAAATCATACCCACTCCATTCTTAACTCCTGTGGATCATGGGGAGGGTGGGGAGTGGGGAGACCAGAAATGGGCTTCTCAAGGGGCCTGGCAAAGAATTGGCATTAAAAAAATGTTTGTTGAATGAATGGAAGAACTAGGGCCTGGAGATGGTCTAAAAGGGGAACAGTCTTAACAGTGAGAGAGAAGAGTCAGAAGAGGTGGCTTCAAAAACATGCAAATTGCCATCATCCACTAATTTTACAGTTTTCTTCTACTTATTTAGTCCCACAGATACAAAATGGGAGAAATGGGGACTGCTTACACCTACAGTTGTCATAAATGGGATCATTTGGGAGATGAGTTATTTTCTTTGATGCATCAAATGATGATTAAAATGTCATTGCTTGGAGGAACTGAGCCTCTTTTGATAATAAAAAATTGGTAAACAGAAATATGTGATTGGCGCACATGATGAAAACCATCAATATCGCTAAATTGCACAATGAAAAATGTTGACCTGGTCATTTTTTATTGTGTATGTACTCACCATCAAGAATGCATTTTAAAGAATCTTAATTGCTTAATTGAGGTTTCTAAGGTCATCAAAAGATGTCCACAAATATTCCAAACTAAAGGAAAACCCTTCATCTGTCACAGAAATGAAGCTTTTTCTGGGGAGAGAAAACCGAAGTGTAACTTACGAGCAAAACTGCTGGCATCGCCTGTGTTCAGGAAGAATTTCTGGGACTCATCACTTATCTTGCCGGCGAATTTATCAGCATAGTGACCCATCTGTGGGCACCCTTCATCTGGGCAGGGGAAGCACTTGTTCTGATGAGCAGAAATGAACAGTGAGGTGAGTTTGTCTGTCTTTTCTTTTTCTTTTTAAAATGTTTTATTGTGAATTATGTGATAGTTTATATGTGCTTTACACTCATCCTATCATATATCATTTCATTGTCATGGTTATAATCCCCTCCATGCATCATCAACCAACCAAAGGGTATACCCTGCAAGCCTGCCCCACCCCTACCTCCCTCCGTCATCAGCACACAGTCCCTCTCCTTCTCTGGGTCCCTAGCCACTCCATCTCTCCATGTCATCATCTCTGCCTCCCTCTCTGGCATCACTGCTTCTCTGGGTAGGGTCCCGCTCTCTGCTCTTCTCCCTTGATGGTTCCAGGGACCTCCGCTCCTAGACTGCAAGTTAATCACTCCCCTTCTTACTACAAAACGTCTACATTTACATTTCCATCCCTCACAATCAGTCCTGATAACAATTACTCACTATTGTACCACAAGAGCCCCATCTGCATTTCCTTTCATCAGCCCCACCTAGACAGATTGGATACTACTCAGTGGAGATTCTACCTTCCTCCATGCCCTCTGGATCTAGGTTCCCTCTTGAAAGCTTGTATGTCAGTCACTTCTTGCCTTTGTAGCGCCCCCATTTTGGGTAGCGAATGTCCAAGTTGCCCATCCCTGTCTACTCTGTGTATGGAGGGGGTGGCAGTGATCCTCATTGTAAAGATTTGTTCCCTCTTTTGAGCTACTGCATCCATGGGTGTAGGTCAAGTTCATCAAATTGTATCAGATTACTCTTTTTTTCTTCTTTCTTCTTCTAGTTGAGCTCTGATCATCCAGTCATTGAAGCCAGGTCAAGTGGGTATTATCTGCAAGTGTGGGTGTTCTTGTGCATATGCCCCTCTTCTTATCAGCCGGATGCTTCACTCTCCACTCTAGTCCTCTGTGGCTATGTCACTGACTCTGGGCGGAAGAGTCCACAGGTCTTGCCACACTGCTGGCCAACCAGGTTTCCACCAGGGTTCACAGGAGTCTATTGAACGTTGTAGGGCTTAGCATGCAGCTTCATTACTGTTTTTCCCCACTTCCCCTTATCGGTGACAAACACAGTCACCAATCAGAGTGTGTATTCCCATTGAGTCTTAGTCTTAGAAGGGGGTTTGCCCTGAGGGGACCCGACCACTAGCCTTGATGTCTCTTGTAGTAATCAGTCGGTCTGTCTATATTGTTTTGTATTTTGCCTGAGTTTGTCTTTTGTGACTGACTGATATATCTGGCCATATATAGGATGGTCAGACTTTGTCTCTCATACTTTGAACATATTGTCAGGAGGGACCAGTCCCTGGAGAAGGGTATCAGGTTTGGTAAAATGGAGGGTCAGAGAAAAAGAGGAAACCCCTCAACTCGGTGGATTGGCAAAGTGGCAGCAGCGATGGGCTCAAATGTAGCAACGATTGTGAGGTTGGTGCAGGACCAGGCAGTGTTTCGTTCTGTTGTGCATAGGGTCGCTATGAGTTGGTACTGATTTGATGTTACCTAACAACAACAACAATTTGGCATAGCAGACATTCTATTTTCCTAAAGCCTGGGTTTCCGCATTTGTAACAGTTTGGAATCAATGATCTCTAACTTATTCAGGGCAAACTGTTCCTGATGCACATCACATTAGAACCATCTGGGGGCTTTATAAAATACCCAAGGACCCAGCTTGGATCAATCATACCTTCCACAGTGGTGTGCTGACCAATGCTTAACTGTGGCTCTGTGTGGAAAAAAGTACAGAGTGTAGAATCGAGCAATTTCTGTGGAATCAGGGCCTACAGTGACCGTAGAGCTGGGAGGACTGCACAGAACAGGAGGGCTGCAGCCCATCATTCCTTCCATCTGTCTTGTTGTTGTCAGGTGCACAACACACAAACTCCCAGTCTGGCAAATCAAACCAGCCTCCACCGTCCCTTCTCTCGGTGCAGCTCTCCGATGTCTGCCACCCAGTCTTCTGTTCCCACACCTCTGCTCTTCCTCCTAAACTCTACTGCTCTCCAAGCCGGATTCTAAAGCTGCCACTTGAGGGAAGCCTTCCTAGAGCATAGACTTGTCAGCTCCTCTCTCGGATTTCCCAGGTTCTCTCTCTTCCACACGACCTATCTGGAATTTTCGCCACTCTTGCCTAAAGTTTTTGTTTGTTTTAGTTCCACTATACAGGGTCATGAAAAGAACCCTGGTGTGGCGATGTAGAATAAGTATCGGACTGGTAACCACAAGGTCAGCAGTTCAAACCCACCAGCTGCTCTCAGAAACCCTATACAGAGTCACTGTGAGTCGGAACCGACCCGACAGTACGTAACAACGACAGGACCACGAGAAGGAGACCTGGTGGTGCAGTGTTAAGTGCTCGCTTGCTGATTGAAAAGGTTGGTGGTTTGAACCCACCAACTCCTCCTTGGGAGAGATATGTGGTGGTCTACGTCCATAAAGATGCAGTTTGGGGAAACTTTTGGAGGAGTTCTCCTCTGTCCTTCAGGTTTGCAATGAGTTGTAATTGTCTTGAAGACAAATGGTTCAGGACCATGAACTCTGACGGGTGTTTGTCAGCATGTAGGGGATGGTCAAGACAAACTCATGAGAGGGCACAAATCCCCCAAAGAGCAGAGCTACAGTCTCACATGACACAAGGGAGCTCATGAAGGGTATGACCCCCCCCAAACAGCAGGACAACAGCCTCACATGACACAAGGCAGGACAAAGGGTTACCGATTGAAAGGCTCTGTAGGAAGCACAGGGATACGCAGCGAACCCGTCGGGGTTGAGGATGCTCTCTGAATAGTACTTGTAGCTTCTTAAGTGATTACAAGCCACGAAGTCCCGGGTTCCTGGGGAGATGAATAGGAAAGTCAGCGAAGGAGGGCAAGGGGCTGTGGCAGAGTCTGTCATTCTTTCTGGGGGGGATGCTTCCACAGTGGGACTGCTCTTTCAGAAATTTTGGCATGAAGGTCAAACGCTCGACTACTAGCAGAGCTATATACTTTGAAGGTGCAAAGCCAGCCACAGACACGTCAGAAGACAGATCTGGTGACCTGCTTCCTGACGATCACAGCCTTGAAAACTCTAGGGAGCGGCGCTGCTCTGAAACACATGGGGTTGACGTGGTCAGAACCAACTCAATGGCAATTGCTTTACTTTGCTTTTTAATTAGGTAATGATGAATTAATTGTTGGGGTTGCACCTCTGAGCAGCAGTTTTGCAGTTCTTGGTTAATTGTATAATCCATACATCCAAAACAGTATTTTGAGTAAGTACAGAAATCAGAAAAACAGACATATAGGGACTGTTATGTGTCTCTATTTTCCAGATGCAAAATCCAGAAGCACATCTTTTTAAAGAGAGGTGTGACTTTTGTCTTTGAGATCAGCCATGGGGAGGACACGACCCCCCAGACCGGAATGCTCTGGCTGTGACTTTACCTGCCCAGATGCCATCCAGATCCACAATCTGTGACAGGGTGTTCTTCTGACATCCTGGCATCTCCTCTCCACCGTTGGGGAAAAAGTCAATATGGCCCACCTGCTGCTTCGTTCCAAAACCTGAAACAATTGGAGCCGCAAGGAGCTGGTTGTAATTCAGGCTCTTGAATTGATAGCCAGAGCACTTGGGGTCGGGGAGGAGGGTTGTCAGTGCAGGGAGGACTCACCCAAGAATGGGATGAGGGGAGCAGCGTCTGTGTGAATCACGTCAACAAAGACAGCATCAGAGCGGTCGAGTCGAACCTCATCGGGAGTGCCCTCAAAATTTGCTTCTACAGGATCCAACCCTAAAAGGTAATATGAGCGCTGAGAACAACGGGTCTGGCTGGAGGTATAACAGGGCCCAAGTATACAGCCGTGCAGCCCACACTGCCCGACTCAAGGGCTACTGTACCCTGGACATACATAGTGCTTGGTCCTAGGGGTTGAATATGGGCTGTGGAGTCTCATGTCTCTATTTCTCATTTCAAGTGGACAGAGAAGGGCGGATAGGCAAAGAAATCCACATATGCTTCAGTGGGGATTTTTTCTACATCAGATTTCTCTATTTACTTGTATTATCTTTCTTCTTGAAAGTTCTCCTTTTCTCCCCAAATTTGAAGTGGGTGAAACAGTATGATGCCATAGTAAAGAGCCCAGAATCAGGGGCTAGGCTGCTTGGGTTCGCATCCCTGCTCAGCTGCTTCATGGGCAAGTGCTCATGTGAGTCACTCAACCATCCTGTGCCTCAGTTTTCCTATTTATTAAAATGGGGTGACAATATCACCTAGTTAATACGGCTGCTGCAAGATTAAGTGAGTTCATCTGTGGAGCCTTTAGCACCGTGTCTGGCACATAGGCAAGGTGTGCAAGCAAAGTATTAACTTAGTATTTCCTCTTGTCTATCTTGATAATCACAAGGTCAGCAGTTCAAACCCACCAGCCAGCTGCTCCTCGGAAACCCTATACAGGGTCGCTATGAGTCAGAACCATTTCAATGTCACTTAACAACAACAACAAAATCATAATAATACATAGGAGGGAGTTTCAAAATATTGGTGGAGAAACGGAATGAAAAGATGGTGGAATTTTCCCACAAACTTATTGAAGACATATACATATATTTTGGCTTTATTAGTGTTATAATTAATCCTTTGTTGGGGTTAAAGAGATTATGATGGTGGCTGGATTTCTTCTTCCAGCATAGGAAGTGGGAAACTATTTTTATATTGCACTTTGCCCTTGATTTTAAAGAAAAGAGAATTACAAGACAATGCAATTCTTCCTTAATTATGTTTTGTTCCTGTTCAGACAGTCTTATTCTGCATTTTCCTGAGAACTCACTCCTAGCTGTGCTGAGGGGACCTTATCACTGGGAAGCCTGGGCCTAGAGAGGAGGGACTCGGGTAGAGATGGGGAAGTTAAGAGGAACAAAGCCAAAGTCTGCCCCCTTGCTATGAAGACAGACAGACCTGGGGTTTCTTGGAGGTTTCCTAAAGTGTTCTGTGCAACTTCTACCCAGCTCTGCCGCAGCTGAGGGGGACAGTCTTCTGCAGGGCAGCTTCAAGCTTGTCAATTCACTCTGGGGTTACCCTGGGACAAACCCTGGGGCCCTATCCCTCAGGGCCTTACCTGTAATTCTGCCCAGGCCTGGAGTCCTACTGCCTGCTTCTCCGGCCACATGCGCTCCCAGGCTGTGGCCGATGAGGTGGACTTTGGAAGGTGAGTACTTGTAGTCCGTCTGGAGAGGGAATTTCAGGGCATTTTTGTGCAGCCCTAGTGGGCGCTGTGGCTAATGCACCAGACGGCAAAGCCGTTTGAACTGCAAGGTAGGTCAGTGGTTCAAGCTCACAAGCTGCTCCTTAGAAACCCTATACAGGGTCACTATGGGTCAGAATCGATGGATGGCATTTAACAACAGTGGGTTATTATTTTAATTTTTTAACTTGTCAGCTGCAAACTTTCCAAGCTCCCACCTTCCCCAGGATCAAGCCTAACTTCATTACAACAGCCTCAGAGCCTTCCTGACCTAGCACCTATTCTTCTAGACTCTTCTTTAGCCAAATGCTTTGTGAACTTGCAGCCATTGCTGATCATCCTTCCAATCACTTGCGTAGCTAACCTGACACAATCAACTTTCACTCTTAACTGGGGTGTCTCTTCCTCTGGGGAGACCTCTCCCTCACTTCACTCCCAGTTAGCTGCTCACCCCTATGTGCTTCATAGCACCCTGCACTGCCCCCCATCAGACCCAGCGGCACACTGTGTTCCCTTTGCTGCCACTTACCAAGGTCTAGGACTTCAACCCTCCTCTTTACCTTCTAGTTCAGCGCCTGACTCCGTGCTCCAAAAACATTGGACAAATAAACGGATAACACAGAGCCATGGGGTTTTTGCATATGGGGGCCTCAGAGGTGTTCACTGAGTTGGATTTATTTATTGGCAAAGTTAGAACCCACAAAGGATTTTGTGTCCTCAGATATCTGTAGTGATCTCCCCATACAAAGACGATGTGTTTTAATGTCTGTAGGGGTGAGTTTTTATAATCATCCATGAATAATTAGAATGGCTGGGTCCCTGATACAGGGGAAAGAGGAGGTTTTCTGTTCTTGTAAAGATTTACAGTCTCAGAAATCCTGTATGGAGGTCGCTATGAGTGGAATTGATTCGATGGTACGGGTTTCGTTTGGGTTTTGGGTCTTTTGTAAACCCTTTAACTATAAAACAGAAGTGACTGGGACATTTAACTAATTTAGAAAACAGTCATAAAGAATTAGTTAAAAGACCAGGGTAGGAAAAAACCCCACAGACGTGACTGTGGCAGAAGAAATCCCTCTATGTGCCAGGAAATTTGGTACCTATTCATTATGTCTCTATTTGGCACACAGAGCTTCCACGTCCGGGGTATTTGGTAGAACAGTGCTGGATGGTCCAATAAGCAAGGTACTCAAGGGTCCAACCATGCCTTCCCACCAAACTGCTGGGCACAGGTTCACCTGGCCCACACCACAAGACAGGGGTGGTAGAACGCATGTGAAATTTCGCGCCACAGATTAGTAAATAAAAGCAATTAAGCCCAATCATACCTCGCTGAATGCCAGCCAGTGCGCACCTTGCTTATCAGTAATCCACCTAGGGGAGCTAAACAGCTTAGATCTTCTACTCGCAGGCTGTTTGAGTTTTGAGCAAACCACAGAACCTTTCGGGATTTCCGTTTTCTACATTGAAGGTGATACTAAAAGCCCCCACCTCTTGGGTTATTATTATTATTTCTCTCACGGGTATGTTTATGTTATTATTGAGACCCATTGCAGAAATTTAGAAGTAAGATCTGAGAGGAATGTCGGTTATTTCACTTTCTAAAACTATGCAGCTCCTAGATGCACCGCCACCCAGCCAACACCAGTGGGCGCTGCTCCCACCCTGCCCATGCCCAGACTCCTCGCCCACTCACCGAGAGAACGCTGAGCATCTGAGCCACCTGAGCACCCACCACACGCACATTGTTGGCAGCCTGGCTGTATGTGGTTTGGGAGCCCTTCTTCCAGTCCACGCAGATGCAGTTCACCTCCTCCACCTGGAACATGTTCTGGGATCGGGAGACAACGGGGTGTCATCACAGGGGCATGAGAAATGGCATCTAACCAGGGTCAGAAACGGGCTTTAGACTCCTCAGACTAGCTCTTCTTTCCCGCTCTCCTCCCGGGACACGGAGATAAACTAGGCTGTGTAAGGGAATCAATATGGGATTCTCCCTCAGGGTGAATGCTACAAGCCAGGCATTGGTTCCCTCTCTAGTTCGTAGATTAATTAAAGGCTGGCCACGCTTGCTCTGATTTTCAACCAAATTCGATAAAGTTGATTAAAAACAAACAAACCAACAACCAAAAAGCAATCGCTCCACTCTGTCCTATTTTGAAAAGAAAAAGTTTTCAATGCAATCTCTGGAGGCCAGTATCTAACTGGTCTTTGAAGATCTGACCACTAGGGGTCCTTTCAGTCTTATCATAAAGCTGTCAGTTTAGGGACCAGAGCTCACGCTGTCAGTGAGGCAGTTATAGGGAGCATTGGTGTGGTGCACTGGACTGCCAACCATAAGGTCGGCGGTTCAAGCCCACAAGCCGCACCTTGGAAACTTATACAGAGTTGCTATGAGTAGGAACTTGAAGGCACTTAACAACAACAACAAAACCAATGAACCCTGGCGTGGCGCTGTAGGATAAGTACTGGACTGTTAACTGCAAAGTAGGCAGTTCAAACCCACCAGCTGCTCTCGGAAGCCCTCTACAGGGTCACTATATGAACCGGAACCAAGTTGATAGCAGTCCACTACAACCTGTGTAAAGTCTCAGTGGCTAAGAACTCGGCTGCTGACTTCTAACCGCTCAGACGGAGAAAGATGGAACTTTCCTTCTGTAAATATGACAGACAGGCAGGCTTTGAGACTCTCTGGTGAATTTCTACTGTCCTACCAGGGCACTATGAATTGACATTGAGTTGACAGCAATTTTGTTTTGTTTTTAGTTTGTGTAAGGAGCCTTAAAGCTTAAGCCATCGGCTCTTACTCGAAAAGTTGTTTGAAGCCTTCAAACCCACCAGCTGCTCTTCAGAAACCCTATACACGGTTGCTAAGGGTCGGAACCGACTCGATGGCACTTAACAACCACAAGTAACTCCACAAGCGGACAACCTGCTGACGTACTTCCATGATTGTTGTTGGTATGTGCTGTGGAGTCGGTTCTGTACAGGGTTTCTGAGGCTGTAAATCTTTAAGGGAGAAGAAAGCCTCATCTTTCAAATTGCTGACCTTGTGGTTAGCAGCCTGATTCGTAACCACTATGCTACCTACCAGAGCTCCTTTGGAAACCCTATACAGGGTCGCTATGGGTCGGAACCGACTCGCCGGCACTTAACGACAACAACAACAACGTCACGTGGGGTTACTATGAGTTAAAATAAACTCCTCGACAACAGTAAGGTGTGTGTGAGTGTGTGTGTGTGTGCGGGGAGGTTGGTGAAGGAGGGAGGGAGAAAGAACATCCCTGCTTTTAATGTCAGACAACAGTGATTCATGGAGGAAACCCACACTGCAGATATATGAGATAGAATTATGTTGATTTAACAGAGTAGGGAGAATACCGGAAGAAAAATGTCTTCCTGGATGTCCCAGGCTGTGATGGATCTTTAGATGGCATACTCAGCAGCACCTATAACCAGCATGAACTTAAAAATGGTGCTAGAAACATTCCCATCCACGTGCCATCTTTCCACCTGTATGATGCTGACTCGTGTGATCTCACTCAGGGACCCTGGTAGCTGTTTTCTCAGGAGCTTTCATCTTTTCTTTCTTTCTTTTTTTTTTTTTTTTAAGCAGAATGGCGGGATCTTTTCCACACATGCTTACAAACATTGGCTATAAGCCTGTATCAATAAAGCACTTAATACAAGGGGGCTTCCAAAAGTTCATGGGAAAATTTCATTATCTGTCTATTTCATCTTTCCATAAACTTTTGGAAGCCCCCTCGAATTGTGGAGAAACGTAGGTGCTGGACATTAAATGTCTAGAAAACCAAAGCCAAAGGCAAAATTAATTTTCTGGATTTGTATGTTTTCCTGATGACACAAATGACATCCCAGCGGTTTGAGTGGTTAACATGTGTGTAGGAGGGAGGTTGCTGGGGTAAACTCTGATAGACAAGAATAAGAATGGACCAGTGTAGGCAGGAGAAAAACAATGATGGCATATTGGAGTGTATATGTGTATGTATGTATAAGTGTGTATTTATCTGTCTGTGTTTCTGTATGTGTACATGTGGGTATGTTATTCCTTTGTCTGTCCTTCCAGGGAACAGGCCCTATAGTATATAATTCTGGCCCTTTCTCTCCCACTGGTTTCAGTGCCTAGTCAGTCTTAGTTCTCCATATCTTCAACAGTGGTCCTAGCAACACAATGCTGACCCTCAGGAGATAGGGGTGATTTGAGCGCTAAGATCAGAACCCCTCATTTCATGGACACAAGGTACCCTCACTGAAAATGGGAACAGAATAGCCTTACTACCTTGATTTAACCAGAAATGAGAGAGTGGAAGAATTGTTACAGTCAACAGATGTATTCCGAAATGTCATACGAAATTTCTATTGCTGTGTGCAAAGACTCTCTTGGAGGACCTGGGTGGAGCTTCTGTCTTAGAGTTTGGGTATCGAGTGGCATAAAGGGAGGTAGAATCATCAGGAGGAGTGGCAGGGATGAGAGGTGGCCCCTACCTTGCACATGTCCAGTACCCAGCTCTCATCTCCTTTGTCTATGAAACCGTGGATGATGAACCGGGTCTTCCTGTCTGTTTGAAAATTTGATGCCTCAATCGTTGATGGATCAGAGGGAATGAGTGTCTGCAGCAAACACAGAAGTGGGGCATGTTATCTCTGCCACCCAGGCCTGTCTCTCCCCTTCCCCATCTCCTGTCCTGACTCCATGACTTTTTAAAGCTTAACACAGAAGCCACCTCTTCCATGAAGCCCACCCTGACCTCCTCCCTGTTTCAACTCCCCAAGTCTGTCATCGCTGCCTCTACTGGGTGTGGGCCATGGTCCAGCTCCCCATCTGTATTGAAAGCAGGTACTGCTGTCTTGCCTTCCCTATTGTTCAATAGTGAACAATATGTAAACCATTTGTTCGTTCAAACAAACGTTTACTGAAGACCTGCACTGTTCAGGTCTGCCTGGTTCTGGGAGTAGAGGAGGGGTGGAGGGATGGGGTGGGGCAGGAAGTTATGGAGGCAGGGGTTACAGATAACCAAGTTCTCACCCCCTAGGACTCATGGTCTGTGTGCGGGGGGTAGCCCCTCGCCCAGTTACAATGGTACCAAAATGATAAAAGGTCTCTCACCTGAAAAGTGGTTGGGTTTTCGTTGGTGTAGAGCAGGAAGCGGGTACCGATCTTCTCAGGGCTCCAGGGGAGGACTTTCAGGGGCCGGATTGCAGTCCCAGCCCAGGGCTCCAAGTCAGAAAAGCACCCAAGGTCATCATAGCAAATTTCCTTTGCTGGAGTGAGAGGAAGAGCCAGACTAAGACTAAGAGGCCGAGGCCAGGCTCTGAAGCAGTGCTCCTGAGGTCCACTGATTCCCGTGCCCAACAATGAAGACATAGACAGCCCCTTCTTGCCCCCACTGCCCACTACTGTCCTGGGACCAGTCCCATTGGGTCCACAGAGATTCTGACGTTCCTTCACTCAGAACTTAGCAATCCTGTGTTTCATCCCTAGCTCTTCTGATAATGTTGTTGTTAAGTGCTGTCGAGTTGGTTCCGACTCATAGCAGCCCTGTGTAGGTTTTCCGAGGATCAGCTGGTGAGTTTGAACCACTGACCTTGAAGTTCAAACCAACCTTGCTGTACAATGCTTTACCCTACAGCACCACACCGGTACTCTGCTTTCAGATACACATTACGAGTACATATTTGACTGATGTGCCAGTAGAGCCTTTGTGTGGCACTGTAGGGTAAGCACTGAACTGCTAGCCTCAAGGACAGTAGTTCAAAACCACCTGCTGCTCTTTTGAAACTGTAACAACAGCAACAACAATGTGACAATACAGTCCTGGTGTGGGGATAAGGACTAGCTTGTTAACCGCAAGGTTGGCGGTTCAAACCCATCAGCCACTCGCTATGAGTCAGAACTGACTTGACAACACTTAAGAACAACAACAATGTGAACACAGAGCTCCCTGAAGAAACTCTGTTAACATGCTCAGCAGCTAACCAAAAGGCTGGAGGGTTGACTCCACCTAGAGACACCTTAGAAGAAAGATACAGTGACGATTTGTGAAAACTCAGTGTGACAATGGACATTGGAAGGTCAATCTCTTAATCCGGGCAGGCTCACACTTGCATTTTGATAGGAGCATTTCATGGCTTACCTGGAAAAGACTGGCTTCAGGTACCCAGGCATGAAGGCAAGCCATCAGGAGAGGCTTGAAGTAGATCCCCCTCAGATAGTCCAGCTCTTCTCCCAGGCAAACAGCTGCCCCCCATCCTCCCCGCTAACTTTCTCTGCTTAATGCTGAGATCTTGGGTTTAAACTTTTCCCAAGGGGCAGGGTTGCTGTTGTTTCTTACCATTGGCTGCTCCCAGCAGAAAAAGTGTGACTGTCCAGATGCTCAGCATCTACAATAAAGTCAGACATACTCAGCCTCCCCCAAGCATGCCCAGAACAATGTGCAGCCTGGAGAACTAAGGCCATCTTGCCAGGTATCTGTACCACTGCTGGCAGTGCAATGGCAAAGGTGAGACTTACCCTGTCTGATGTTCTGAGCAGTCCCTCCACTTGATCATGGGCCCAGGTCACTTTTTATACTTCATCCTTATCATTTGGACGCCACTTCAAGGAAACAGCAGGCAAAGATAGAATATACTGTGTGCACTTCATATTTTAATCTGCACAAATACACAAACCAAGATTGATATTAGTGGTCAATCTTCCCACAAGTCTGGAAGATATAAGAATGCTTGATTTGAAATGAAGGAAAACATCTTTACCTTTGTGCTGTATACCTGCTGATGTGACTTGGAGCCAAGTGGGCCTCACTGTCCAATATTCTATGTCATCATCAGATAGCTTCCAAGTCTCAGTGAAGACATAGTTACAAATTATAATAATGGAAGGTAACATTTCTTGCTTAGATAAATGTACATTCTCCCAAATAACTGAAAGTACAGGGTGATGTCTGATGAAGAGAAGTCTCTTTCTCTCTTTCATTTCCTCCTCTTTTTCTCTCCCCTTATGTTTTCTTTCTCTTTCTTTGACAGACTAGCAATACCAGGTAGGTGAGCTTTGGAGACGTTCTACCGTGTAACCAGGCACCCGTAGTCTCTATAATAACCTCTGATCATGTTGTTGTTAGGTGCCATTGAATTGGTTCCAACACCCTAGCAATCACATCTATGTACAACAAAACACTGTCTAGTCCTGAACCACCCTCACCATCTTTGCCATGTTTGATTCCATAGTTGTATGGTCAACAAAATACAGGGAAACATATTTCTGGTATTCTTTGCTTTCAGCCAAGATCCACATGACATCAGCAATGATATCCCTCATTCCGAGTCCTCTTTCTGATCTGAATCGGGCTTGAATTTCTGGCAGTTGCTATTAGTGCACTGCTGCAACTCTTTTGAATAAAATTATCTTCAGTAAATTTTACCTGTGTGTGGTATTAATGACATTGCTTGAGTCCGCTTTTTGCATTCTTTGGATCACCTCTCTTTGGAAGAGCACAAACACAGATCTCTTCTAGTTGGTTGATCAGGTAGCTGTATTCCAAATGGCTTGGCATAGATGAGTGAGCACTTGTAGTGTTTGTTGAAGCATCTAAGTTGGTACTATGTCAATTTCTAGAACCTTGTTTTTCACCCATGACTTCAGTGCAGCAGTGTGGATCTCTTCTTTTCATACCATCAGCTCTTGATGGTATTACCTCCTGAAATGGTTAAATTCTGATTGATTCTTTATGGTATTCCTTTAATGGTTACATGCTGATTGGTTCTTTATTCTAATTTAATCTTTGGATGCTTCTTGTGTCCAAAGATTAAATGGTCAATCTGTTGTCCATGTTGTTCTTGTTAAGTGCCGTCAAGTTGGTTCTGACTCATAGAGACCCTGGAGGGGGTTTCAGAGGCTTTAAATCTTCTCAGGAGCAGAAAGCCTCATCTTTCTCCTTAGAATTCCATAGAATCCTTCAATATTGCCATTCGATTCTTCAATTCTTTCAGTTTGAGAAATGCCAAACGTGTTAATCCCTTTTGGTTTTCTAATTTTAGGTTTTCACATTTCATCATAATACTTTGTCTTCTTGAGATGCCCTTTGAAATACTCTGGTCAGCTCTTACCTCATTTTTTCCATTTGCTTTAGCTACTCTGTGTACAAGAACAAGTTTCAGAATCTCTTATGAGATCGAGTTTGGTCTTTTCTTTCTTTCCTGTCTTTCTAATGACCTTTCCTTTCTCCATGTATGATGTCCTTGATGTCACCCCACAATTTCTTTGGACTTTAGTCACTTAGTATTCAATGAGTCGAATCTATTCTTGAGACTGCTTATCAATTCAGGAGGGATACACTCAAAGTCGTATTTTGGCTCTTGTGAACTTGTTTTAATTTTCTTCAGCTTCAACTTGAACGTGCATATTAGCAGTTGATGGGCTCACAGTTGGCCCCTAGCCATGTTCTAACTGACGGCATTGCATTTCTCCCTTCACCTCTTTCCACAGATGTAGTCAATTTGATTTCTGTGTTTTCTATCTGGCAAAGTCCACATATATAGTCATAAATTATGTTATTGAAAAAAGGTATTTATACTGAATAAGTTATAGGTCTTATAAAATTCTACCATGGGCTCTCCAGGGTAATTTTTTTATTATCAAGGTTATATTTTTCAAATGCTGGTCCTTCTTTGTTTCCAACTTTCACATTCCAATCAACAGTAATTATCAATGCATTTTTGTTTCATACGTGATCAATTTCCAACTACAGAAGCTGATAAAAATGTTGAATTTCTTCATATTTGGCATAAACTTGAATAATAGTTTTATTAACTGGTCATCCTTGTGTGTATATGGATATTATCCTGTTAGCAATAGTGTTGTGTTTCAAGACAGATCTTGAGATGTTCTTTTGGAGGATGGAGGTGATGCTATTCTTCTTCAATCTGTCATTTCTAGCATATGAGGCCATATGAATGTCTAATTGAAAATAACCAAATAGCAGTCTATTTCAGCTCATTAATGCCTAGGATATCAATCTGAAAGCATTCCATTTCATTTTTGACAACTTCCAATTTTCCTATATCCATACTTCACATGGGCTGCCAGAAGAACCAATAGATCCGCTTTGGAAAAAGTGCAGCCAGGGTGCTCCTTGGAAGCCAAGATGGCCAAACTTTGTCTCATACTTTGGACATATTGTCAAGAGGGACCAGTCGCTGGAGAAGGATATCATGTTTGGTAAGGTGGAGGGTCAGAGAAAAGGAGGAAGACCCTCAACGAGATGGATTGGCCAAGTGGCAGCATCGATGGGCTCAAGCATGGCAACAGTAGTGAGGTTGGCCCAGGACCTGGTAGTGTTTCGTTCTGTTGTGCATAAGGTCGCTATGAGTCGGTACCAACTCGAGGGCACCTAACAACAACAACAAATACTTCACACATTCCACATTCCAGTGAATAATGGACATTTGCAGCTGTTTCTTCTCATTTTGACTCATGCTATGCTAGCCAATGGTACTGTGGGCTAATGCGCTAGACTGCAAAGTCATTTGAACTACAAGATAGGTGGTTCAAGCTTACGAGCTGCTCCTTGGAAACCCTATACAGGGTCGCTATGGCTTGGAATCGACTCGATGGCACTTAACAACAAATGCTAGCAAATGAAGCTCTCAAGAGTGTTGCTCCATCTGTGTTTTTAAGATTGAGTCTACATTGAGGAGACAGTTGTTGCTTGGTCGTATGTTGAGTGCCTTCTATTGTAAGGGGCTCATCTTTGGTAGTATATGAGGCAATCTTTTGCTGTTCATAACGTTTTCAGTGGCCAAATTTTTCAGAAGCAGAACATCAGATACTCTTTCCTAGTTTGTCTTTGTTATTGCTGTTGTTAAGTGCCATCAAATTGGTTCCAACTCAAGTGACCCTGTGTAGGGTTTCTGAGCCCATAAATCTTTGAGGGAGCAGACAACAAGTTGTTGTTAAGTGCCATTGAAGTGGTTGTGACTCACAGTGACCCAGTATAGGGTTTCTAAGGAGCAGCTAGTGGGCTTGAACTGCCAACCTTGTGATTCACAGTCCTGTGCTGGTCCTATAGCACCATAGCAGGAGTCCAGAACTTTGTGGCTTAAAACAACAATTGTATTGTGATCTCACTGTCCTTTTTTAATAGCTTCCAGGAGCTCCCTAAAGGCCACGTCGCCAGACCATGTGCCCGTCTGTTGGATTTCCCCAGATCCTCTGAAGGTTGCACACCTGTGGTGGGAGACTAGCCCTTGGAAGCCCATCAGGAGTTACCCACAGACAAACGCATCTGTGAACAGCCTGGTCAGTTCACACAACAAGGCAGATAAGCCTTCCCATGGCAAACACCATTGGTACTCCACCTCTCAAATGAAATATGTCCTAATGCCAAAGTTCAAATTGCCCTGGGTGCCGCAGTAGTTAAAACACTTGGCTGCTGACTGAAAAGTTGGCAATTCAAACCCATAAGTAGTTCTGTAGGTATAAGATGTGGACGTCAGCTTCTGTACAGACTATAGCCTTGGAAGCCTTGGAGGGTAGTTTCTACTCTTTCTAATGCAGTTACTGTGAGTTAGGATAGATTTAAGGACAGCGGGTTGGCCTTCGGTTTTCATTGTTGTGAAGTGCCGTCAACTCAGTTCCGACTCATAGCAACCCTGTATAGGGTTTCCGAGGAGCAGCTGGTGGGTTTGAACAGCTGACCTTGTGGTTTGCAGTCCAGTGCTGATCCTACAGCACCATATAAGTTCCATTATCAGCAATTCCAGTGTTAATTTGACTATCAGCCTCACCTTTCCCTACCCTTGCCTGAAGCAGCAGTCAAGTTGAAACCATTAGCTATTTAAGCAAGATGACTTTTTAGGGGTATATATGTTGGTAGCTCTGGTAGCGTAGTGGTTACGAATCGGGCTGCAAACCTTAAGGTCAGCGGTTCGAAACTACCAGCTGCTCCATGGGAGAAAGATGAGGCTTTCTACTCCCGTAAAGATTTACACCCTCGGAAACCCTATACAGGGTCGCTATGGGTCGGAACCGACTCGATGGCACATAACAACAACAACAAATGTTGGTTTTGGTTATAAGGAACAGGAATAAATTCTGGCTAGCTAAGTTAAAAGAGGTCAACAGTTCGAAACTACCAGCTGTTCCGCGGAAGAAAGATGAGGCTTTCTGCTCCCGTAAAGATTTACAGCCTCAGAAACCTGTACAGGGTTGCTATGAGTTGGAACTGACTCCATGGCACATAACAATAACAACACATGTTGGTTTTGGTGGTAAGCAACAGGAATAAATTCTGGCTAGCTAAGTTAAAAGAGAGAGAGTGAGATTTATTAGATGGGTATTGGGCACATCCCCTGGAATCCAGGAAACTGTTGAACCAGGAGACCCTGAGAAGCCTCCCAAATAGTTCCACACTGGAGAGCTTGGCATAGGTATCCTTAAGTACCCCTCACCTCCACTTCCCTGGATCTGAGTCTGTTACAGAGGACCCTTGACTCTGTGCATCTCAATTTGGAATTCTTAGTTATCAGTTGGGTAGTAAATTAATCAGTTCTAGAGACTGGGTCTCACTTGCTGGATTGACAATGACGGTGCCCACTCCTGCTTCTTCAGAGGGGGTAAAATCGTGAGTGACTGCAAGCGGTGTGTGTTTCTGCAGAACTAAACCCATCACTTTCAATCCGCAGACTCAATTAGTACAAAAGCGGACCGTTTATGGATCGAAGCCAGTGCAAAGGGGATTGCTCCAAAGTATTATTTGCAGCACCTGGGGTTATCATGAGTTCGAGCTAACTGCACAGCCCTGGTTTTGGTTCTGGGCTTTTTAAAAAGAGATGTGCTTATAGTCAGGAGGGACGGGCAGGTGGGGAAACAGACGAGTACTAGCTGCAGAAACACATATTTTCCAATAAATCAAGAAAATCCAAGTAGCTGGGTTGTCCCAAACTTGTACAATACATATGGTTTAGGGAATGAACTCTCATAGGGATGATTATACCTGTTTAGGAGGTACCAGGTAATTTATCTACCACCTGGCCTAATCACATGGTTCTCACCTTATTATTTGTATTGAATTATTCTTGTAAATGTTTGTCATTGGACCATATGTTACTTTCAGGGGTTTGGAAAGTTCAAGGTAGTGGATGTTTATAACTATGTAGGTTTTGTTGTTGTTGTTAAGTGCCATTGAGTTGGTTCCAACTCATAGATACCCTGAATAGAATTTCCAAGGAAAATCTGGAGCGTTTGAACCGCCAACCTTGAAGTTAGCAGCCAGTATTTCTCCTATGGTGCCACACCAGGATTATAACTATGTAGGGATTAGGCAAAGATACTAATTATATTACTTGTTTAAACTTAGACAGTCCATTAAAAATTTTTCCCTGTTTTTTTTTTTTTTTGCCATAACATGTGAGTGTACACATGTATGTGTGTTGTGGGGTATCTGAAAGGGAAAGAGCTCTTTCTACAGCATATTAAACTTCAGCCGCTGTTACTAGAGCTGGAATGGTGATGGTAGGCAAAGGCCACTGAGTAAGCCCAGCAGATGGAAAGGACAGATGGAAAAGTTGATGGAAAAGTTCATTCTAAGCTGTCCTTGGAAAATCTGGGTTTTCCCACCACTTCATAAAGTAGAATTTTAAGCAAGTTATAAAACTTCTCTGTGTTACAATAGCTTCAAATGAAAATGGGAATAAGATAAATATATGCCTCAAAGGATATTGCCAGAACTCCATGGGAGAAAGATGAGGCTTTCTGCTCCCGTAAAGATTTACAGCCTTGGAAACCCTGTGCAGGGTTGGAACCAACTTGATGGCACTTAACAACATATAAAGCCCTTAGAATAGTGACTAACTCACTTTAGGTATTATGCATGTGTTAAAAAGCAAAACAAAACAAAAAAGTAGAAACACAGAGCTGAAAGCAGAGGGTCTAATGCAATCTGCCCTTTGGTCTATCTTAGACAAAAGGAATATAATCCAGCAAGTGAAAAGCCTTGCTGAAAACCATCTGCCAAAATAGAAGCATTGGCATAGACTGGCCCAAACTTGGCATGCCTCTCCACCCTGAAGCAGAGAGGAACCTTTGATTTGGAGCTCTAGATATAAGAACAATTCCTAAAATTGTCGAGTCCAGAAACAGGTAAATCATTTGAGTAAACAATCATTAAAACACTTAGAGCAGAGACTCTTTTTTTCCTCAGATGGTGATGTAAGTAGATGAACATTTCCATTCCCCCACCACTTAAGACCAAAACAAAACAACCCAAACACTGTGGAAGAACTGATGGCCTTGAAACTCTAGTGACCAGTTTAGAAGCAAAGCAACCAGGAGGAAGAGAAAGAAGGCAAATAAGAAAGGTTTTCTCTCCATCACTTGAGACAGTCTCTCCAACTCTGTCTCCATGTAAACTGGGAGCTACAAACACACTACTGAGGACTAGGAGAGCAGTTGAGGAACTTTTACTGATGCTCTGCTTCTTCAAGGTCTTAATAGCTTTCTGTGAGCAACCAGGAAAGTGGATTCACAGGGAGAAATTACCCCTTCCCAATCTAACAAGACTGAAAGACAAAAAACAAAGATTGGAGTAGGGAAAAATCATTTGCATTGCCTCCAGATCCCATTTGAATAGAGACTCATGGGAAGTTAATGCAGATAAAGAATAGGGTGATTGAGTCTCTGGGCCTGCTCCCACAACTTAATGTTCTATCAGATTCTTCAAACCTGTGTGACTAGCTTGGAACCTTATACCAGCCACAGAAGTGAGGACTGGGATACATGGCCCCCAAACAGCTATCAGACTTGAATTTCTAAAGAGCCAGAGTACTGGTTAGAAGGATGTAGGGGGAAAGAGATGGAATAAATCTCTGGGAAAAGAGAAATTCTGGTTAGAAATGTAAAGGTAGAAGTTTTGTAGCAAAAGGAGGGGAGTGGTTGACTTTGCAGTCCAAGAGCAGAGGCCCCTGGGACTATCAAGGAAGAAGAGAGGAGTGCAAGACCCTACCCAGAGAAGCAGTCATGCCAGAGATGGAGGCAGAGACGATGACTTGGAGAGATGAAGCAGCTGGGCACTCGACACCCAGAGAGGGAAAGGGGCTGTGTGCTGATGACCAGGGGGCAGGCTTGTTTGATGATGCATGGAGGAGATTGTAACCATGGCAGTGAAATGATAATATGATAGGATGAGTGTAAAGCTACTGTTCTCCCATGTAAACTATCATATAATTCACAATAAAACATTAAAAAAAAGAGAGAGAAGATTCTGAGTCCCAGAAATACCACAGTAAAATACCCAAATGTCTCATGTTCAATACAAAGCATAAGGCATACAAGAGCATAGAAGAATGCTGCCACGTTTGAAGATCATTTTGAATAAGCTAAAAGTAGCCAGGATAATGGGATAAAGAGAGAGACTTGCAAATAGCAATGAATGTTAAGTATGTCTAGAGAATGCAAAGAGCACAGACAATGGGCTGATGAGGATCAGGGGAGACATTCAATATGGAGATAGACTTAATAAAAGAGAATCAAGTAGAAACACTGGAACTGAGGAATAAAATAACTGACTTGAAAATCAAGAGAAGGATTCAATAACAGATTTCAGCAGATAGAGGACTAAATAAGTGAACCAAACAACATGGTAACTGAGTTTACCAGGTCTCCAGAAAAGCAAGAGAAAAGAGCAAGGAAAAATGAACTTCTTCAAATGGAATTATGGGACACAATCAAGAAGTCTGACTAAGGATCATGGGGTTCATAGAAGAGGAGAGAAAGGAAGGGGTAGAAAGAATATGCCAAGATATAATGACAGGAAAATTTCCAAACTTGAATAAGGAGTTTGACCCACAAATCCAGGAAGCTAGGTGAACTCCAAGCAGAATGTGTCCAAAGAGGTCTACACCTAGTGCCATTGTTATCAAATTCTTGAAAGCCAAAGACAAGGAGAGTGTTCTGAAAGCAGTGGGAGAGAAAGAACAGTGTAACATAAAACGGGTCCTCAATTAGACTAAGTGCTGATTTCTCCTCAGAAACCCTGGAAACCAGGAGGCAACAAAAAATACATACAAGATATTGACAGAAAGGAACCATCAACCAAGAATTCTTTATACAACAAAATGGTTCTTCAAAAATGAGAGTGAAATCAAGGCACTCCCAGATAAATAAAAGTTGTGGAAATTTGTTACCACCAGATCTGCTTTGCAAGAATTACTAAAGGTAGCCTTTCAGATGGATAGAAGAAACAATAGGCAGATAGGTAGAGCTGCATATGCAAAAGGAAATAAAAAAATTGAGAGATAGCCACCAACAGTAATAGCTTGGGCAAATAAAAAGGCCAGTTGTGTGGCATCCCAAGTAAGTAAATTTAGTAGTTAAGTCCTACAAGCATCATTAGACCATCAAATGTGTAAGAAGTAAGTACAAATTTAATCTAATAGACACAGGATATATAATAATATAAATGATGCAATAAGAACAGTGATGGGGGAAGCAGAAGTGCAATAAAATCAAATCATAGTATTAATGTTATATATGCTACTTGTTTGTATTTTAAATGTTGATATCAAGTTAAAATAAGTTGTTGAATGTAAGCTATTAATTATAAGTTTTGTGGTAGCCTCGAAGAAAATATTTTAAAGGTATATACCCAGAAAGGGAAAAGAAACAAACAGAAACAGTCCTGAGATGGCACTGTGGGTTAATGTGCCAGACGGCAAAGTCATTTAAACTGCGAGGTCGGTGATTCAAGCTCACCAGCTGCTCCTCAGAAACCTTATACAGGGTCGCTATGGGTTGGAATCGACTTAACGGCACTTAACAACAACATGAAAGTGCAGCAAAACACAAAAATGTAAGAATTGTGGGGCAAAGAAGATGCAAAATTAGGAAAATGAAAGAAATAAGTCTTTAATTCTCAATAATTATCTTAAATGTAAATAGTTTAAAATTTCCATTCAAAAGATAGAGAGTGGCAGAATCAATTAAAACACACTCACACAAACATATATATAAACGTCCTTTATTAGGTTGTCTATAAGAATCACATCTTAGGCCCAAAGACACAAACAGACTATAAGTGAAAGGATAGCAAAGAATATTCCCTGCAACTAACAACTAGTGACCAAAAGAAAGCATGAGTGCTTATACTGATACAAGATAAAATAAATTTTCAATCAGAACTTGTTATAAGAGATGAAGAAAGCAGGAATCACAGGGAGGAAGTGGCTAAGTGATGTTACATTGTGGGGATGGAAATCAATGGCATGAAACAAAATGTGCATGAGTTGTTGAGTATAAAATTATTGATTTACTCTGCAAACCTTCATTCAATTCACAAAAAAAGACTTTAAAAAGGAGATAAAGAAAGATATTGCATAATAATAAAAGGATTAATCTGCTAAGAAGACATGACATTTATAAATCTATATGCACATAATACCAATGCCCCAAAATATATGAAGCAAATGCCTGAAGATCTGAAAGGTGTACTAGATACTTCACATAATAGTTGGGAATTTCAATACACCACTTTCAATACTGGACAGAACATTTATAAGAAGATAAGTAAAGGCATAGAAAACTTCAGCAATATGGACACCAGTTCAAATTAATGGACATACAGAACACTCCACCCAACATCAGACCAATAAATTGTTTTCCTTTGTGTGTATGGGTCAGTCTCTAGGATAAATCACATGCAGAACAAGTTTCACACATTAAAGAAGATTGAAATTATAGAATGTGTCTTTTCTAATCACAGATGAATAATATTAGAAATTAATAGTAGAAGGAAAACTAGAAAGCACATAAATGCATGGAAATTTAATGATGTCCTGATAAACAATCAATGGAGTCAAGGAAGAAATCAGGAGACAAATTTTTTTAAATACCACAAATTAAACAAAATGGAAAAAAAAAAAAAAAAAGGACCTGTCCAAGCTTATAGGACAGAGGGAATGCTATCCTCAGAGGGAAATTTATAGCAAAAAATGTTAAAAAAAAGAATGGTCCCAAGTAAATAGTCTCACTTTACAACTCGAGTGACACAAAAAAGAGAAACAGGCAAACCCTAACTGTACTGTAAGAAAAGTACTAGCAAAGATCAGAACAGAAATAAATTAAATAGAGAATATAGAAGATAATAGAATCAACAAAACCGGAAGTTGGTTCTTTGGGAAAATAAGTAATAAAATTGACTAACCTTTAGCTAGGCTGACAAAGAAAGAAGGCGCAAATAATCAAAATAAGAAAGTGGAGAATGACCCAACTGAAGTAAAAAGATGAACAGAATACTATAAATAACTGTAATCCAACAAACTTGACAATTTTTATGAAAAAGGTAAGTTCCTAGAAGTACATAACTTAACTAAATGGACTCCAGCGGAAGTAGAAATCTCAATAAACCCATAATAAGTGCAGAGATTGAATCAGTAATAGAAACCCTCCCAACAAAGAAGGGTTCTGGGAGCAGTGACTTCACTGGGAATTTTACCAAACCTTTAGAGAAGACTTGACCAATCTTGTTCAAGCTCTTCCATAAAGGTAGAAGAGGAAGGAATACTCCCTAACTCCTTCTATGAAGTCTGCATTGCTGTTACCAAAGCCAGACAAAGATACCACAAGAAAGGAAAACTACAAACCAATATCCCTTAGGAATATAGATGCCAAAATTCTCAGTAAAATATTAGTGAACAGAATCCAACAGCATATTAAAACCAAAAACACCAGAAAAAAACTATACATCATAATCAAGTGGGATGTATTCCAGGAATGCAAGGATGGAGCAATCTATTGCTCTGAGAAAACTCTTCAAAGCATGAACCAAAATGATTCCCTGAATCGTATTTATACTGAGCAACTGTTTGGCTAAACTAGTAAAGAATGTTCAAATGAACATTACGCTCTTTTAAAGAATGATCAAATTGTCAACAGGAACTCTTCCACATGGGTGAGTGATGCAGTCAGCAGTGAGGCTGAATTAATGGCGGTGAAACAACATGAATCAAATGAAAGATAACGGTGACATCATGTAAAGAACATGACCCGTGTTACTAAACCGACCATATAGAAGCTGATGACCGGATGTATGTTCTGCTGGGTATATTTTCACCAAAATTAAAATAAAATGAAAAACAATGAGAGAAATTTTCAAAGTGCTTCATTGTGATAAAAATGGACACCCTTCTTAACAAGAAGTTATGATCCTACTCATCTTTTTACAGATGTTATTTTTTAATGAAATTATTTAAAACCCCTTCGTTCTAACTTATTACTTGATCTGACTTGCAAACGGTCACTTTATTCATTTATTTTATTATTCATTGTCTATCATTCATTAATAAGTTTCTAGGTGGTTTGTGATTGGCTGCTAACCTAAAGATTGGCGGCAGCGGTGGATTAACCAGAAGACCCAATATGCCCTAGTTTACATTGAACAATGTACATACACAGGCTTGGTTGTGTTTACTTGCTAATCTGTGGTGAGCAGTTTCACGTGGGTTTCACTACATCACAGACAGGTGACATTGTGCATTGCAGATTGGTGGGAGGGCACAATGGGACCTGTGTGTACCCTTGCTTATTGGGTAACCTGGCATTGGTTGGAATTTGAAACTCATCCAGTGGCCTTATGGAAGAAAATCCTGGTAATCTGCTTCTGTAAAAATTACAGCCATGAAAACCCTACGGAGGAGTTGCACTCTCTAACACATACAGCCGCTGGGCATCACGATCAACTTAACAGCAATGGATTTCTTTAAAAAATATAATTTATTATCATAGTTATGCTATAGGAAAGATCCTCGAGGCATTAGTAACAATTATAATTATAAACATTTATTAAGCACTCACTGTTTGTTAAGCATTGTTCTAGAGTTTCTTTACAGAGACACACAGGGCTTTAAAAAATACTATGTACTTACCAGTATAGAGATGCTAAAGCAAATGAAAGAAATGAGGAGGTACAAGAGCTGAACAAAAAATTTCAAAGATCAGCTCGAGAAGATAAAGCCAAATATTACAACAAAATGTGCAAAGATCTGGAGTCAGAAAACCAAAAAGGAAGAACATGCTCAGCATTTCTCAAACTGGGGGACCTGAAGAAAAAATTCAAACCTAAACTTTTGTTATTGAAGTATTCTCTGGGCAAATTATTGAATGATACAGAAAGCATCAAAAGAAGATGGAAGGAATACACAGAGTCACTGTACCAAAAGGAAATGGCTGATGTTCAACCATTTCAAGAGGTAACATATGATGAAGAGCCAATGATACTGAAGGAAGAAGTCCAAGGTACATTGAAGGAATTAATTGGCAAAGAACAAGGCACCAGGAATTGATGGAAGAAAAATTGAACTCTTTCAAGAAAGTGAGGTGGCACAGGAGGCACTCACTCATCTCTGCCAAGAAATTTGGAAGACAACTATCTGGCTAACTAATTGGAAGAGATCCGTATTTGTGCCCATTCCAAAGAGGAATGCAGAAATCATTGGACAATCTCTTTGATATCTCATGTAAGTAAAGTTTTACTAAAGGTAATATAAAAACAGTTGTAAACATACATTGACAGAGAACTTCCAGAGGTTCAAGCTGGATTCAAAAGAGGCTGTGGAATGAGGGATATCATTGCTGATGTCCAATGGATCTTGGCTATAAGCAGAGAATATCAGAAAAATGTTTACCTGTGCTTTATTGACTACGCAAAGGCTTTCGATAGTGTAGATCATGACAAGCTATGAACAACATTGCGAAGTGTGAGTATTCCAGAACACTTAATTGTACTCATGAGAAATCTGTACATGGACCAAGACGCAGTTGTTCAAACAGAACATGGGAACACTGAATGGTTTAAAATTAAGAAAAGGTGTGCAACAAGGTTGTATTCTTTC
>NW_006408521.1:46188048-46236113 GCF_000296735.1 Chrysochloris asiatica | reverse complement strand
TCTCTCATACTTGGGACATATTGTCAGGAGGGACTAGTCACTGGAGAAGGATATCATGTTTGGTAAGGTGGAGGGTTAGAGAAAAAGAGGAAGACCCCCAGTGAGATGGATTGGCAAAATGGCAGTATCAGTGGGCTCAAGCATGGCAACAACAGTGAGATTGGCCCAGGATCAGGCAGTGTTTCGTTCTGTTGTGCATAAGGTTGTTCTAAGTCTGTACTGACTCGATGGCACCTAACAACAACAACAACAATCATGAGCTTACACTCCAAAGTTTCTAGTTTATACCACTCCAGTCCAGCCTCTGCCCTCAACACCATATTCATATGTCCTACCTGACACCCCAGCTGAATGTCTAAAAATTGATATAACTAAAATTGACCTGATTTTCCTCCTCAAACCCATTCCTCCATTTCCCATCTCAGCCAATGGCAACTCTATGCTTCCAGCTGCTCTCACTCCAAACCCTGGGTCATCCTTGACTCCTTTCTTTCATTCACTCATTCTTCCTCTTTGTGTGCCAGGCTGGTCTCATCCCTTGTCCAGGGGTGAGCCTTGGATGGCTTAAGTGAATTAGCACATCCATTTCCCTGGCCACAGACCAATCAGGGTGAATCTCAAGAGTCTTGGGAAGATGGGAGAAAGATGCCCTTTCTCATAGTGGATGAGATACAGATGTACCTCATAGTGGATGAGATACAGATGTACCACCCCAATCTTACTAAACAGCCATCCTTCACATGGGAGGGAACCGTCAACAACAGAGCATGGAAACAGAAAGTAAGTGCTGGACCGACAAAGCCTGAAGCCCTCCCACCCCCCACACCTCTGGACTGTCCAAATATGAGAGCCGATACATTTTCTTGTTGCTTAAGCCAATCTGAGGTCCCTGGGTGACACAAATGGTTTGCACTTGCCTACCAACTGAAAGGGAACGCGGTGACTCTGTATAATAAACACTGGGCTGGAACCCACAAGGTTCACAGTTAGAGCCTATCAGTCGCTATGCAGGAGAGAAATAAGGCTTTCTGCTTCTGCAAAGATTTATAGCCTCAGAAATCCTACACAGGGTCACTATGAGTCAGAATTGACTCCACAGTGCTTAACAACAACAACAACAACAACAACAGCCACCAACCGAAGAGGTTGGTGATTTGAACCCACCTAGCATAACTATCCTGGTGTGGTGCTGTGGGTTAATGCGCCAGACTACAGTCATTTGAATTGCAAAGTTGGTTTAAGCTCACCAGCTGCTCCTCGGAGTCCCTATACAGGGTCACTATGGGTCGAAACTGACTTGATGGCACTTAACACCAACAAGAAGCATAACTATGGTAGGTGATCTACTTCCATAAAGATTAAACCCAGGAAAAATAAACCCACTTCCACTGAGTCCTAGCCCCCACTACAGGACAGAGAAGGACTGTTCCTTAAGGTTTCTGAGACTGTAAAACTTCATGGGAATAGACCATCTCATCTTTCTCCCAAGGATTGGCTGGTGGGTTTGAACCACCGACTCTGTGGTTAGCAGCTCAATGCATAATGCATTGCTTTACCAGAGCTCCGTAAAGATTGCTGTTGTTATGAAGTGCCATCAAGTCGGTTTTGACTCACAGTGATGATCCTGAATAGGGTTTCTTAGGATCGGCTCATGCGTTTGAACTGCTGACCTTGCAATTCAAATCAACCTTGCATTTCTGTGCTTTTTCCTACAGCACCACACCAGGACTCCCCATAAAGACTGTTTTTAAGTGCCAATGAGTCAGCTCTGACTCATAGCAACGCTGTGCAGGGTTTCTGGAGAGCAGCCGGTGGGTTTGAACCACCCCACTAGTCTTGTCGTTTGCAGTCCAGTGCTGATCCTACAGCACCACACCAGACTCCCTTTAAAGATTGTTGTTGTTGTTAAGTGCCGTTGAGTCAATGCTGACCCATAGCAACCTTGCATAGCGTTTCCAAAGAGCGACTGGTGAGCTTGAACCGCCGACCTTGTGGTTTAAGACGATTTTGCAATCTAGTGCATTAGCCCACAACACCACACCAGGACTCCCTTTAAAGATTGTTGTTGTTGTTTGTTGTTAAGTGCCATCGAGTCGGTTCCGACCCATAGCGACCCTGTACAGGGTTTCCGAGGGTGTAAATCTTTACGGGAGTAGAAAGCCTCATCTTTCTCCCGCAGAGCGGCTGGCAGTTTCAAACCACTGACCTTAAGGTTCGCAGCCCGATTTGTAACCACTACGCTTTAAAGATTAGAGCAAAGAAAATCCTGTGGAACTCAGTTCTACCCTGCTACACATGGGTCGCCATGAGTATCAGATGAGTTTTAAGCCAATTTGACTTGGTATTTTGAGTTCATGCAAAGGAAAGCCTTCTAAATAATATACATCATCCTTGGAGCAAGTCTGTATGTGTTGATGAACTTGCATCTCCTTTGGTGAAATACTGACTGAATGAGAGGCATTGTCAGTTTGTCATGTTTTAATACCTCTGTACCTTTGCCTGTGCTGTTACTACTCTTTAGCTGTGCTCTTCCCACCATGTCCTCTTAGCAAATCCCAAGCCTGCAAAAATGTCCCTTGTCCTTTTGTCTTTTAGGATATTGTTTTGATGTGATTTAATTTCAAATACCTTGACCCTAGTGGCTTCATTCATTATTTCAGTAATCAAATGCTAGTTCAAAAACATGAATTTTCTTTCATACTACATGTAAGGCATGTGCCAGGTGCACACAACTTGCAGCCCCCTTGAGGAGAAGATATACAAAGAAGTAAGCAAGTCATTGCAATATGAGGAGATAAGTGTTAAAATGGGGAGGATCTTTGGGGGAACGGGAATGTAGTGGGGTAGCCCCCACTCCAGTCTTAAGGAAGTATGGGTATTGAAGATGAGGGAAGGTTTCCTGGAAGAAGTGATGTTTACATAGAGATTTAAGAAGCAGTGGAGTCCTGGTGTGGCATTGTGGGCTAATGTGTCAGACCGCAAAGTTGTTTAAACTGCAAGGTTGGTGGTTCAAGCTTACCAGCTGCTCCTTGGAAAACCTCTACAGGGTCGTTATGGGTCAGAATCGACTTGATGGCACTTAACAACAACAAAGAGTTCAATAGACAAGAAGACAAGGGGAAAGAACCTTCTAGGAAGAATGCTTTAGAAAGCCCAGCAATGTACAAGAGCAAACCAATAATGTGGTGAGAGACGACGTGGAATTCTAAGTGAAAATCAGATCCAGAGAGATCTCACAAGGTTCACTAAAGAATGTGGATTCTGTCCTGTGGGTCACAGAGAGGACATCTAGAAAGCACATGTGTGCTTTAGAAAGATCAAAGAGGATGCTGGGAACTAACTGGGAGGCGGGAGATCCCTTAGGAAGCCTGGTATCTGCAGTCTTCGTTTCCTTATATGTGATCTCTGCTGAGATGTCTGATTAGGAGCAGGCATAGAACTTAAAAGATGAAAGAAAAAATGGCAAGCGTTGGAAGCTAGGCCTGCCTGGCGATGTGCTTTTGAAAAGCCACAGACTCGGAAATCCTTGAATCAGCTCAACTCTGTACATGTGGGGTCCACCATGAGCCCGAATCAACTTGAAAACACTACAGACAACTCACACTACTATCCTGATAGAAACGCTATCCCTATTCCCAGGGATAATCCAGGTGAGCCAAGATTTACCACACGTAGAGTTATTACCACAACTGAAAAAACACCAACATTGTCCAACTCTTCCTCACTGTCAGAGTAAACATTTAGGATTAGTGTATTTTCTGTGTATGTATATATGCATATAAAATATATGAGGGAATTTCAACAAATTCATAAAAAAAGGAATGGGAAGATTCCACTAACTTTTTGAAGACCCTTTGTATTTGTAAGTTTATATATAATGTTTCCAACCACCAAAGACTTATACAGATCAGAACCAATAATAACAGAACCTAAAAAAAAAAAAAAAAAAAGAAATGAGGTATTCGACTTACATTCAAATCAACTTACTACAGAGTCGTCTGAATGGAGCCCTGTCGTAAATCAAGGCCTGCCTGTATAACAAAATTCAGCAGTCATTTGTGGTTCTCAGACCAACTCTGAATTTTGGATTTTTAATCACCTTATCCAAAAGTTTTGTTGAAAATAACAGACATAGATGACAAAAGAAAATAATATATTGCTTCAACCACTAAATTTTATTAGCAGAAAGATTCAGTGGCCACACGTCTGCAGGCTCCTAACATGGAGTGAGAGTCAGCAGAACATCCTCCCTCACGGTTTCTTGACTACAGAAGTTGAACCTGTAGAGAGAAAAGTCACAAACACGTCACATTTTACGGGCACATATCTGGTGTGTTGAATCTGAGCGTGTAACATCTGCTCTCTCCCTCAGTCTGAGTGAGAGGCATAAGGTGTGTCTAAGATGCAGACGTTGGCTGTGGGAAGAAGACCTCTTCTATAGACATGACTGGGTCTTCCTCCCATTCTCTGTCATGGCTGCGCAATACCAAAGAGAAGTTGTCAATGACTTCCAAGACAGGACAGACCAAAGGTCAGAGAGTGCTCTTTCCTATGCCCTGGTAGCGTAGTGGTTACGACTCAGGCTGAGAACCTTAAAGTCAGCAGTTCGAAACTACCAGCCGCTCCGCGGGAGAAAGATGAGGCTTTCTACTCACGTAAAGATTTACACCCTCGGAAACCCTGTACAGGGTCGCTATGGGTCAGAACCGACTCGACGGCACTTAACAACAACAACAAAGTCATCCCCAGAACACTTGGCACACTGTCAACTAACACAAATGAGCAACATGACAAGAACTCAGCCCCCACTAAACAAGTCTGAGTTTTGTTCTCCTAATCCTGACGGTACAGTGGCTACTCAAACTACCAATTAGAGACAAGCCATTGCAGTGTGAAGAGTCCCTGGGTGGTGCAAACAATTAAGCACTTGACTACTAGCTGAAAGGTGTGGTGGTTCGAACCCACCTAGAGTTGTCTCAGAAGTCAGGCATGGAGGAGACCTGCTTCGGAAAGTTCACAGCCTTGAAAAGTCTGTGGAGCAGTTCGACTCTTCCCTTGCTGGTGGCCATGAGTTAGAATCTACTCGAAGGCCACTAACAACAAATATTCTGGTGTCTATTGGTTTATTCCCCCCCTGTGTCTTTGTTCTCTTTTTCCTCATTGTGGATGAATTAATCATTTTTTATGATTGCATTTTGTTTCCTTTATTGGCTTATTAACTATATTTCTTTATTTTGACATTTTAGCGTCTGCTTTACAGTTTATAGTGTATGCACATTTTACTTTCAAGTGGTATTATACCAATTCCTGGTGTGGTGCTGTGGGATAAAACACCGCACCACAAGGTCAGTGTGAACCACGATGTCGGCAGTTCAAACTCACCAGCTGTTCCTCAGAAACCCTATACAGGGTCCATATGAGTCGGAACTGATTCATGGCACTAAACAGCAACAATATGAAAAACTTCTGCAGCGTATTTGTATTTGTCCTCTTCTGGTACGGTGCTGTGGTTGAATGCGCTGGACTGCAAGGTCGGTTTGAACTTCAAGGTCAGTGGTTCAAGCTCACCAGCCACTCCTTGAAAACCCTGTACAGGGTTTCTGTGAGTTGGAGCTGATTTGACGGCATTTAACAACAACAACAAAAGCCCTTTGTTATAATGATCCTTGGTGGTGTAGTGGTCACACTCACGGTTGCCAATGCAATGGCTGGCAGCTGGAATCCACCAGCTGTTCTGTTGTTGTTATGTGCTGTGGAGTCGGTTCCGACTCATAGTGACCCTGTACAGGGTTTCTGAGGCCGTAAACCTTTACGGGAGCAGAAAGACTCATCTTTCTCTCACAGAATAGCTGGTAGTTTCGAGCTGGTAATCGTGTGGTTCGCAGTCCGGTTCATAACCACTATGCTACCAGAGCTCCTTTTGGAAACCCTAGGACACCCTAAAACTACCCTGGGAGCAATTTTATTCTGTACAGTCCTAGTGTGGCACTGTAGGATACCCACTGGACTTCTGACTACTAGGTCAGCAGTTCAAACCCAACAGCCATTCTTTGGAAATCCTATACAACAAGGTCACTATTGTACTTTTATCTCTGTTCTTCAGCAGATAATATATTTTTTTCCTGGTGCATTTAAGAGTTTCTCTTTATAGGTAATTTTTAGCAATCTGATTCTGATGTGTATTGGTGTTGTTATCTTTTATCTGTGGGTATTTACGTTTCATCAAGTTTGAAAAATTTAGGTCATTACTTCTTAAAATAAGTTTTCCTGTTTCTTCTCCTCTGGGGACACCAATTGCAAGTATTTCAAGCTGCTTAAAGTTGTCCCACAGTCCACTGATGTTCTTTTCATTTTAAAAATTCTTTTTTTTCCCCCTGTGCTTTATTTTGGACAATTCCTATTTTTATGTCTTCAAGTTCACTAGTTTTTCTTCTGCAAGGCTCAATATCCTGTGAATTGCATTCAGTGCATTTTGGTTTTTTTCCATCTCAGGCATTATAGTTTTAATCTCTAGATGTACCATTTGGGTCTCTTTTTTATATCTTCTAGGTCTCTACTGACCTTTATGGACAAATGTAATACAGGTAGAACAATTATCTGCTATTCTAGCATCTATGTCAGTTCTGGTTTGATTTCACAATTGAGTATTCTTCTCATTATAGGTTTTGTTGTCCTGGTTCTTTGCATACCAGAGAATCTTTGATTGAATATCAGATCTTGTGAATTTCACCTTGTTGCCTGCTGGGTAATTTTGTATTCTTATACATCTTGAGCTTTGTTCTCACATGCAATTATATGTAGACAGTTCGATCCTTTCAGGTCTTTCTCAATGTAGATTAATTATACATTGCTATCGGATAAGCACTGGACTGGTAACCACAGGGTAGGGGTTTGAGCCCACTAGCCACTTCTCAGAAACCTTATACAGGGTTGCTATGAGTCAGAACTGACTTGACAGCACTTGACAACAACAACAACTGAGGCAAGACCTTCCTAAACACTTTACGTAGTGCCCCTTGAATGATGCATTTGGACACTCTGCTTGCTCCAGCAAGAGTGCTGCGCCCTGCTCCCATGAATCCTTCCAGCTAAATATCTCACTGGCTTTGAGCAATTTGCTCACATATTTGTGCAGATACATAGTCTGCTGAACATTCATAGGGGGTTTCTGGGGTTCTCCTTGTACAGTTTTCTCTTCTCTGGTCCTCTGTCCTGTAAAATCTAGTCAACCTGACCTTTCTGGATTCATAGCCCTGTCTCCTCTACTCAGTTCACTGGGTTCTGCCTGGATTTCTTTTCCCTGGGCCACATCGTAACCGTCTCAGGGCAGTCAGCTGGGGCAATTGTAAAGCTTGGCTTGTTTTGTTCTTGTCTCTCAGGGATCATTGTCCTTTTGGGCCTGATTTTCAATGTCTTGAAAACTGTTGCTTCACACATTTTGTCTGAATTTTTGGTTGTTTAGATTGGGAAGGTATATCTGGTCTTCATTGCTCTATCTTTGCAGGAAGGAAATGTCTCATCATCGGGCTTTTATGACTGAATGGCAGAAGCATTAACACTGTGTCTCAGAAGTTAGCGTAATACTGAAAATACGTGCACTGATATTGGTATTTTTTATTATTAGCATCAGTTCACTTTTCCTGGTGGTTCACCATGGTAAACACTGTTTGGTTCATACACCCCACTCTTGGTTTTCAGCTCAGGTTGATCTCCTGGACGCTGACCTCATTCAGGGGGTCAGTGATATAGAACTGTCTGTTTATATTTTTTGGAAGGTAAGTTTTTTCCTAACACTATAAGTGCTTATTTAGTGAACCCAGGAAGTTTGGGAAGACACTGGTTGGCAGTTAGTATGCATTAAGCATAAGGTGGAGCTACCACATGAAATCATTCTTTTCATGTTAGGATCATGAAGCTGTGTTCTCACTCTAATGCTTCATTTGGTCCAGATAACACAAGCTTTATTTCTAAATCTATAAAAGTTGTTTTGCTGAAGTTCTACATTTTCCCTTACTAAAGGAAGCAGTTATGACTTGAGTATTTAAAAACCACTCTAAGAGGTTTAATATAAAGTAGATTTTCATTGGGAATAAGATTATAAATGGGCTCAATACTAAAAATCCCTTGGATTTTAAATGACATATACTTACACTTTTCCATCATTTCTTTCCACCACAATCTTGGATGCCCCCACTCTAGGTAGAGTTGGGTTGATTATGTTGTTATACCAAACAAATTTAACCATCTGCAGGTCTCCAACATCCACATCTGAGTCAAATTCATTGGAATGAGTATATGTTGGTTCGAGAGAGCCCCTGGGAATTAAGAATTAACATAAACATGTAGGAATAGACATATAAATCAATATATATGTGTTTTGAGAACAGTATACTAAGATCATTGATGTTGTACCTGCCATTTTAATGCATGAAACATGAGCAGACATGTCTGCTCACTCAGTGTAGTAGCGTGTTTGATACTCATGCTTCATCTTATTTTAAAGTTCCCCTCAGTTTTGTAAAACTTGAAATATGGTTTAGTCATAATCTCTTCACAATTTCATAAATTACAATATTATAATACCATCTTTTCCCCATTGTTTGTTTCCTTATTGATTATAAATCAGATGGCAGACCTCAAAATGAAAGCTTCCATCATAGCACATCAGTGGCTTTCTCAGGAAATGACAAAGGCAAACATTTCTAAACAGAATCTGAAATATATTAAGATAAGGAAGCCTCTTCCATTACATGGAAGCACAGTATTAAATTCATTGTGTCTGAATAAGCTACAATACCAATGAAAACAGTAACATGAGAATCGGTCCAACACTTTAGAAACATAGAATAATATTTTACTCACTTGAAAATTTCATATTGCTTAGAGTTTCCTTTATTTCCAAACAAGGAAACCAGCACGTGTCCTCGAACCTTCTTTCCTGACAGTGTGACAGTTACCTTATACCTCCAACCTGCATTCAAAAACCCCATAAATGTCAGCTTTCAGAGAAGATACATTCGGGAAAGGTTAATTTGGATTTCACTATCACACAACTTTGCATAATTTATAGATGATGTTGGGAATTCTCTGTAGACTTGCTTTTATCCAGATGTTCAGGGGACTGGTATTGGCAGGGTGACAAACCTTTCCAAAGTCAACAGGTCGCTTTTTAAACCGAGACACTAAAAAACAATCCATTTTGCTCAGGAATTTTGAATATAACAGTTTATTCAAAAATATTATAAGAACTTACGTTAAAATGTTCATCAGTTAATTCATTTTCATAAATTGTCTACTTTTTAAAGACTGTCATTTTTGTCTAGATAATGTATATTTGAAATAATTTTATAATTCAGATTTCCACTGTTGTTGGAAATTTATTAACTTATGGTAACCAAAACAGTGCTCTTTGGCTGTTAGTTAATAATGAACTCTAGTTTTGTCATTTAGAGTGGCCTTACCCAAACTGCAGATGGGATCATCTTTATCTTTCATTTCTGGAATGCTTCTACCCCATTGATGCCCATCTACAGAGTTTTCTTTCTCTTATCCATTCTGTCCCCATCTCCATCTTCCAAGGAATCAGTCATCCTAAATATCTCTCCAATCTGTCGACTCCTTTTCACTCTTACAACCTCTGCCATCTGTCTCCTGCATTACTCTCCTACTCTTATTAAACTACAGCATTTTAATCATCGAAACTTGACTGAATACAAAGAGGATGGTGTGGGGGGGAAGACACCTGTATTCAGCATGAGAATCAAAGGGGAAATAATTTATTATTATTTTATAAATGATTTTATTTTTGTTTTGTTGAGAACATAAACCAGCAGAACATACACCAATTCAACAATTTCCACATATATCATCAGTGACACTGATGGCATTCTTTGAATCTTGTAACCCTCTTTTCTGATTTGTTCCTCCCCATGAACAGTTTCCTATCTAATCATTCAAGTTGCTCTTCTCTTACCAGTTGGATCCTGTATGGATTGGTCTTGAAAGACCCTGAAAGAGCAGTGCTCAAGGGAAGCAATTCATCTTTGTAACCTAGATAGTTCAGGCCCAAAGCTCTGTTCTGCCACCTAAACGAATCATAACCCTCTTAACACTCATTTGATCTTTTTTCCCCCCACCTTAGAGAGGAATTCAAACATTTGTGTAGAAAAGCAAGTTTGCACATTTTCAATAGACATGACAAAATATATAGCATTAATAATTGAAGGTAAGTAAAGTAGAAGCTTACGGGCAAAATTGCTGACATCACCAGTGTTAAGGTACAATTGCCGACCTACTTCATTGGTTTTCCCAGGAAACCTATCAGCATAATGACCCATCTGTGGGCAGCCTTCTTTCGGACAGGGGAAACACTTGTTCTGGTGAAAGGAAACAGATGATGAATGAGGATGCTCTGCTCCATCTTCTATCCACCTGCTGCTGCAATCCAGGTATTATAAAGCCAGTTATCTTGTGGTTCAAACCTACCTTGCAATTTGTAAGTAATCTCATAAATAAAGTTCTTTTCTGAGTTTTTGGTTGAAACCAAGTCGACGGCACTTAACCACAACAACAACAACAACAATAAAGGTTAAAAATTCACCTTATGAAAATGGATTATTCACAATGAAAAATCAGCAATGTCTCGGTTAAATAGCACAATACCTACAGAAACATATAAAAATAATTGTTAATGTATTTGAACCACAAAGTTGGAGGTTCAAACTCACCAGGCACTCCTTGGAAACCCTATACAGGGTTGCTATGAGTCAGAATGGACTTTACAGCACTTAAAACAACAAGAAGCACAAATATAAAACTCACACTGCAAGAATTTATATTTTCTCTCTTGCCTCTAAATTGCTCCAGGTGATCTGAAATTTCCATCTATCTGCAAGGTGGTGGGGATTTCTCCCTGAAGGTTTTCAAAGAGGTGATAAAGGGCTCCTGACATGCAATGTAGGGCCCAGTAGGTTCAGAAGTCAGGTTCTTCTCAATTCCTTTAGCTTCAACTTAGTAAATCAAAACATAAAAGGCTTGCATCCCAGAACTCTCCCAATGTGGAGAGACAATGCTCCAGTTGGCTGCAATGATTTAGCCAGGAGGTTGGAGTCTTGCATAAATGAATATGACCTAGGGGAATGTCCATTTTTTCTAGACCAGGGAATGGTGGGGAGAAGAGAAGGAGCTGGAAGAACAGAGGGTGTAAGAAAGTACCTCAGTTCCTACTACAGAGGGCCTAGGCTGCCACTACTGCACAGCCGAAGCAAGATCAATGGCCAGTTAATGCACTTGCAAGAAATTCAGGGATCTGCATTAGCAACGGAGAAAGAGCCAAAGTTCTCTGAGTACATTGCCTGAGCCAGAAGAATGGACAAAGCCCAGATTTCATCTGCAAATCCACCAGTGCTCCCATTAAGAATGTAGACAAGGACTTGGCCAGAATTTCGTAGAGCCAGATGACACTGTGCCCTTGGACTCTCAAAACGGCCCCCTCTGCCAAACACACATACTGACTACCACCACCACCACTGTCATTTTGACCAATACTAATTAACACTAGATTGAAGAAAAGATTTCAAAGGGGTTCAAAGCCTGAGAAATCTACAAGATGGATTTTTTTTTTTCCCTTATAAAAGTGACTAAGCATCACCTAAAAGGACTGTTTACATCGTTCAATCAGACTAAGTTTCAACTGGATGAGACCTAAGTCTATTTCTGTTTGTTAGTTTGTTTTCTCTGTTAACTAGAGGACAGAAAAGAAAGACTTGGGGAAAAGACAAAAATAAAGTTAGAATAAAGAAAGGGAGGAGTGCTGGTGTGGTGCAGTAAGGTAAGCATTGGACCTCAAGGACAGTTTGAACCACAAGGTTGGCAGTTCAAACTCACCACTCACTCCTTGGAAACCCTATACAAGGTCTCTATGAGTCGGAACTAACTCCATGGCACTTAATAAGAACAACACCGTAAAGTGAATAAAACATTCAACCCCCATAATAGTCAATGTTTGTAAAATACTAGTTATTATATTGTAGGCTCTGAGCTAAGCAATGAACAAATATCATCTCATTAAATCGTCCCAACAAATCCATGGAGTCATACCATTAACGATTATATGTACAAATGACAAAACTGCCTAAGAGAAGTTGAGGCTTTTGCCCAACTTCATACAGGTGTTTAATATGAAACCAGGATTCTTATTGTCTTTCTTAATCAGGAAGGTGCCATTCCTAGGTAATTAAGACACCAACTAGCACACTACTTGACATTTTTCTTATTAAATGGCATAGGTTATAAATTTTGATTTGCTAAATTTATAGTAACAAGTCAATTAAATAAACAACAGGTAATGGCTATTCCCCACCACACGTCTGTCAGTTTGTCATAGTGTGATGGCTTGCATGTTGCTGTGATTCTGAAAGCTATGTCACGAGTATTTTAAATACCATCAAAGTCACTCATGATGGACAGGTTCCAGCTGAGCTTCCAGACAGACTAGGAAGAAGGAGAGACAGACTACTTCTGAATATTTAGTCACTAGCAACCTTATGAATAGCGGTGGAACACTGGCAGTACCAGAATATTAAATATTGTGATTGTGAGGTTGGGGCAGGATCGGGCAGTGTTTCCTTCTGTTTGTGCATCAGGTTGCCATGAGTTGGTATCCACTCAATGGCACCTAAGAACAACAATAGATATGCCCTATTCAAGATCACAATTAAGGATCTAGCTATCTAGAAAACACCAAAAAAGATGAAAAGTCAAAAATATAATTTATGAGATTACTTACAAATTGCAAGGTAGATTTGAACCACAAGATAAGTAGTTCAAGCTCACCAGCTGCTCCTCGGAAACCCTATATAGGGTCGCTATGGGTTGGAACCAACTCAATGGCAGTTAACAACAATGACAACAACAATTAAATAGTTCTTAAAGGTCATCATCTGAGAAATGTTTGTTTGCATCTTCATTAGCATCCTGTAGATATAGTTCTCAGCTTTCCATAGGATGTGATTCGTTTAGAACTACTTTCAAAGCAAACTTGAAAATTTACCTGCTACTAACAGCAGTGATTGAGAACAGAGGTAGACACGTTTTACCTCATTATTAATGCATATACACAATTAAAGAGATAAGCAGTTTGGCAGTGATGTAGTAGCGTTTGTTGAATGCGTATTGGCTACAGAGAGCCCACCAGTCCTGAGACGCGATGGGTCCCATGTTCTTTGGGTGGAAGGTAGAAGGTACTTACTGCAACGAAAACATTGTAGGAGGCACAAGCGAACCCAGCAAAGCCGTTAGGGTTGAGAATACTATCCGAATAATACTTGTAGCTTCTTAAGTGATTACAAGCCACAAAGTCACGAGTTCCTTTGAAATTAGACATGATAATACATATCAATGGTATTTTAAATTTTTCCTAACTTTTCTCTAAAGTGTCAATTCACAGAAAAATTATTTATGGAGTGTGTCTATGATTTGCAATAATGCAATCATGAGTTAACAAGAACCATTTAAAATCATAATAGACCATTACCAAATGAAATGGGAGAATAACTTTAGAAGGAACAAAGTGGTCTATATAAACATCTAAGTGTAACTTAGTCAATTATATTTTATGAATAAGAACCATGGGAAGTTGAATGCAAATACGTTTTCTTTCCAATGGTCTCTTCATGTCCTCTATCTCCAATTAAAAGCCTCACAGAATCCTGGGTATCTCCGGAATACAATTAAAAGTTCTTCATTATATAAAATGTGAGATCTATACAATACCAAAATATTTAGTAATTTTGGCAAAACAAAAGAGAAACTTTTCCCTAGAAACCTCTTTATATATATAAAGGGTTTTTTTTGTTTTTGTTTTTTGTTTTTTACCTTCCCAGATTCCGTCGATGTCAACAATCTGAGAAAGAGCGTTCTTCTGACATCCAGGCATTTCTTTGCCTCCGTTTGGATAGAAATCCAGGTGGCCTGCAGTCTGGCTCATTCCAAGCCCTGAGGGATTTTTTAAAAAGTGAAAGGTTGATAGTAATGTACAAACTTAAAAATGATGAGCAGTTGACCGCTCTGGGAAGACAATGAGGAGCTCACCCATGTTGGGGACCACTGGGGCAGCATCTGTGTGGATTACATCCACAAACATGGCATCACTGGGGTCCAATCGGACCAATTCGGGTGTACCCTCAAAGCAAGGTTCAGCTGGATCCAATCCTAAAGTAAACAGGATGTGTCATGTTAATAATCATCCATGCTTATACACACTCGACTTGCCTCATTAGCTACAGATATGGAAGCAAACACTGTCTGTAATCGTGAGTTATCCATGGGAAGAGATATACTAGTGCTTCCTTACCCATTTCCATCTAGTGAATTCGGACTCCTAGAGACTTCTTAGCACAGAGTAGAACTGCCTCATAGAGTCTCCAAGGCGGTTACCTTTTGGAAACACTCCACATCTTATTCTGACTAGTAGATTGGAACCACTGGCCTTTCGGTTAGCAGCTGAGTGCTTCACTATTGTACCACTAGGACGCCTAAGTTCTTCCTGACCTTATTATTTTTTAAAGGAAATCTGCTTTTTAGTTTGCTATTTGCAAGAAAGTAACATTTTCCTAAACCCTAGAATTTGCCTCTACTCGTGGACGCTTTGGCCCTGGGAGACAATGCCCATCACAGGGATTCCCGGAGACAGTGGACTTCTAAAAAGCTGTCTAAGTTACAATAGTGCCCACTAGGCAGTAAATTCCACGAAGGCAGAGAGCACCTACAGCTACTGTGTGTGACCACAGCTCCACACAGCACCTGGCAAAGCAGGCTCGAGTAAACGTTTCAGAGTATAGCAAAGAAAGTTTTCTGCAGAACTTTCCAGCAAATGAATAAATAGAGAGACATTCCAGATGTCCACATCAATCCAAATGCAACTTGGAAACTCTATGCAGGGCCTCTATAAGGTGGATCTGACTGGATGACACCTAACAACCATAACAACAACATACATGTATGTATTTTCAAGAATCAGGAGCTCAGAGACAGAAAGAAGATGGAGTAGGAAAATGGCAGCTTCCTAAAATACTCACTTCTAAGTTTTTCTCATAAAGTTTTTCCAGGGTTGTTTTTAGACTTGGATATCCAACAGGTGACCTCATTGGTCCAATGCCTCCAGTTTGAGGGTTTTAAAATAATTCCATTTATCTAACCAGCAGCACAAAGAACTGGGAGCTCAGGGAAACCTGAGCAACAACACACACATACAGCTCTTGGGTAATTGACTAAATTTGGGTTAGTTAGCAACTGCTATTGAAATAATGATGTAGGATAAGCACTGGACTGCAAGGTTGGTTTGAACACCAAGGTTGGTGGTCCAAACTCACTGGTCCTCAGAAAACCTGTACAGAGTTACTATGATTTGGGACTGACCCAATGGGACTTAACAACAACAATTGAAGTAGAATATAATTAAACAATTTTGAATGCTTCAGTTTTAATTCTATTCAAATGACGCTGTGAAATTTGTGCTTTGTGAATGTCTACCAAAGGAAAAATCGGTATGAATGAGGCCGGCTGATGTTCTCAATTCACATTTTGGTGGTGGTGGTGGTGGTGGTATGCCACCGAGTCGGTTCCAACTCATAGCGAACCTGTATAGGGTTTCTGACGCTACAAAGCCTCATCTTTTCCCCAAGGAAGCCTCATCTTTCTCCTAAGGAGCAACTTGTACATTCAAACTGCTGACCTTGCAGTTAGCGCCCAACTCTTAATGCATTATATTACCAGGGCTCCTTAATTCATATTTTAATCGCATGTAACATTAATGTATTAAATAGTGTTCTGTAAACCAAAGATCCAAATCAATAAAACAGTCACAAGGCCTCAGAGCATACTGATTTCTGATCTAATCTGGAATATGTAGAAGTGTCTCTCCTCAGGTAAAAAGCAGGGCTATTCCAGCTCTCCAGCGTACATTCCCTTTCAGATTCCATGGAGGCTACATTTAGTCTCATTCTGCAGCTTTCATGGCTTTGACCAACCTGTGATTCGTCCAATGGTCCCATTGAACCTCCTCCCGGCCTCCCCGGAAGCATGGGCGCCCAGGCTGTGGCCAATAATATGGACATCAGATGGCGAGTACCCAAATGCCGACTGTTGGAAAGAAAGTCTCTTCAGAATATTTTCAAGCATTATAGGATTAAAGATGGGGAATCTCTGAAAACTCAAGTTATAAGAAGACATACTACCTCATCAAAGCAATTGTTTTCCATATTTTTTTCACAATATTTTGAAGAATGGAAATGAATTTCTTAAGCAATTGTAAGTGAAGCTTTGTTGTTTCATTTTACAATGTTGATAGAATCCTTGATAGATATGGGAAGAAGGAGGGATGATGAAGCAAGAATTTGGATCAGAAATTAAAAATGAAGCAATTATTTAAATATGTGCAAGTTTAATGTGACCTATATTTTTAATTCCCAAGTCAGGTTAACTTATTACCATTGCTCGTCTCTTTAAAAAAAACTGAGAACACAAAACTAGTTTAATCTTGAAGTTGACATTGTCATGTTGTGTCAACTTGGTTTGACAATCAGTAAAAATTGGAACAAATACTAGTGGATTTCAGCCAAAACAACCTATTTGGATGCTTGAGAAAAAATCACTTAACAAATATATTGATGATGTCCACCTCCATGTTTTTACATTTTTCTTTCAACCAAGGGGAACCTCAAATTTCAAAGGAGAAATGTCTTTATCAATGATCATAGTTAGGCATTAAAAACAAACAAACAAAGAGCAGGATTCAGAGAATGACGTATATGGATGCTTAGAAAGCCTGAGTAGTTTACCTGAAGAACTTCAACAAAATAGGCCATTTCTGCCCCCACAATGCGGATGTTCTGTGAGGCCTGTGTGTAGCCGGTTAGGGCCCCCTTTTTCCAATCCACACAGATGCAGTTCACACTTTCCACCTTAAACAGGTTCTGGTGAAAGAAACATACAATGAACAAGTAGTGCAGGGTCCTTCTTAGTTACTGACTTACGCATTGAAGGGCTAACATAAATTCCTACCTCAATCTACACAATATCATGTTCACTTTTAAGCCCGAAGCCATGAACAAAACCTTTAGTCTGGGCATGGAATTATTTCTGAAGTTTAACAGAAGTGAACTCCAAGCTGGGAGCCTGGTTGAGAATGAGAACTGGATTCTTGAGACATACACATGGGAATCTGATCCAAGAAAAAGTGTATAAAATGTGACATAGTATAAAATGGGTCTCATTAATATTGTTGCTAAATGCGATCAAGTCTATTCCTGCTCATAGCCTCCCTGTGTAGGGTTTCCAAGGAGTGGCTGGTGGGTTTGCACCACTGAACTTGCAGTTAGTAGTCCATGGCTTATCCTGCAGTGCCACACCAGGACTCAGACTATTGTAAATGTCATTAAGACTACATTGTTCTGCACTGGAATGTACACAAGGACAATGGATGCTTTTTACAATGACTGTATTGATGGAATGAATGAATGATTATGTTAAGACCCCTTTACTCAAGGTAAATGAGTCAGCTTTTCATGCTGGAAAGAGTAATGAAAGTTTTTGGATGAACATGTTTACTTTACATTATTGAGGATTTATTTTACATAAAGGTATAACTACTAGATAGCCACTGAAGGTCTTCTTTGATGGGGATCAGTTAGGGTTACAGAAACGTTAGCTATGTCGGGAATTCTGTTTCACGGGACTCACTGTTTACACAGGCTTCCCCCTTATTCCAGAAAGAATTTGAGAAAGACTAAGTCATTTTAGAAGCCCTCTCCAACTCCCTCATCATGCAGAAGGAAATATTCAAAGAGGGCGAATCATTTGCTAAAGTATTGGTTAAATAATGATGAGTCAAGCCTGAACTCCAGCATCTTTAGCATCCGAATTTAATCCACTTTACTTCTCTATTTGAATGCAGCAGCATTGTTAAAACCAGATCAAATGCAAGAAAACCCTGTCTGCTTTTGGGATTTTGGAAATAAATTGTACATAAATAGCTAAAAGCCTATATTTGTTTGGAGCTATGAATCACTTGTTTTTTTCTTAACTGTTAAATAGAATTCTATTCCTACCCTCCCAATAATGATCAGTTTTAAATTAGTTTTGAAGGTAGGTTATGGTTTTACTCTATGTCTAAACTGTCTGGTGTTGACTCAGTCCAGCTTTTGACTGGAGTATAGAGAGACCTCACCAGCCACTGCTTGGAAACTCTGTACAGGGTCACAATGGATTGGAACCGACTCGATGGCACTTAACAACAAGCACAGAGAAGGCCTGTAAGGAAAAGGTTTAGCATGACCTTTTAGTCCTTTTTCTTGAGGACTCTGTAAAAATGACTATGCCTTTGCATTACAGTTGGCTCCAAAAACTTGATGAATAAATGAGTAAGGACATGAATCAATGAATCAATAATAATGTTCCTCAAGCATTGGTAGCTACTAGGAAAATTTACTGTATTTGATTTTCTGTGTTTTAGTTCTTCATTATCACAGGGCACATTGCCAAAGGCAAATGAAATAGAATGGAATCACTGCTTATAACACATGTCAGAACAACAGAAATTGGAAATGAAAACCAATCCAGTTATCTGAGATATTGCTACCCTGGAAGAGCAAAGAGCAGCACATGAAAATTGAAGGAAAAGAATTGGTTTGGGCAAAATGATATAGCTTAGCCCCTCACATGAACATTAAAAGCTATTGAAAAAAACAAGGGCCTGTGATGAACTGCTAAGCATCAGTATGGCAGCAGCTACTGATAAAGGCTCTGGTAGTGTAGTGGTTATGAGTCGGGCTGCTAACCTCAAGTTCGAAACTACCAGCCATTCCACGGGAGAAAGATGAGTCTTTCTGCTCCCATAAAGATTTACATCCTTGGAAACCCAATGCAGGGTCTCTATGAGTTATAACCGACTCCACGGCACATAACCATCACCACCACTCCTCAGACCCACCAAATATCTGCCAACCCGAAGCTCAGGTTTCCTCCTTCAACCCCACTTCCTGGGAACTCCAGGCCCAGAAGGGTTTATAGGATCCTGTAGTAGTATGGGGTCTAGCCCTGGTCCTAACTGGTTGGGAATCTGTGCCTTACCATTTGTTAAATATCGTTCCAGAAGCATCCTTGCTTTAAGAGATCACCATGTCTCACCTTGCACATGTTGGCCAACCAGCTTTCTTCTCCCTTGTCTACGAATCCATGAGTAATAAAGCGTGTTTTTCTATCGGTTCTGAAATTGGAGGCCGCGATGGTTTCTGGGTCTGCAATTAGTTCCTGTTGTAGGGAAGAAAAGTGCTTAATGCCAAGTTTCTTACACTTAATATTCAATACATTTTAACGTGCTTAATGCCAAGTTTCTTACACTTAATATTCAATACATTTTTTACACATGAAGGGAAGTGGTAGATGGGAACAGATTGCCAGGATTTGAGATTCTGCTAAGGATCCTTCTACTACAGCTAAGCCACTCACAATCATCGCCAAGTTGCTACTCTGTAACCACCAGAGAGATTCCAGTGTTTCACTTGGAATACCAGGCCTAATATATAAACGGCACTATGGAGGTGGGCCATGAATAATATCAAATGATGGGCCTTTTATAAACATTTGACATTAAAAAAATACTTATGCTCCTGGTCCCAATAAGTTTACAAAGATGCATATTCTGTTGTCTGATTTTTCTCAGGACAGAAAATAGAAGAAGCTTAATTTTAAAGACCATGAATGCTCTTACTTGAAAGTTGTTTTGGTTCTCATTGGTGTACATGAGGAATCGGGTGTTGACATCTTTTGGAGCCCATGGCAGGATTTTGAGAGGTCTTTCTACAATTCCTGCCCACGGTGAGTCATCAGTGAAGCAGCCAAGTCTTGGGAAGCAGACTTCCTTTCCTGCAACCATCCAGAATATTCCAAGGCTATAAGTTTAACCAGAACACTTTCTTTCTTTCTTTGTTTTTTTTTTTAATTTAATAGCCTCTCTGCTGAGGTATAAGTTAAATTACAGTTGTGGCAAAATTTCTTCCTCCGTTTCCTCAAATGCCACCTATCCACGCACCCACAAAGCAACTTCCAAAGACAATGTCCTTGATAAGCACAGGTCTGCTCTCCTCAATTCTAGCATGCATGGCTACCTTTGCTCTGCTCAGTGCCATGCAAGACCTGTTTTGGTCTTTCAACTCGGGTGTCTTTCTTGGACCATTAGTGACTTAAGAAAGGCCTTGGGTCCCTAGTCTCATAAAAGAAACGAAGATATCACGTCCTTTTAGCCACTTCTGGCTATGAACTTCGGATGAAGAGCTCAAATTTCATGCAAGGGTGTAAACTTTAAATCTCCAGTCTGACTGAGCAGTTTGATCTCTGACCTGTGTTTGATTCCTGTGATGGAGAAGCTGTTTGCAAACAAACAAGTGAACACCCCTGGTTTGACAAAATTCTCGGCTTGAATGTTACCATACAGAAACAACTCAAAGGAAGGTGTCTTAAGAGGGATAAAATCGAGAGTAATTAGAGTAGGAATCATAACTGCAGTAGGGGCTACATTTATTGAGATCTTACTAGACCAGGCACTGGGTGAAATGATTTACCTGTTTCACCTCATCTAAGTCCTATAACAACCCTGTGGGAGGAAAAGTATGATTATCCAATTCCGCAGATGTAGACACTGAAGGACAGAAAGGTTAAGAATTTCACTTGTTGGTAATGCATTTGTAGGTGGTAGAGTTGGAGTTTCAACCCCACCCTTGACTCCAAACTATGACTGCCATATTTAACAAATGAAATATAAAATACGCAATTAAATTTGAATTCCACATAAATAGCAACATTTTCAAGTATAAACATATCCTGTATTTGTTGATTATCTGAAATATTTGTTGTTTCTTTGAAATTCAAATTTACCTGGGCATCCAAGATTTTATCCAGTAGCTCTACTCACGCACTTGTGTCCCATAGGTGTACCCTCTTTTTCACTCTACTCCTTAGCCTCAGGGTGACTTGAATTGATCTGTTGTAACCCTTTCTGAAAGCACTGAGTGTCTCCCAAATAAAAAAATAGAACAAAACAAAACAAAAAAACCCAAACCCAAACCCGTTGCTGTAGAGTTGATTCCAACTCATATCGACCCAATAGGACAGCAAAGAATGGTCCCACAGGGCTTCCGAGGCTGTAATCTTTATGGAGGAAGGCCACCGCATCCTTCTCCCACAGAGCTTTCAACCCACCAAGCTTTGGGTTAGTACCCAAGTTCTTTAAGCACTGGACCACCAGGGTTATTTTTCTTACCTGCCACTGCTCCCAGCAGTGTCAAGAAGGTCCAAATTAGCTGCATCTAAATAAAGTTTAAAATGTGAGTGAGTCTTGGTTAAATCATCGTTTAAAGAGATTAGAATAATCTAGTTCAGTTAGACCCAAATTCAGTTGCATTCTAATACAAGGCCTGGAATACATGTTCCTGACTCACCATGCCAGTTACAGCCAGCCCTGCCCACAACCAGATAGCACCGAAAGGGCCTTTTATAGGCAACCCTTATCTTTCCTAGTAGTCCTGTGGAAAAGTAGCATGAAAAGAGAAAAGGTTCCAAGGATGTATTTATAATTTTGATCATAGATAAGTCCAGATTAACAGAAAAGGGAAAGTTTTCCACAGTCTGTATGGGAAAATGACAAAGGGGTCGATATGAAACATTCTCTTCCAATTTTTGGATTGCACCTTATTCAGAGTCATCACAATGACATTGTCGTGAAGGTTCCACTCTGCCTCTATTTTAGCCGACCCTTCTCTTGGCATGTCTGTGGTCATGTGTGAAATGAAGTTGTTTCTACAGATTTGATAACAGCAGTCTTGAAACCAAGTACTAAAGGCTTACCAACTAATGCTCTTTGTGAGTAACCTGGCCATACCCTCAAAAGCAATGAAATAGAGGCAATTCTTCAAGAAAGTTCTTTCCTTCTAGGAAAGGAGTTGATATTTTATTTTGATCATCCATAGAAGGAATTTATTTCTCAACAAGAACATGGAGGAGAGAGTCCGTGAACTGACAAAGGAAGGGGAGGTGTTACCAGGAGCACAGAAGTGGAACCAGTGACCCCCACAACCAGACGAAACTGTGAACATGAGAGAAAAACAACATCCAATTTTTTGGGGAAAAACATTTTCAGACTTCATCGGAAAGAGAAGTGTTTGATAGAAAAGAAGTGGGATGTTTTTAGTTTGTGATGGAGTGATTAAAATCAAATTTAAATTCAGTGTAATAGGATAAGGATCCTGGGAGCACAGTGCTTAAAGCACTTGGCTGCTAACCAAAGGTCAACAGTTCAAAGGCTCCATTTGCTGAGAGGAAGAAAGATGTAGCATTGTTGCTTCCATAACAATTTACAGCCTTGGAAACCATATGGGGCAGCCCTACTCTCTCTTATGGTGTTGCTACGTGTTCAAATCCACATGACTGCAGGTTTGTTTGAGACCGTTGTTATCACCACTGCGCCAATCCATATAGTTTGTGTCTTCCTTTTGTTTGCTGACCCCCTACTTTACCAAGCATAATGCCCTTCCCCAGAGACTAGTCCCTCTTGATAATATGTTCCTAGTATGAGGAATGAAGTCTGGCCATCCTGGCTTCTAAGAGAGCATTGTGACTGTACTTCTTCTAACACAGATTTGTTAGTTCTCTGACAGCCCATGGTACTTTTAATATTCTTCTCCCACACCAGAACTCAAATGCATCAATTCTTTTAGTGTCTTCCTTATTCATTATCCACTTTCACATGCATATGAAGCTATTGAAAATGCCAAGGCTTGGGTCAGGCATATCTTAGTAGTAGTCCAGCGCAAACTATATATACCACCTGCCATCAATCGAGTTGATTACATCTCATAGTGCCTTTATGGTGGTGGTGGTGTGCCGTGGATTCAGTGCTGATTTATAGTGACTCTGCATAGAGTTTCTGAGACTGTAAATCTTTATAGAAGCAGAAAACCTCATCTTTCTCCTGAGGAACAGCTGGTAGTTTGGGACCACTAAACTTGAGGTTAGCAGCATGACTTGTAACCACTATGCTACCAGAGCTCCTTAGTGACTTTATTTGTTGTTGTTGTTAAGTGTTGTCAAGTCAATTCCGATCCACAGAGACTCTGTATAGAGTTTCCAAGGAGCAACTGGAGAGCTTGAACTGCCGACCTTGCAATTCAAAGGACTTTGCAGTCTGGTGCATTAACCCACAGCACCACACCAGTGACTTTATAGGACAGAATAAAATTGCCTTTTTGAGTTTCTGAGGCTGTAAATCTTTGTGGGAACACACAAGCCACCGTTCTTCTGCGGAGTGAATGGTGGTTTTGAACTGCCAATAGTGGGGTTAGCAGTTCAACACTTACCCCTTACCCCACCAGCACTCCTTTGGTTTGATACATGTTGTTTTAAATTCCATTGAGTCGGTTCCGACTCATATCAACCCTGTGTAGTGTTTCTGAGGAGCAGCTGGTGGGTGTGAACTGCCAGCATTGCGGTTAGCAGTCCAGTGTTTATCCTACAGTGCCACAACAGGACTTCATAGCAAGTCCTTAATACATCAGTGTTGAATGAATAAACAAATAAATGAGAGAATGAATATGTAATTTATTTTGCATAGTTGTTGTAGTAACAATCATTTACAAAATCTTACAGAAAATCATGGTAGATTTAAGAAGATTCTTTTACTCAAAGCCAGCAAAAATCCAGAAACTTCTAAGATGTCTGTATGGTGTTTGGTCGTGCAGTTCTGTATTGCCCCAACAGTCAGAATTCACAGGAGCCGGTCTCCACTCTGGGCTTTATCATGAAGTAACTTACATTTTGTGTGAATTACCAAATATTTACATAAGATTTCTAAGATGACATTTTCTTTACTTTTTCTAACATTTTACTGTGAAATCGAGTGAAGGTTTACAGTGCAGTCACACACTTCCTCTCATCTCAATGACTACAATCCCCTCCATGTAGCATCAGTGATCCCACGTCCTTCCTATGATTCTTGTTTCCATTTCTCCATTTGTTCCCAGCCCTTCTGAATTTTGTCGCTAGGTAAATGCTGCCCTTTTGATCTCAAATGATTGATTGTTCCATGGTGTGCATACGTCACTAGTGTTGTTGTTCCCCCATATACCTATCTATTGCTTGGCTGAAAACTAAGCCACAGGGTGAATTCAGTTCCATACTTGAAGAGTGACCAAAGGACATAGTCTCAAATTCCTCCAATCTCTTTCTGACCAAAGAGTCCGGTCTTTTTTTTTTTTATGATTTTGAGTTTTGTTCCACCTTTTCCCCGACTCTAGAACCTTCTAATCAGATCCCTTTCCGAGCAGTTGGTAGTGGTAGTAGGGCACCATCTAGTTCTTCTGGTTTCGGGGTCATGGAGACTGATGGCCACATGGTCCATTAGTCCATTGGACTCATTGTTTCCAAGCATCTTCGTTTTCATCACTCTTCTTTCCTCTGCACAAGGAGACACCAATAGCTGTATCTTAGATGGCCACTTGGGAACTTTTAAGACCCCAGTCACTACTTACCAAAGTAGAATGTTAACATTGTGTTTGTAGACCAGGATACGCCAACTGGTCATAGTGTCTAAGGTGACGTTTTAGATGGTATAAAATTTAACTTAAAAGTAGAGTAACTTTTGTTGAATTAATGACAAAAGCCACCACATTCTGGAACAAAGACTAGAACCATTGGGGATTAATTCTGTAAACTGAGCTAAGTTCAAATTTTAGAAGGTTTCAGGAAGATTCAATTTCTCAAACTCTTATAAAAGCAAAGAAGGACATGGTTAGAGTCAACAGTCTAGCTTGTCAGATCTGGATGAACGACTTCCCCTAAATTCAACTGTGATGAACGCTTTAGCTAGTCTGCGACATTTTAGATACCAGACTTCCATCTTAATCACTGTCATACTACATAGGAATGTCTGTTTGCAGCGCAGGTGGCATGGATGGTTGCCCTCTTCTTGCAGAGAATAGAACTCTGCTCTCCAACCTACCTTTCAGATCAGTGGGACCACATGACCAGCTTCTGGCCAATGAGATGTGAGTGGAAGGGATGAGCATCGGTTCATTCCCATTATGCTCATTGTTGTTAATTAGGACTTCTGGTGTGGTGCTGCCGGTTAAGGTGCTGCACTGCAAGGTCTCTGGTTCAATCTCACCATACGCTCCTCGGAATCCTTATACAGAGTTACCGTGAGTCAGAACTGACTTGACAGCACTTAACAACAAAAACAACAACACTCCAAATGTCTTCCCTTCTTCAGCCAGATGCAGTGACGTTGCAGGCTGTGTATTGAAGTTATCAGAGCTGCAAGATGAATGGAACCTGGGTCCCCTATTTGGAAGAAAACGGCCCATCAACCACCAGCACTCATTTGGACTTTACATGAACAAGAAATACACATCTTTTATTTTAAGTCATTGAGATTTTAAGGTTATCGCAATTGGTGGTGGTAGTGTGCCATGGAGTCACTTCAGACTCATAGTAACCCTGCATAGGATTACAGGAGCAGAAAGTCTCATCTTTCTCCCACAGAACAGCTGACAGATTGGAGCTGCTGACCTTGAGGTTAGCAGCCCGACTCATAATATGCTATCAGAGCTGCCTTAACTAATATGTTGTTAAATTGTTAAGTGCCATCAAGCTGCTTGAGACTCATAGGGACCCAGTATAGGATTTCCCAGGAGAGGCTAGTGGGTTTGAACTGCTGACCTTGTGGCTCAGTCCAGCATTTTATTTTGTAGCACTACACCGGACTAATCTAGAGGATTTTAATCAATAGTTCAGGTACCAAAGAGCCAAATGTGGGTTGTGAATTTCATCTTGTGACTTGGATGGTACTGTGCCTAATGCTATAGACTTGGACTGATTTCTTTTGAATACTTTATTTTTAAAATCTCCTTTCTTACAACCCACCCAAGTGGTGAGATTCCTTGCTCAATTCTTCAGTACATTTTGGTAGGGTTTCAGTTTTATCGGATTTCATAAGTTACACAGGTGATCTGCAGCCGTATGCTACTCACTCCAGGGTTCAGTAAAGGTCTGAGTCCCTAGACATAGTTCATGCGATGTTGGCGTAACTCCGTGTGTTGCGCATGCAGATACTCAAGTAGCGCCGGTGGATGGATCGGAGATATTACCTGCTCTCTATCAGCCTCTGTTGCTTCCCATATCTGAAGGGACTGCAGGTAGAGTAAGGGCCCTACAAAGCATGAGAGAGCCATGCTAGCCCACCCACAATTACCTCATGTCATTGAAAGCTGAGGTGAGCTCCCATCTGAAACTAGTCCTATATCTCCTCAATTCATATAGCATTACATAACAGTGACTCAGCTTTGCCTCTGAAACCTTGGACATTGAAAAGTAAAAGCTACAAATCTGGAAGTTTCTAATCCAGTAGCTGTGTTTACAGAGGGATTAAATATTGATATAAATTGAGGTTCTGAGTCTGGCAACCTTGTGACACCAAACTCCAGGTGAGGGAAAGAAAGGCTGTGGAGCATCTGTGTGGCCAGATAAGCAGCATGTTAGCCAAATGGAGCTGAGTTTACTTAACCTTCAGAGACCCTAACCGTTCCTCCTTACTCAACTCAGCCAGGGCCATCCATGGGAGCGAGGACATACTTACACGATGACGCCAAACTGTCCTGAGTGGTTTGTGCTTCCAAAGCAACTACTCTGCCAAATGTGAGGGGCCTCACTCACCCTGAAATCACAGTCAGCCCTCCTTCGTTATGCCTGGAGCTGGTATGCTCCCTGAATTAGAATAGCACCAGTATAAGATTTTACAGAATCAATTCTTTAGTGTTACAGACTTTCTATTGTTTATTGTTTTGCTTTGTTGTACATTTATTCTGGCACAGAATCTGTGAAAGATTTAGCTGTTTTTCTTATGAAGATGGAGACACTCAGAGAGTGTAAGCAATCATCCAGGGCTGAGTCTTGAGGGGCAAATGTCCCACTCTCCCCAGACTTGTATGTGTTCATGCACAGAAGGCCTTCTAACCAGATGCTGTGAATCTAGCATTGATCTACAAAAAAGGTCAAGAATGGACACAGGAAAGGAGATGTGCATAGCACTCATGTGGTACAATAGTGAATAATTACTATCAGGACTGACTGTGAGGGTTGGAAATGTAAAGGTAGACGTTTTATAGCAAAAGGAGGGGAGTGGTTGACTTTGCAGTCCAGGAGTGGAGGACCCTGGGACCATCAAGGGAGAAGAGCGGAATGCGGGACCCTACCCAGAGAAACGTGATGCCAGAAATGGAGGCAGAGACGATGACGTGGAGAGATGGAGTGGCTGCGAACTTTAGACCCAGAGAGGGAGAGGGGCTGTGTGCTGACGACCAAGGGGCAGGCTTGCAGGGTGTACCCTTTGGTTGTTTGATGATGCATGGAGGGGATTGTAACCATGGCAATCTAACGATATACGATAGGATGTATGTAAAGCTAATGTTCTCCCATGTAACCAATCACATAACTCAAAAAAAAAAAAAAAAAGAATGGACACAGCTGGAGGTGTTAGGATGTATGGATGCACCACACAGGGAATTTGGCTAATATATGGGTACAAGACAGGCTGCCTGCTCCCCAAATCACGTTGACACACATCTCTTTAGATAGCATAGTTTTGCTTGGCTGTATGTTGCTTCCTTACTACTAATGTTTTGGTGACAAATATTAAATATACCATGGATTTCCAGAAGAAAGAACAAATCTGTCTTTAAATAAGTACAGACAGAATGCCTCTTAGAATTAAGGATAGTGAGACTTCATCTCATGCAGTTTGGGCATGTCCTAAGGAGGAACCACTCCGTTGAGAAGGACATCATGCTTGGTCAAGTGGAGGGTCAGAATAAAAGAGGAAGACCCTCAGTGATATGGACTGACCCAATGGCTACAGCAGTGGGCTGAAACAGGGATGATTGTGAGGGTGGCCCAGGACTGGGCTGTGTTTCATTCTGTTCTGACATAGGGTCATTGTGCATCAGAACTGACGGGAAGGCATCTAACAACTACTACAAAGGCAGCCAGGGGCAATCGACTGAGCAGAAATACCATGTTGGTGAAATTGACTACATCCATTTCTTTCCTAGGTCATCATAGTAGCCTTCTAATTGCTCCCTGCCCTCAGACTGTGACCTCCATACTGGTCAGACTAGTTCTTCTCAAACCCTGGTCCTCTTCCCCCAACGTGGGCTTTCTAGATCAGCTCTGTCCAACAGAAATATTACACAAGCCACATAAATGGGCTCTAAATTCCTGGTAGTCACAATTAAAAGGTAAAAAGAAAGCAAGAAAGAGAGAAATGAGTAAAATCCATTTCAATAATATATTTGATTTAATTCAATATATAAAGGATATTATCACTTTAATATGTGGAACTAGGCATATTTCAAGTGACCAACAACCATATTTACCTATGTATTGAAGCACAAAATTTTAACATCATAATTGAGGCTGTCAGATTCTCTTACCTTTTCTAGCTCAACAACCCTGTCACAAATCCATGTGGCCAATTTTCCAGTCACTTTGCACTCGTTTCAAAATGAAGGATCTTGGAATGGAAGCCAACCATTACTTAAACAATTGAATAACAAGATTTTTCAAATACCATGGAGCAGGAAGAGAGAGCGAACAGACAGAGACACAAATTCAGTAGATCTAGTGATCACATTTTAGATACTGGGATTAGGAATGAAAACAAATAAAAAATACAAAAACTCAACCGTGTAAGAGAGAAATAGCAACAACAACAAAATAAAATAGAATAAGGAAAGGGGAAGAAAGAAAGAAAAAATTAAATCAATACTTTGGGTCAGATTTTTATTGTCATTTTTATTCTAAACTGAAGCTATTTTGGGAATCAAACAACTCTAAATGATCCGAGTCTCCTTTTAAAGGGATAGCCAAGCAGAGGCTCTGGCCCCATGTAGCTGTCACGGAGGTGAACCCCCGAAAGCTATCTTGTTGGCACAGGACCAGGAAACAACTCTCTTTAAAAGAAGACAATAACTTATTCCATAATGTAGCATTCTTAGTGCACAGCATCCAATGACCAATTATTAGTCACTCAGAGAACCAGGTGAACATGACTTGTCAGTCAAAAGAAACATTTCATAACCAACCTTGTAAGATAAGTAACAAATCACGGATTGACAGTCTTTTGTTTCTAGCTCTAATGGGGCAACTGGTACTAGATTTGCCCTTTAACCATAATTAAGAGACTAAACGAAACACATGAAATATTTTGTTTTTTTAGAAATCGGACAACTGGTTGTGTAAGACTGGGATCACTGAGAAAATGGAAATGAAGGCGGGAACACATTCCTGGACACATTCCTGGGGTGATGTCTTGGACTTCAGCACAAGAAAGGCAGCTCCAAGCAGAGTGTGGAGGATTCTGTGGAGACAGAGGCCAGGGTTTATTTAGGAGTCTAAAATGGGTGTTATGGTGCTGTGGGTTAATGTCCTGGACTGCTACGTCATTTTGAAGCACAAGGTTCACCAGCTGCCCACTGGAAACCCTATACAGGGTCACTATGAGTCAGAACTGGCTCAACGGCACTTAACAACAACAAAGTCGTTGGAAGAAGCCCTGGGGGCACCATGGTTAAGCATTCACTGCTAACCAAAAGGTTGGTGGTTCAAACCCAACAGCAGTTCCATGGCAGAGAGATGAGGCAGTTTGGTTCCCTAAATACGTTCAGTCTTGGAGCCCCATGAAGCAGTTCTACTCTGTTCCATAGTGTCGTTGTAAGCTGGAATCAAGTCGATGGCAGTGGCTTCGGGTTGGACTGCTACACGCAGACCTTCAAGCAGTTTGTAGAGAAATTCCATTATCTTGCCATTCTTTCTTTTCATGAACTTTTTAATGCCCCTAGTATATTTGTAGAGTCCTGGTGTGGCGCTGTGGGCTAATGCACCAGACTGCAACGTCGTTTGAACTGCAAGGTCGGTGGTTCAAGCTCACCAGCTGCTCCTTGGAAACCCTATACAGGATCACTATGGGTCAGGATCGACTCAATGGCACTTCACAGCAACAGTATATTTGCTGCATGTTACAGATGAAATAGATGAACATATCCACGTGGACTGAGAGAAGAGCTTTAAGAGGTTCCCTTGTCTCCAGAAGACAGTTGTGGAGTGGATATGCCATTTTGGGGGGCATTCTTCAGGCAACTGTCTCCAAGAAGCCAGGACTCTGCTCTTCAGGGTTTGTTGGAAGCAATGACTGTAGCTGTAAAAACTGGTAAAGAAGTTCCTCTCCTGCAAGGTGGCCTTCCCCTTAACTGCATAGGAACTTACTATGAATGAGAAGTCTTTCTCAGCCTCCTTCAGAAGCCAATTTGACTTAATTGACAAGTCAATTCGATTTAAAGCATATAAATATATCTAAGGCAATTTAATTAAGCAATTCATCAGGTTTATCAAGCTGAATTTCATCTGTAATTTGTTTCAATTTTAATAAGTAGATATAATTTGTCTAAAATATCATATTGGTTGTGTTATAAGGAACCCCATGGAGTAAATAAAGAACTAAACTTACTTATCAGAGAGATATGGAAACCATCTTGGGCTTGTATTTCATGGGATTAAGCAATTAATTTTTTAAAAAAGCAAATTTTTGTCCATGATGTAATTTAAGTGGAATTAAACGTGTAGAGTTCTCAGTTACAGAACTAATGACAGCTAGGTTCAATTGTAATCAATCATTCACTGGTACAGAGCTGGCAGCTCGAGCCCAGGCAGCAATTACTCAAGAGATGTGAAGGCAAGAGTCCAGACTCTCCAGTTCAAGGTCTCTGGGTCATCAGAGCGGAATCTTTCTAGGCTCCATCTCACAAGGTCCCCACAATCACTGCAGTGAAGTTACCGTATTTTCCCATTTACAGGGATGGAAAACAATTCAAAAGTTGAGACACAATTCAGTCTCTTCTGCATCTGAGGAGATGTCAGCAGCCTCAGGAACCCTGTATAGGGTCGCTGTGAGTCGGAACCAACTCCATGGCACACAGCCACCACCACTGTTCTGTCCTGTAAGTGTCACTATGAGTCAGAACCGACTTGACAGCACTGGATTTTACTTGTCTTTTTTGTATGAATTACATGTTGTGTAAATGTCTATTTTAGGGTAGGATCTGACACATCTTATTTTGAGGAGAACTTGAAGAAGCCATGGATGCTGTATTCTTAGACATGAATCACGGGGATTCTACTCCCATAATCCTCAAACGAAAAAGCTCCTCCACTCCAGTTTCCAAAGTAATCTTCGGTTGACAATTTATTAAGTTCACTTTCTCCCTTTAAAATTATCTCTGGTTTGGGTTTAGCCAAATGGGGGTCAGCTTGATTTGTATTTTTCCAAATTGAATGTTTGACAATGAGTGAACATCAATGTTCTCGATGAGAGCATGGTAAAGGCAGATTCTGATGCAGCTAGTCCAGGCAGATTTTGCCCTGCTGATAATGGGCAGTGTTTCATTCCGTTGTTCAGAAGGTCACTATATGTTGGAACCTAACAACAACAACAACAACAACTAGCTCACTCCAGGAGATCTGAGGCTGCTGGTTGGTGGGACACTTTGAGTAACAGGGATCTAGCTTTCTTTCCAAATGGAGGAAGAGAAATACCATATGTAAAAATAAGTCTCTCCTGTATAGGGTTTCTGAGAATGGTGGTGGGTTTGAACTGCCAGTGTTTATCCAGCACTCTGTTGTTGTTGTTGTTGTTGTTAGGTGCCATCGAGTCGGTACTAACCCATAGCGATCTTTGCACAGCAGAACAAAACACTGCCCAGTTCCGGGCCAACCTCACAATTGTTGCCACGCTTGAGCCCATTGATGCTGCCACTTTGCCAATCCGTCTCGCTGGGGGTCTTCCTCTTTTTCTCTGACCCTCCACCTTACCAAACATGATATCCTTCTCCAGCAACTGTTCCTTCCTGACAATATGTCTGAAGTATGAGAGACAAAGTTTAGACAAATCAAAGCCTTGAAAACCAAGATGTATATAAAGAGATTTTCCCCTAGGGAAATGCTTGGTTTCACCAAACTTGCTAAGTTTTTGTTTTCTTAAAGTAAAACAAAACAGAACAAAACTCACAGAGACTCTGTATAAGTTTTCCAAGGAGTGGCTGGTGGTTCTGAACCACCAACCTTGTGGTTAGCAGTCCAATGCTTATCCTACAGCACCATACCAGGAACTTCAAACATTGTTCCCAAGAAGGCCAGTATTCTGTGAGCATTCTACTTGGATGAGGGAAGATGAGCAAACTGAGGAAAGTAAGTTAACCTTTAACAGTTGTTGGTTGCCAATGAGTTGCCTCTGACTCATGGAGACCCTGTCTGTCTAACAACTGTGCTCTATGGGGCTTTCAGTGACTGCTGTCTTGGAATAAATCATTGTGTTTTCCTTCTGGTGCATCTCTGGGTGGACTTGAACCTTGAACCTTTCGGTTAGCAGCCCAGTGAGTTAACTGCTTTAAATGAATCAATCTTCTCCTCTTAATTTGTTTACTGTAGGCGAAGCACTAGACTGTAAGGTTGATTTGAACTGTAAGGTCTACGGTTTAAACTCACCAGCCACTCCTTGGAAACCCTATACAGGGTTGCTATGGGTCAGAATTGACTTGACGTCACTTAACAACAACAACATCTATTGGAACCAACTCTTGAGAACGACGAAACGGGTAACAAGACACAAATGACTCTGTGTAACTATAATATGTCTCTCAATTCTGAATAGGGTGCCACTGACAATGACGCACTCCATTCTATATTCTGAGCAGGTTACTAACTAGAAAAACTTAACCTGGCCATTAATGTGTAATCAAGTCCAATTTAATAACAGATTTTATGATGTGTAGACGTAAGAAGTGGTTATTCCAGATCTCTTTACAGGCCATTCTTGTCCTACCTGTAATATTTAATTGAGGTAAGTATTTGTCATGGCATGGTAGTAGCTAGGGAATGATATCACCCATAAAAAGATACCATATTAGTTCCAGTAATTTTTATGACTCACAGAATTTTCTGCATGTGTTCTGCATTTAAGAAATACTTTACATAGCTGCTTATCCAGGAAATTCTATTTTAGAGAAAATTTAACTTAATTTAGCTTTAAACTACATTTAATTTAACCTCAATTATCTAAATGCCTGCCTCATCTGAAATATTTTCTTTTCATGTACATGTCTAATAGTCTTTAGATAGAGCTGTTGTTCTGATATAAACAAAAAGTTGTAATTGACTTAATTACCTAGTATTGTGTTCAATGTATTTTCACTGTGCAGTATTAATTGCTTGTTAGTTATCTTTTAGAATAATCTTTAAAAATACTTATTTATTAAACTCAGACTTGGGGATATGTATTGTTTCACAATTAAAAAATCAAACGATGCGGTGTGTGTGTGTGTGTGGTATTCATCGGAGGTGAGATTTATTGGCTTGGAGTGGAGATATTGAGTTTAATTAGTAGAAATAAAATAGATTAAGACAGTAAAATTTATAAGACCTTTTAGAAACATATAAAACAGGAAGAGTTAAGTAGAATAATAATGACAATAATAGTATGTAACATTTCTTGTTTATTATGGGCCAGGTCCAACTCTACATGCTTCCCCTTTCCTGTCTCACTTATTCCTCCCAGGAACCCAGTCTGAGAGGGTCTGGATATAAAGACTGCATGACTGTTTATTACTTCGGAAGCTGATGTGAGTGAATTGATGAATTCAATCATTAAGTACTGCTAGGGGGTTGAGCATGAATTACGTACTGGTTCTAAGCACCAGGAAGCTACATTTTAATATATATACATAATCCCTATCTTATGCATGGAACTGTGCTCCCCCAAAAGATATGCTGAAATCCTAACCCCCAATACCTGTGGATATGATATTGTCTGGAAATAGGGTCTTTGAAAATGTTACCAATTAACATGAGGCTATGCTGGAATAGGAGTCCTGGTGTGGCGCTGTGGGTTAATGCGCCAGACAGCAAAGCCATTTGAACTGCAAGGTTGGTGGTTCAAGCTCACCAGCTGCTCCTCGGAAACCCTATACAGGGTCACTATGGGTTGGAACCGACTCGACGACGCTTAGCAACAACAGCATGCTGGAATAAAGTGGGTTCTAACCCAATATGAGTGTTGTTGTTGTTGTTAAGCGCCGTCGAGTCGGTTCCAACTCATAGTGACCCTGTATAGGATTTCCAAGGAGAAGATGGTAGGTTTGGACTGATGACTCGGGATGCTAATTTCATGGTCAGCAGTTCGAAACTACTAGCTGTTCCACAAAAGAAAGATGAGACTTTCTGCTCCCATAAAGATTTACAGTGCCAGAAACCCTATACAGGGTTGCTTTGAGTCAGAACCGACTTGACAGCACGTAACTGCCAACACTTTTCTGTTAGCAGTACAGTGCTTACCCTACAGTGCCACACCAGGACTCTAATCCAATCTGAGTTGTTGTTGTTGTTAAGTGCCGTCGAGTCAATTCCGACCCATAGCGACCCTGTATAGGCTTTCCACGGAACAGCTGGTGAGCTTGAACCACCGACTTTGCAGTTCAAACGACTTTGGAGTCTGATGCATTAGCCCACAGCGCCACACCAGGACTCCTTATAGTGTCCTTATAAAAAAGAAGCGATAATGAAGAGAATGCAGAGGAAAGATATTCATGTGAAGATGGAGCCAGAGACTGGATACTAAAAAACACCAAGGATTTCTAGCCACCACCAGAAGCTAGGAGCAAGACATGGAACACTCTACTTCAGAATACTCAGAAGGAACCAACACCATCAACATTCTGATTTTGAACTCCCAGCCTCCAGACCTATGAGACAATGCATTTCACTCAATTTGTGGTACTTTGCTAAGTAGCCCTGGGAAACTAATGTACTACTTTCATGGAGTTTTCTCTCTAATTAGGTGTTTCTCAAAGTGTGGTTTATGGAATGGAACATAGGTCATGACTCAGCGAGTTAGTGCTGTATAAACTAACCATCCCTCAAACTTAGTGACTTAAAATAATAACCAGTTATTTCTGCTCAACAGGTTGGCTGGGCATTCTGTTAATTTGAGCCAGGCTTGTGTGATATTGTCTGAACTCACTTATGTGTCTGTGATCAGCTGGCAGGCTGGCAGGGGCTGGCTGACTTAGACAGGCCTTGTCTGGTCAGCTCTCTCCCATAGGATCTCTCTTCTTCCAGCAGGTTAGCTTGAGTTTGTTGTTCTGGAAATTTCAGGCATCCAAAGAAATGAATAGAAGCAAGAAAACCTCTTGGGCCTAAATCTGGAATTAGCAAAATGTTATTTTCATTCCATTATATTGGCCAAAGCAAGTTGCAGGTGAGCCCAGTTCAAAGATGGCCAGAGAGAAGGATGATGAATTTAGGCCATTTTTGTAATCAATCTAACTCAGGTGGTTTGTTAATTTCAGCCAAAAATATGATGAAACAGTTACAAGCACATTTGACAAAATTTCAGATGTAAAGTTTGAGTTTACACAGAAATCCCTTTCCCTTCTTAGTAATTGTGGCCATATGGAGTGGAGGTAGCATTTGACAATTTGCCTCAACACAATCTCCTTCCCAGACAACAGTCTTGTAGGCTATAATACATTTTCACACGTGTGCAGTTCACTCATGTATGTTAAATTTGCATTCTATGCCATTCCTCTCCTGTTGAATTATATGTTCATTTTTGCAAAAGAAAAAAACAAAACAGATCAAAACAAGGGGTTCACTAAAGTGAAAAGATCATCATGAAAATGCTATACCAAAAAAAAGCTCAGGCTGAACTCCTAAAACTAAATAGGGGAGAAAACTCCAGTGAGAATCCCACATATTAATACTTAGGCTTTGGAAACATGTGTTGGTATTAATAGGTGCAAGATAAAGAAGAGTTTTGCAGTGCAGTGAGTTACTGCCTACGGTTTTTCCACCCGTAATCTTGTAGCTCCCTCCAAGTTACGTTTTCCTGATGGGTCTGGGGAAGACAATGGGGGTAGAGATGCCGATAGGATTATATATGACTCAGTTTTAAGTGATTGATAACAAGGCTAATTTTCATTATAAAAACTTGGAACTCTAACATGGGTCTAAAACAAGCAAGAAGCAGGGTATCTCACGACCATCAAGGAGGCAAAGCCAGGAGTTGAACCCCAGATCCCTGCATACTGAGCTTGACTCAGGAGGGACAGAAAGCTGGGAGCCACGAGTGGCAGAGGAGCAACAAAGCAAAGTGTTTTTTAAGCATAAGACTCATTTGTAGCGGGGTGCCTTCACGCACTTAATTGGGGAGCTAGGTTTACTGACCCAAGGAGCTAGAGCTGAATGTCTTTGGCCTGAGGCTTATGGTGGAGTGGCGTGTCCTTTGGGCATGTTATCAGCAGCCCTGAAAAAACTTTGTAATGTTGCCTGAACCAGGGCAGAAGTCAGTCTAAGGGGTCAAGAGCCATGGAGAGACCCCTCTGTGGGTACACTGAGGAGGGGCTGTCCTGATCAAAGCACTGGACCCTGAGCGTTTTAGACCCTGAATTGTAATCTGTTAACTTCTCTACTCAACTCCAAGACTGTGAATATGGTGTCTGAGTTCTGGGTAGACATTGCAAGGAATAATTAGACCCAGCTGAGGAGAATGCAGAGCGTGGAAGGGGAGCTACCTTTATTATTTTCTTTTCCCTTTTCCTTACAAGTTTGAATTTGGATTTGACGAGCACAACACTTGTTTATCCTACACACTCACCCCTGGTCTATAGTAGTTTCTTTCAGTTTCTTTGAGCATCCAAAATGGAGTTGTTTTCAAATATTTATCTGCTCATATAAAGTTTGTTTCCCCCAGAACAAGCAAAAACATAATCCTTTTCTGGATAAAATCAAGTAATTTCACCAAGTAAAGGTGGAAATGTATTCACACAGGCATTATTCAAAATGATGTTTCTCGTAGTGAAAACAGTTGCAAATCACCCTGTCCTAGAGGAGGCTGGAAAGTCAGCCACATGGTGAGAGAAAGAATAAACTATCAGCAAAATGCCCTCATCAGATATTATTGTTGGATGTTCTCAGTATCCTCGGCATAGGATGTGAAATTATTAACCAGGTAAAATTATTACTCTGATTATGCTACAAAGATATTTCACATTTCAGTTGGATGGTCCTACTCATATGTAGAATGGGAATTGGTTCTTGGGACACATGGAATAAGGAAGGTAGACTTTTTTTCCATCTAATTTATCACTGATTTTCTACATTTAATGATTATTTTGTGATCCATGATACAGAATGAAAAAGACGTCCTGGGATCAGGAGGAACAGACCACCAGCTGTATTTGCAGCAGCAAGGAAAAGTGTGATTATCAAGCTATAAAATGTGCATTTTATATTAATTAGCATTCTTAGTGGTCAACTAAATGATCCAAGTCTTTAATTCAGTGCTGAAGTCTGTGATGAAAATGGTAAATACAATAGAAAGCTATTTTAACCAACATCCACTTGACCAAATAACTTTATTCACTCATTTCTCTGTTATTATGGTTAGCTCCCATTCTTACCTGTGAGCCTTTTGACTATCTCACTTCCTTGAAACATTTTGTTCTCTTGGGCTCCATGATACCACAGTCTCTTGGCTCTCCTCTTGGCATACTGGCTGCTCCTTCACAATGTCTTTGGTGGTTCTTCCTCATTTCCCTGAGCTTTTAACATTGCAATGTCTCAGGGATTACTGTTTAAATGTCTCTATAAACGATCTCATTTAGAACTAACAGCTTCATGTCAACCCAGTGCATTCCAAATTTACATTGCTTGCCTACGCCTTTCCCATGATCCCCACTTAGATTCTAATAAATATTTTATATTCAACATGTACAGAATGAACTCTGGATTTTTGCCCTCAAACATACTCCACTCATGATTTAATGCACTCTAGCCTTCCAGTGGTTAAACCAATATCTTGGGGTCATCCCTAACGCCTCTCCAATTCCCTGGGGTATGTTTTGTTTCCAGAATATATAGGTATCTTGGCGGAACTTTATTCCACTCTCTTCCTATTGCCTGACCGTTGAAGTCGGGATGTAAGCCTGACCTACAGAGTTAGATTGACCACTTCTCACAATCATGTGACACAGTTTCCGGAAGTAAATCAGTCTCTTTCTCTCTCACACACACATGGTTCTACTTCTCTAAAGAGCCCTCAGACACCAACTATGTGTACGCTAAATTCATTGTCATTGTCACACAAGTCACTACCAAGGCTCTACTTACATTTTTAGTAATTTCCCCTCTTTTTTCTTCAGTTTGGGTGCTTCTATTGCCATGTCTTCAGCTCACTGATTACATAATCTATTAAATTCATGATTAGCAGATCATGTTTCCCTTGTCATTATGTTCATGTTTCTTTTTAACTCTTGAAGAGACTTCATGAAATCTGTTTTAAACTTCTTGTATGCTAATTTTGGACTTTCAGAGTGGCCCTATAAGATAAGCACTGGACTGCAAACCATAAGGTCGTTGGTTCAAACCTACCAGCTGCTCCTCAGAAACCTTCTACAAAGTCATGGTGCATCAGAAATGACTTGATGGCATTCAACAATAGCAACCATGCAAATTTTGTCATCTCTATGAGTTTTGATTCTGTTTCTATTGACTGACAAGTCACATTTTCCTGGGTTTGTTTTGAATGATTAACTAATTGGTCATAGGATACTGCACACTAAGAACACTATTTTCTTGACTATGTTGGTTTCTTCTTTTAAAGAGAGTTCTTAGCTGTCATCAAGCAGACTCTGACTCACAGTGATTTTATGTAGATCATATTACCCAGTCCTGGGCCACTAAGAGTTTGCCAATCAGAGAGTTGTAGAGCTTTAACTTTTGTGTGTTTGGCCTGGGGATAAGTACTTAATTTACTTGCAGAGGATCTTTTTGAGGTTGGTTTTTATGCTTTTAAAAGGTAAATTGAAATTAGCCTGTGTTCAAGGAGTATTTTAGCCCTACTCCTAAAGCATTACTTTTTTGGAGTGTCGCTGTAGTATAAGTACGGGACTGCTAACTACAAGGTCGGTGGTTCAAACCTCCCAGTTGCTCCTCAGAAACACTGTACAGGGTCACTATGCGACAAAACCGACTTGACAGCACTTAACAACAAACAACAACTGAATGTGCTGGTTGTTCAATGAAATTCCTATGCTGTTCGTCTGAATTTGAATGTCTTCCAATCATACGTGAGCTCCGGTTCAGAGTATTTGTTCTTTTCCTGATCATTGTCATTATGAATTATTATTTTCCATACAAACAGCTTAATAGTCAACCAAAGACTCTTGTGGATCCCTTCTGTCAATATCTAGAACTCTATCTTTGTACAACAAGGTCTGGGGTTCGAGTCTGCCACTGCTCTGTGGGAGAAAGAGGAAAACATTCTGCTCCTGTGAAGATTTACAGCCTCAGAAACCTTACACAGGGCCTCTATGAGTTAGCACTGACTTGACAACTGCACTTAAAATCAAACAACACCATCCTTGTAGGGTCCTCTTCTCCGGTACTCAGCTCTGCAAATTCCGACTACTTTGTTGTTGTTGTGTGCCATCAAGTGGATTCCAACTCATAGTGATTCCGTGTGACAGTGTAAAACTGCCAGCTCTCTTCTCCCATGGAGTAGCTGGTGGGTTTGAACATCAACCTCTTGGTGAACAGCAAGTGCTTATTAACCATGGTGCCAACAGGGCTCCTTCTAGCAACTTTAGACTCCTTGTTGTTGTTGTTGTTAAGTGCTGTGGAGTCGGTTCTGACTCATAGCGACCCTGCACAGGGTTTCCAAGGCTGCAAATCTTTACAGGAGCAGAAAGCCTCATCTTTCTCCTGTGGAACAGCTGGTAGTTTCGAACTGCGAACCTTGAGATTAGCAGCCCGATTTGTAACCACTACGCTACCAGAGCTCCTTAGTAAAGTCTAACTTCTGTCTCCACAGTTCCACAAGTCTTCTACACTTTGTTTGGATAGGTCTTTCTTGTGCTGAAGTTTAGAGAATGGCCCCAGTCACGTAGCCAGAGGTCACTAGTAGCACAACACTTGACTCACTGTGCCACCAGTGATCCGTAATCTATAGTAAAGAGGGAAATACTTCAGGAGACAAGGGTCTCCTTTTGAAAACATATTTGGGGGAGGCAAGAAAATCTCCCCCATTTTATACATTCGCACATTATTAATCCAACAGCAACAAACATCAAAATAGAAAATGTTTAAATGCCATAATCCTATATATGGTCTCTTTGACATTTTGATATGGAATCCAAATTAGAAGTTGAATGTGAGTGCGAACTTGAATCTTAAGACTTTTACTGTAACACATACAAAAATATCTTATTTTTTAAATGTATAAAATGTAGTATTAATCTGCAAGCAGTAATGCTTTCGTGCTCTATTTCTTTTCTTCCACCAGAGGGCTCCTGGACAAAACATATTGAAGGGAACAGACGAGAAGACTAATTTGTGTTATTTTTTCATCAAGAAGGTTTTAAAATCTCTCCCATTACTGTGTGTGAATGGAACATCATTTCACATGAAAGCACACAGATGTTCAATTAGAGCTTTATAGTCCAGGGCGTGCTATGATCAGAGGAGAAAGTCATAAGTGAAATAAAATAAAATAAAATACCTTCCCACGTTTGTGATGGATGGAAACGCTAAAAAATGAGAGAATAATTAATGTCTACGTAGTTCAAAACTACTAGCGGGAGAAAGATGAGGCTTTCTGCTCCCGTAAAGATTTACAGCCTCGGAAACCCTATACTGGGTGGCTATGAGTTGGGACCAACTCCACAGCACACCACAACCACCAATTACTCTTACCTCACTCCAAATATTTTATATATATATATATTTTATAAAGGAAGCGGTTTGAGAGGCAATGTACTTAGGCTTTTTATTCCACAACTCTGGGCTTGTAGTTGAAAATGTTGTTTTTGTTTTTGTTGTTTTACCACAGAGCCTATTAGGGGAACCTGGCAACAAATGCTAAAAAAATTACCTGCCCACATAGTTTTTCTAAGAACAGCATGTTTAACATGCAGTACATTTAGAAACAGTAAATTCAAGATAATTCCTCTCTTCTAATCCAACAAGATAATCCAATCATTCTAGAAAAGTAGGTGTTAAAGACTGATGTCATAACTAGCCAATTTCATTTTCAACAATAATGTAGAAGGAAAAATGAGCTAACTCAGGAACTGGTAGACTTACGCTTCCAAGCTTTATCAATTATCAAACTGGTGTGGCACTGTAGGATAAGCACTGGACTGTGAACTACAAGGTCAGCAGTTCAAACCCACTAGCTGCTCCTTGGAAACCCTATACAGGGACTCGCTATGAGTCGGAACCGACTTTACAGCACTTAACAACAACAACTGTTGAAACATGTGTTTTAACTGTTTACGCCACTCAGGAACTCCATGAGAAAAAGAATGAGCAGAAATTCCACTTGAAAAATTCAATCTAAGAAAAAAATAGAATTACTTCTTGTGACCCCCATAACATAATACCATAAAATAGGTGGCTTTAAAGAACAGAAATGTATTTGTCTTACTACTCTGAGGCTAGAAGTCCAAATTTGTATGGATACTCCTTCTGAGGACTCTGCTTCTGGTGGGTGGCTTCCAGCAGTCTTTGGTGTTCCTTGACTTTTAGACACATCTTACATGACATCTTCTCAATCTTTGTTTGTCCATGTCGGTTCTATTTTATATGGACAGGAGTCATTAGGACCCACCAAATCCTAGCATGACATCATTTAACTGAAACAGGGTTACTTTCTCAGGTTAGGAATTCAACCCATCTTTTGGGGGGCATGTGGTCAATCTATACAAGAGTTAGTAGAAAAGGACTGCCAATAGTGTTCCAGTTCATACAGTTGTTAGGTGCCATCCAGTCCCTTCTGACTCATAGTCTATATCCAACAGAACAAAACACTGCCCAATCTCACACCATCCTCTAACTGTGATGTTTGAGCCCATCACTCTCGCCATTGTGTGAGTCCACCTAAGTGAAGGTTTTCGCTTATTTGATGACCTTGTATCAAACACGGAGCCCTGGTATGGCGCTGTGGGTTAACGTGCTGGACTGTAAAGTCAGTTTGAACCACAGGTTGGTGGTTCAAACTCACTGGCTGCTCCTCGGAAACCCTATACAGGGTCATTATGGTTAGAACCGACTCGACTGCACTTAAAAACAAACAACAAAATATCAAACATGATGTCCTTCTCCAGGGACTGCTCTCCCTGATAACATGTCCAAAGTAGGTGAGATGAAGTCTCAATGGTGCCAAACAAAACATGTTTGATGTCTCTCTGATCAGTGGACTGGTTCTCTCAATAACACATTTGTCTTAGTCTCGTTGTTATTGTTAAGTGCTGTCGAGTCGATTCCGACCCATAGCGACCCTGTATAGGGCTTCCAAGAAGCAGTTGGTGAGCTTGAACTGCCGACCTTGCAATTCAAATGGATTTGCAGTCGGACGCATTCATTCATTAGTGTCATTGTTTTTGTTGTTGTTGTTAAGTGCCGTCGAGTTGATTCTGACCCATAGCGACCCTGTATAGGGTTTCCAAGGAGCAGCTGGTGAGCTTGATCTGCCGACCTTGCAGTTCAAATGGCTTTGCAGTCTGATGCATTAACCCACAGCGCCACAGCAGGCCTCCTTAGTCTCAGTGAGCAGGTGCATTGTCATGAGGGGGAAAAAATTCCTTGGTGCAACATTCCTAGTCTTTCTCATCAATGAAGTTTGTAATTTTCTTAAAATTTCCTTCTGATCAGCCCCTGTAATCATCCTGTGTCTTTAGAGAAATCTATTCAGATTACTCCTCTGGCAATCCCCATAGTCTTCTGGGCCCACCTCTCTGCCGTGAATTGATTTGGTGCAGCAAATCCCTCAGGAGCCACTATTTTGATTGGACCTCATTTTTTAGGGCACCCTTAGTCTCATTGTTGTTGTTGTTGTTGTTAGGTGCCATCGAGTTGATACTGATTCATAGCTACCCTATGCACAACAGAATGAAACAATGCCCTATCCTGGACCAACCTCACTACTGTGGCCACACTTGAGTCCATCGATGCGGCCACTTGGCCAATCCATCTCGTTGGGGGTCTTCCTCTTTTTCTCTGACCTTCCACTTTACCAAACATGATATCTTCTCCAGTGACTGGTCCCTCCTGACAATATGCCCAAAGTATGAGAGACGAAGTTTGGCCATCCTGGCCTCCAAGGAGCACTCTGGCTGCACTTCTTCCAACACAGATCTGTTTTTGACAGCCCATGGCACTTTCAATATTCTCCTCCAACACCATAACTCAAAAGTATCAATTCTTCTACGGTCTTCCTTATTCTCTGTTCAGCTTTCACATGCATATGAGGTTATTGAAAATACCATGGCTTGGGTAAGGCGCACCTTAGTCCTCAAGCTGACATCTTTGTTCTTCAGCACTTTAAGAAGGTCTTGTGCAGCAGATTTGCCTAGTGCAATATGTCCTCTAATTTCTTGACTGCTGCATCCATGAGTGTTGATAGTGGATCCAAGAAAAATTAGTCTCATTGTTGTTGTTGTTAAGTGCCATTGAGTTGGTTCCGACCCATAGTGACCCTGTATAGGGTCTCATTAGGGTGCCCTAAAAAATGAGGTCCAACCAAAACAGTGGCTCCTGAGGGACTTGCTGCACCAAATCAATTCACATCAGAGAGATGGGCCCAGAAGGCTATGGGGATTGTTTGGGGATTGCCAGAGGAGTAATCTGAATCGATTTCTCTAAGGACACACTGGATGATTATGGGGGCTGATCAGGAGGAAAATTTTTAAAAATTGCAAACTTTATTGATGAGAAAGACTAGGAAAATTGCACCTAGGAATTTTCTTCTCCCCTCATGACAATGCGTGGGCTCATTCTGCGAGGGCTCTCCTGTGAGAATTTGGTTAGGAAACCTTCCCTAAAGTCTTCTTCTTGCCCCTTCAGACAGTTTTTTTGTTCCCCAAACTCAAAGAACAGTGTAGTTAAACATAGCTTGAGTCTCTCAAAGATGCCAAAATTGCCTTTTTGATTGAGTCCTGGTTTGGCGCTGTGGGTTAATGTGCTGGACTGCAAGTTTAACTTGAACCATGGATCTGACTCAGCACTTAAAAACAACAGCGATGACAAATCAAAGAGTGCAAAATATTTTGGGGGAAAGCCCTGTTGCCAGAAGTGTATAGCTCTAGAAATAGGACAAGCCAAGACACGATAGCTTCACATTTTGGAATTTTTGTTTCAGAAAGGTGTCTATGATTTTGTAGCATGATTTTCTGGTTTGCCCTGGTGTAACAGGGATCTTCTGCAGAGCAGAACTGGAGGTGATGTGCACAGCATCTGACTCATCCACCAGTTCATACACTCCATGACACCCGGCACTGGACCTCATGGTGCTCTTTGAAGAAAGAATCTAAGCCATGTGATTCAGCACCCAAGTATGATAGCAAATGCAGAGAAAGTAATGAATGGTGAAGAGGTTTGCTGAGTGTCATGCTTGGTAATGATACAACATTGAAAAAAATATATCTTTCTGATGTAGTCGAGGTCGGCAGTTGAAATTCACCAGCTGTTCCTTGGAAACCCTATACAGGGTTGCTATGAGTCATAATCGACTCCATGGGACTTAACAACAAATGCTTTGACCAGATTAGTTATGGAGTTATGAAAAATAAATTATCTTGAACAATAGCCTAGCTAGACCTGCTGCCTAAAAATTCTGCAGAGTTTTGAACTGGCTCAAACCAGTTCAGCCATGGCCAACGCATCAAGACCAGAACAGACGTGCATTTGTGAAATGTGGATATACTGTAATGAAAACCAGAACAGGGAACATTATGGGTCGAAGGCCCAGAATGGGAGACTTGGAAGAGGTGTGGTGAGTCCTTTCAGGGCCTGATGTGGGAGATTAGATTAATGCCAATTGTGGGGTAATAGACACATTCAAAGTGACCCCATTGGCTGCCATCTTCGAGGTGGCTACCAGTGCCCCCTTCTGCAGGTAAAGAGATTTGGTTGGAGATAATGTTTCCAGCAAGACATTGATCTGCCATTTTTCCATTCCACTGTCGCTCCAGTACACCCATGTTTTACAAATTCAAGTCCATTGCGATTTGCTTTGTCAGCCTTGACTGAACCAGAAAGAACCAGTTCGAAACCTTGAAAATCTGACACTGGGGTTTTAATGAACTCTCATTATCTCAAATATAGGTTAAAACATCAGAGAACAAACTCTTGTAAGAACCAGAGTCCTAATTATGCAAAGCATTTGGTCACTAAGTCTCAAGCTAACCCTTCAGTCATAGCTAAGAAGAGCAAGAGACTAAGTGGGGATGAGCTTTATACAGTAATCCCTGATCAGCCATTTAGAAAATGCAAACTTAATCCTTAATGATACAGCACCTGCCTATTTGTAATCAAGTTATAAGCTTATTCACTGACTGAAACATTTGAATTGTAGTTCACCTACTTCCTCCTCTATACATCCATGGGAATAAACCTGTGGAGGACAGAGAATAAGAAACTTCCCTTTAATCTTTAAATTAAATATTAAATAGTCATGAACATATATTTATAAAATATGTATACAGTGTAAAGAATCACTCCTTTGCTCAAAATCCCCCAGTAGTTTTATATCTCCCTCAGAGTAAAAGCCAATGCCTTCATATATCCATTTCTTACTGGGTTGTTTTTCTCTTAGTAATTTTTAAGCATCTTTACATACATGAATAAATAAAAAAATATATTGCTCCAAAATCATAGAAACCTTTTTAAAATAAAAATATCACACTGTGAAGCTATTGTTTTTCAACATATCCTCCATCTAGGTCTATACATTTCTGACAACGATGCTTCCATCTTTCTCTAATATTTCCCAAATGAATTCTATGCTCTTTGATTTACACCACACAAAAATGGCAGTTTTGGCATCCTCAGGGGACTCAAATCATGATCCTTTTAAATGTTCTTTAAGTTTTAGAATCAAAAAGCAGTCTCTAGAGGCAAGATACGAACTATAGGATGGATGGGCTAGGTTTACCAATAAAATTCTTATAGAATAGTCTTACTACTCTTGAAGAATGGATTCGTACAATGTCCTGTTGGGAAAAATTCCTCAGTACAACTATTCTGGGCTTTTTTTCACCAATGTAGTTTTCAGTTTTCTTGAAACTTTTTCCTGACAAGCCCCTGTGATCATCTTACGTCATTTGAGAAAATCTATCACAATGTCCCATTTGCCATCCCCCAAAACAATCACCATAGCTTCTGATCTGACTTCTTGGCCTTGAATTTAACTAGCCCAATAGATTCCCTTGGAAGTCACTGTTTTGACTGCATGGGCCACCCCATCCCCCCCTTTTTAAAGGCATCTTAATGAGATTAAAACACGTGTCTGACTGAGAAAACTTCTCTGCAGCTAGCCACCGGTACCAGAGACATTTTTAAACATGTTTAGTTTGGAATAAACTTGTACATGTATGAACTGGAACCCTAGTAGCAATACTTTTTGACACTCTCATATTCTAAATATAAATGTTTAAGAAACCCTTTCAACTCAGAAGTTATAAAGATAGTCAATCTTTTATAAAGACAGATAAACTTTTAAAAGGTTTATCATTTTTCTTTATATTTCGTTCACTACAGTTGATTTTTGTGTGTGTGTATAGGTAGTATGATGTAGGGGGCTAATTTTATATGGATAGCTGGTTATCCAAGTATTATTTCAGAGTCCAGTCTGGCCCCTCTGATCCGAATGGTCCGTTCCACAGTGTATCATTTCTATATTCATATGAGTCTATATCTTATCTCTGTTTTGTTTCATTGATCCCTTTGTCTACTCTTCCACCCAATATTTTTGTTGGTTAAAAACCAACTGTTGTAAAGTAGGAATAGAAAGCTACTTCCTGAACATAAAAACAATACTCCCAGGAACACATGCTTAATGGCCAAAGGCTAGGAGCACTTTCATTGAAGCCAGCTGAGACAACGATGCTCATTATTTTCATTATAATTTAAATTGTTCTGGAAGTGCTAACCAAGGCAAGGATTCAATAACGAGCCGCATACCAGCTGTGAGAGAGGAAACGCTATTCTCTTCTTCCCAGGTGCTTGCACTGTATTACTGAAGAGCCATTCAAAACAATAAAGAGAATTCTGTAAGGTGGTCTGTTGTAAAATTTATATGCAAAAAAGAGAGAGATTTGTTTCAATAGAAACAATAAGTATTATGAAAGAAAAATTTCTATTCACAAAAATAATAAGAGCCAGAACATTTATGGATCACGAGAGGAGAGTAGCTAACAAACACCTGTTGAGGCAAAGGGAATTTTACACAATCACTTAATCCTCAAAGCAAACTACGGGTAGGCGTTTTTATTATTGTATCTATTTTGCAATCAGGAAAACCAAGCTTCAGAGATGTTCAATAGATTGCCAAGATCATCTACAGAACATAGCAGAGTTAAGGTGTGATCTAAAAATAAGGTCTCAGCCACTAGGCTAGACCACTGCTCTATCTTTCTAAAGAAAATTGTACTTTACTAAGGAGTCTTGGTGTCTTGGTGTGGCGCTGTGGGCTAATGTGTCAGACTGCAAAGTCGTCAGAACTGCAAGATCGGTTGTTCAAGCTGCTCCTTGGAAACCCTATATGGGTGGGAATCTACTCGATGGCACATAACGACAACAAGGAGTTCTAGCATGGTGCTGCGGGTTAATGTGTTGGATTGCAAAGTTGATTTGAACCACAATCAGTGGTTCAAGCTCGCCAGCCACTCCTCAGAAACCCTATGCAGGGTTGCTATGGGTCAGACCTGACTTGATGGCACTTAACAAGAAACAACCAGGTCTAAATGGAGGAGATATGTCTTGGGTTGGAGGGTTGTGTACCATGAAGGATGTCAATTAATTTCAAATAATATTTGAATTAAATGCAAATGCAATAAATATTTGAACAGAATTTTTAA
>NW_006408521.1:46176949-46187795 GCF_000296735.1 Chrysochloris asiatica | reverse complement strand
TTTCCAAGGCTATAAATCTTTACAGGAGCAGAAAGCCTCATCTTTCTCCCACGGAACAGCTGGTAGTTTCGAACTACTGACTTTGAGGTTCACAGCCCGATTCGTAACCACTATGCTACCAGAGGTCTTCTTAATTGGATTTGGCAAAATCAGGCGTTCAATCCAGTAGACATGGGCAGACGCAAGGTATGGTTGGCCTGAAAAGAGTTTTATTCCCCTGTCTCAAAAGAGCCCCTCCTCCAGCTCCCCTTCTATTGAGTATTTAGAGGTCACTCCCAAGGTTGCCTACTAGTCCTTACTGGGAGCATTCTCATTTAAAGTTAAGTTTCCCTCTTTCCCCATGAACTTCCCCTATTTCCTTTATGGTTGTATTCTTACTTTAAAGTTCCTAGCTGGTCAAACTAGTTCCCCCTCCACTGAGCTTTTGTTATGCAAACCTGCTACCCCCAAGACTTCCCTTAGTCCTGAAGATGGACCATGCCAACATGAGTTATTTCTCATAATAGTGACTCTGCGTAGTGGTCACTATTACTTCATGGCACACAGCCACCACCATAGGGTTTCCAAAGGTGAGCTCGAGGGTTTGAATCACTGACCTTGTGGTTATTAGTCCAGTGCTAGTCCTACAGTGCCACACTAGGAGTCCAACTTGCCCTCTTGTTGTTGTTGTGTGCCGTGGAATCGGTTCCTACTCATAGCGACCCTATGCAGGGTTTCCGAGGCTGTACATCTTTACTGGAGCAGAGAGCCTCATCTTTCTCCCGCGGAGCAGCTGGTAGTTTCGAACTGCTGACCTTAAGGTTTGCAGCCCGATTGGTAACCACTAAGCTACAAGAGCTCCTTCCAAATTGCCCTAGTTGATGGTAAAATAAAATATAAAGTCACAATCATTTAAAAAAAAAGAAAAGAAAAGAAAAGAAAGAGATGTTAGGAAAGAATAGTTCCATTGTTTGCAACTAGGGACAATTTTGCCCCCTAAAACCCCCTAAAGCCCCTCAGTAGGTTAATGCGCCAGACTGCAAAGCCATTTGAACTACAAGGTCCAAACTCACCAGCTGCTCCTTGGAAACCCTCTACAGGGTCCTATGGGTTGGAATCAACTCGACTGCAATTAACAACAACAACAAAGTCCCTTAAGGCATTTGGCAAGGTCTGAAGCAATTTTTGATCGTCACAATTGAACAGTGGTGGAGTACTATCATCTAGTAGGTAGGGCACACGGTTGCTGTGGAACAGCCTGCAATGCATAGGACACTTTCTGGCTCTCACACCTCTACAGTATGAATTATCTGGTCTCAAAATGTCAATAGTGCCAGAGCTTGAGAAACCCTTGTTGTTGTTGTTGTTAAGTGCCGTCGAGTCGTTTCTGACCCATAGCGACCCTGTACAGGGTTTCCGAGGCTGTAAATCTTTACGGGAGTAGAAAGCCTCATCTTTCTTCTGTGGAGCTGCTGGTAGTTTCGAACTGCTGGCCTTAAGGTTCGCAACCCGATTCGTAACCACTACGCTACCAGAGCTCCTTAAGAAACCCTAAACAAGACAAATAAACAGAACAAAGAATCCAGCTTTAGACCTTGGTTTCTGTTTGTTGTTGTTAAGTACCATTGAGTCAATTCTGACTCATAATGACACTGTATAAAGTTTCTGAGGAGCGGCTGGTGAGTTCGAACCACGTACCTTGCTGTTCAAACCAACCTAGAAGTCCAATGCTTACTCCACAGGCCACACCCAGTCTCTTTAGACCTAATTATTATTTAAAATAGTACCTTTATATTAAATTCTACTTGTATAGATAGATATAGATTACACCTAAATATCTTTACAAATAAAGTTTAATATAAAGGCACTATTTTAAATCATTGGAAAATGATAGACCTGTTCATTGGGAACTCATTTGAATGAAAAAGTAAAGTTAATCCTAACTTAATTTCTTACCTAAAATCTGACCGTGTATAAAAATGACAAATATCTCCAAAGCATAACAACAAAGACAAAATACAAGCATCAACTTAGGGGAAATATTTGCAATACATGTGCCAGACAAAAAAATAATACCCCTCATAGGCAAAGGGTGTGCACAAATCAATAAGAGCAAGACAAACTATTCAGATAAAGTCGGCAAAGCCCACAAACAGGAAAGTCAGCAATTGAAGAAAATGTAACAGTAATAAAATGCAATAATGAAAATGATATGTATAATGCATAATCTAGAGAGCATAATACTGAAAAATGTAAATTAAAATGAGGTACAAATTTGTCAAGAAAAGATCAAAGGCATGCATGATTGAAGTCCCAGACTTTGGAGTCAGGTAACTTCTGAGTGACCTCTTCAGCCCCGTGGTGATGAGGGTCACTGGCCATTGAAGGCTTCTCGTCTCCAAGTTCAAAGACAGAGGGCACCAGCATAGGTGTGGCTGTATAATGAATCGTCGAAATTTATGTTGCCTGAATGCTGGCTCAAATGCCTTCCTTTCTATAGCCTGACCTTCTTTGACTGAATAAATCTGTACAAATTCAATCTTCCTAGTGCAAATTCTCTAGAAGTCATATCAGGAAATGTTATTAACTGTAATGATTTATTCAGGTCTCCAGAGTACCATTTATTTCCCAGTAGAGAAGTGGTTTAGAGTATTTCAGCATTTCATTATTCACTGATTTCTTCCCGAAGGTCTATTAAAAGTTCAGGTATAAAAACATCTCCTACTGGGCTATAAACATCATTAAATTGTTTGGACAGTATCTATAAATATTTTTAAAGAAATTATATTTGTGCATAACCCTAACAGGGTGAAAGAAGGTCTTCTATATTAGGGGGGGAAATAATTACCCTTTTCCATTTGTTGTTGTTAGGTGCTATCTGACAGTGTTCCACTGCTATTCATAAGGTTTTCAGTGGATCGTAGTTGTGTGGTTTAATGCGCGAGACTGCAAAGTTGGTTTGAACTGCAAGGTCGGCGGTTCAAGCTCACCAGATGCTCCTTGGAAACCCTATATAGTATTGTTATGGGTGGGAACGTTCTCAAAGACACTTAACCACAACAGCAAACATTCGGAAGTAATCCATCTCTTCTTCTTCCTAGTCTGTCTCACTGTGGAACCTCAGCTGAGCCCTAGCCACCATGGATAACCCTGTTGGCATTTAAAATACCGGTGGCATAGCTTCCAGCTTTGTGGCCAATGGGTAGGTACACATAGGGAACTTAAGCCCCTTGGACACATGGCTTAGCTCTGCCACGAAAACTTTTTTCCTCCATTTTTCACTGTGCATCACATCCCCAAAGAACCAGTTAGGGTTACCTTTGCTGACACTAGTCACAGATGCCAACAGGCAAACAGGCAAGTCTCATGTAGCTGTTCTTTCTGCACACAGAAATGATGCAAAGTCTGTGGGTGGGATGACAAAATGGCTCAGAGACAAAAGCACTAACTAAGCAAAAAAAAAGAAGATGTTTACTTGCACAAAAGTTGCACCGAAGTCATTCTTCAGGACGGGCTTATTAAATAAACACATAGTCACACAACACATATTTAAAAGAAAAAACCCACAGGATTATGAAGGTCACTAGGTCTACATTAGGGTGTTAATGGTGATCAAATTCACAAAAACAGAGACATATCTTTTGCCAACAGCTCTGGAAACGTTTTGGGGCAAAGTTATTTCTATTAGTGAGTTAAAAACTTTCGGGAAATGCTCAAAATCTTTTACTAGTTTCCCATCTCCTTTGGAATGCAAGTTCCATAACACGTCCTTATAAACTCTAGAAATCTGGTCTCTTCAGATGTAATTTTTCCCACTGACAGTAAAATGAGAACATTTTTTGCTGTTTATTTTACTCCACTCATACTTCCAGATTCACTTGACCCAGGGCTGGTTTCAGTATATTACTCTGTGCTGGAGCTCTGGTAGCGTAGTGGCTACGAATCGGGCTGCGAACCTTAAGGTCAGCGGTTCGAAACTACCAGCTGCTCCGCGGGAGAAAGATGAGGCTTTCTACTCCCGTGAAGATTTACACCCTCGGAAACCCTGTGCAGGGTCGCTATGGGTCGGAACCGACTCGATGGCACATAACAACAACAATGATATTTCTATTCCTACTGCCATCTCTGATTTTCCCATCTCAGTGAACAACGTTTGAACACTGATCCTTCTGTGTGAAATTGGGGACATAACAAGCACAGAAGTAACCATAAATTGTGCAAATTAACAAGCTCAATTGGAGAATAACCCCCAAAAGACATGAACATGCATTTTCTGAGAAGAGCTGTTCTCTGTAAAGTAAAATGCTCAGTGAGGCTAAACAATGGGCTTCACCCTTGAAGCACATGCAACAGTTGTTAAGCAGGGAATGAGATTTCTGTGGAAATGATTGCAGATATTGTATTGTATATTTGTCAAAGATATGTGAACAAAACTGTTTCATTTCTTTATTTATCTGAAGTTGTTGAGTCAACAGTGCACCTCTCAGACTGAGAAGGGAACTCGATTAGGATAGGGATTGTGTCTGTATTTTTACCTTTTAGTCCTACTGCCCAGCATGGGACTTAGACACAGTCAACTCCATAAATATTTGTTGAAGGAGGGAACTCACCGTCACTCTCATCAGCCTTGTGTATGTGAAGTGCTCATGATTTCTCTCACTCTATCATCATCTCCTCTTCTCAGGCCTCGGGTGTATGAGAAGAAATAGATGCAAACAAATTATATTCTTCTGCCTACTCAAAATGCACAAGGGATAAAGGAGCGCCTTGAGCTAAGGATGACAAATAGGGTTTGAGTTGTATGTCAACAATAATTAACTGGCAGTGACTGCCTGGGGCGCTGGAGTGAGAAGGATTCTGAGGTCACATCTGATTTCAGTGGGAACGAATATAATGATCAATTAGTAACGGGGCTATGGGTTGGGAGTGACAAATGGCATCCCATTTACCATGTATGTTCCATTCCTATCTTCACTTAGTTATTTTGACAGTAGAAGCTACATGCTCTATTGCTGATGATGAAATTTAAAGTGCCAACAGTGAGGTGAAGGGGTGGTTGAGTATATTAGCTTTTTGATGGATTCTTCCCCAATCCTAAAGCATCACTAGTTGAGGCACTTGGGACAATTAGAGGCACCAATCAGTGGTTGCCATACCTGGATGAACTTCAGAAGTATCTGTGAAACTTTATAAAATCAATCCCTTGGCCTCTACTGAGTCCTATTGGGTCATACATTTTAGGAGTAGTATTTAGGGTTCAGTATTTTTAAAGGTGCCTTGGGATGCCTCACAGGTACACATGAGTTTTAGAAAGACTGATGAAATCTACTGGGATGAGTGGAATCTTGATCTTTGCCAGAAGGTTTTCCAGGAAGCTAGCTGACAAAATCTCTTCAGGGATTCTACAAAGCTTTAGGACATCTTAGTCTATTTTAACTTCATTATTTGGAATCCAGTTTTTCCCTATACTCTGCTATGCCATATCTGCTGCAAATGTTTCCCAAATGCCTTCATAGACCATCCCTACAAAGAGGAGGTATCTATACCCCGTATCTCCCTGCCTCCATCTATTATTATTTCATTAGCACATTTCCCCTCTAATTTCTCCTTCGTTTTCATTAAAGTGGACCATGGCTAATGTAACCAGAAACGGTACGCCTTCATTTCAGGTTCAATAGGACCCTGGGTTCAATTTGGTCAAGCTCTGATGGCCTTCTTGGCTTCCACCACTCTTGTAGTCCAAAAAATGCTAAGCATTCATCCTTTTGCGGTACTGGGGCCAGACTGCTCCTGGATCTGAACTTTACCTTGATCATTAACCAGCTGTCTGATTTTTTGCCAGTCATTTAGCCTCTCTGTGCCTCGTTGGGCTATTGTGAACACTGAATCTGAGCAAATGTGCAAAGTCCTTGGAATTACAGTATATACCTGGTAGATTTTAGGTTTCATTGTTGTTTTGTTCATTTCTCCCCTGATTTATATTGTTTCTATATGAGCTATGTCAACCTGTTTAATCCTCCTTGAATCTTCTAATGGAATTGATTTTATTCTAACTAAAATTAGTCATTTTTTCTCCTTTAGTGCAACAAGTCTGACCAATGTTACCGATTCAGCTGGTAACCCAGTGGATGACTTGTTAAATGGTGTATGTTGCCATTTAACAAGTAAGATGCTTGACTCTAATAAATATTGAAGACAAGTGACATGATTGGTATTTCATTTTCAATATTGTATTTAAAGATTCTGCACTAAATATGAGGGGTCTTCAAAAAAGTTCGTGGAAATGTTTCATTATCTTTTAATACCATTTTTCTACTAACATTTTGAAGCCCTCTCATATAGGCAAATGGTATTCTTTATTTCTATGGTGGTGGTGGTTATGTGTCATGGAGCAGTTCCGACTCTTAGAGAACCTGCATAAGGTTTCCGAGGCTGTAAATCTTTACGGGAGCAGAAAGCCTCATCTTTCTCCCGCGGAACCGCTGGTAGTTTCAAACTGCTGACCTTGAGACAAGCAGCCCAATTCGTAACCACTACGCTACCAGAGCTCCTTTATTTCTATAGAAACCACAATTCTGTGTCTGATGAGACAGATTTACACTAATTACTAAGATTACTAAGAATTTCAAAGAAAACAGTTATTAGGTTAATTCACTTTAAAAGAAGAGTTAACTTAAAATGTCCTAGTGTTAGTTACTCATACCGTGACATATTAGTGTGGTGCTGTGGGATAAAGCACTGGACTGCACGGTCAGTTTGAACCTCAAGGTTAGTGGTTTAAACTTACCAGTTGCTCCTTAGAAACCCTATACAAGGTCAATATGAGTAGGAACCAACTCAAAAGCAATTAACAACAACAACATACTCATTATACAAATAAGTGTGACCTGTCATTGTTTTGTTTCATTGGGTGATATATTTTACAGCCTCCCAGAACTTGATAACTACCTTTTGCAATAAAAACACTACAGGAAAAGCAAGGGTATCTAGCAAACCATCTGAAATGAGGATGCCATCAGAACAATACTTGTAGCTTCTTAAGTGATTGCTGGAGAGCACACCTACGAAATCAGACAAGAGCTCAGAAGAGGGACTGTTCTCTTCTTGTGGCTGATATTCTGATCAGAATACAATGATGTGATCCATCACTGCTACTTAAGTCACTGTGATTTTCAAGATTAGAATCACTGATCTAGAGCACATTCTGGCTACAAAAGATCATCTGGGGTTGTGTTTCTTTTTTATTTTGAAGTTAATGAAAACTGTTCATGAATAGAGTAGTTCCATCATAGGTAAATGAGGAAAAAGATGGCTTCAGTTACAGGAGAGTGTAACTTCTTCATCAGTCACCTGGGGAAGTGCAACAGAAAGGTGATAACAAATGATCGTCTCTCAAACACTCTCCTCTTTTCTTTCTTAAAGAGAACCTGTGGAACACGTCTATTTAGTCAGACTACATGAGAGGGCTTCAAAATATTATTGAACAAACCCCTTTATTACTTCATTTCTCTCAATTTTTTGAAGTCCCTTTGTATTTGATGCCCTTTATTTCATCAATAACAAGATTATGTTATCTATATCTAACAGATATATGTGTATGTGTTATAGAAATTTTAATGATTTTACCATCCAAGATTCTTTTATTAAGAATCCTGATAAACACACACACACACATATAATTATTTTTATCTAGGGGGAAACCTAAGATATTAAACAAGGGTGGAGGATCTTAAAATAGCCTAACAAAATGAGTTAGGTGGCACTTTAAGGAGACAGTAGTTAAGGAGCACATCCCAGGAGGAGCACTGGGGAGCACTACAGTGACCCACATCCGCAGTGTCAGCCTTCTTCAGATGTCTTTGCTTGTGGGCATTCAAAGGTCAGCAGGATACACGTGGAAAGCGATGAGCATGTCCAGTTGACACTCATAGTTGGATAGGGATTTTCCAACTGTTGTTGTTGTGTGCCATCAAGTTGCTTCCGACTCATAGCAACCCTGTATAGGGTTCCTGGGAATCACCGACCTTGCAGTTCAAAATGGCTTTGAGGGCAAGTGCTTATCCTACAGTGCCACACCAGGATGCCAATCTATGTATGCAACATTAAATCATCACATCTACATGTGTGAAGATTAAATCATCACATCGAACTTAACTTACCATTTTCTGAAAGGCAATGCTCCTAGTCTCCACTAGTGTTACAGAAGGAATTTTCATCGATCCACAAAACTTGTCTCTGCCTCTCTGAGCCTTGATTTCTTCATCTGTCGTATGAGGACAATAAGGAAAACAGCAATTATGATTAATGGTGACCTTAGGTGCCATGCGATAGTGCTCTGCATTATTCGTATAGGAGAACACGTGCTGAGCAGGTAGTTCTGTGGTGGCACAGGTAGCCTCTCAGTAAACGGGGAAATGGGACCAATCCCCATAAGGGTTAGCCGTCACTGAGAAAATTGTAGGGAACTTTGATCCTCTAAAACAGCTTCACTTCTCTGAAGAACTTGTCTCCTCCCAATGCACCTACTGAAGTTTCCTAACTCTGTAACAATTATTGTTGTTGTTAAGTGCTGTTGAGTTGCTTCTGACCTATGGCAATTCTGTATAGGGTTCCCAAGGAGCAGATGGTAAGTTTGAACTGTTGACCTTGCGGTCCAGTGCATTGTTCTGCAGTGCCGCTTCCGGACTCCAATTCTGTGTTATTGTTGTTAGGTGCCATCAAGTCGGCACCGACTCATAGCGACCTTACGCACAGCAGAACGAAACAATGTCTGATCCTGGGCCAACCTCACTACTGTTGCCACACTTGAGTCCATCTATGCTGCCACTTGGCCAATCCATCTCGTTGGAGGTCTTCCTCTTTTTCTCTGACCCTCCATCTTACCAAACATGATGTCCTTCTCCAGTGACTCTTCCCTCCTGACAATATGTCCAAAGTATGAGAGACGAAGTTTGGCCATCTTGGCCTCTAAGGATCACTCTGGCTGCACTTCTTACAAAACAGATCTATTGGTTCTTTTGGCAGCCCGTGGCACTTTTAGTATTCGCCTCCAACACCACAATTCAAAGGCATCAATTCTTCTACGGTCTTCCTTATTCACTGGTCTCATTTCTCCTCCTTTCAACCTCCCCAGCAGTATGGAGCCCCACCTTTGTCAATGGAGTAAATACCAGATGGGAGAACACAAAGTGTCAGAATTAAATGTGTAGTGAATTTTTGGAAACATGATTTACTAAGATGACAAGAGCAATAGAGAAATGGTGGGATTTTGTTTCACTCAATGTAGAAATTGCCAATGCTACAAAGAGGCATTCATTATGACATTTTCCCAGTTACACTAAAATCATGTCACTTCTGGATTAGTTACCACAGAAACCCTATACAGTGTTGCTATGAGTCAGAACTGACTTGATGGCACTTAACAATACCAACAACTTATTACAGGCTTCCCTATAAAACACTTGTTGTTGTTGTTGTTGTTGTTAAGTGCCATCAAGTCAGTTCTTACCCATAACGACCCTGAACAAGGTTTCTAAGACTGTAAATCTTTATGGGAGCAGAAAGCCTCATCTTTCTCCCACGGAGCATCTGGTAGTTTGCAGTTCGCAGCTCAATTTGTAACCACTACGCTAGCAGAGCTCCTATAAAACACTACTCAAGGTAATTAATTTAAGCCCATGACTTTCAAGTTGCCATGTCTCTTTTTTGCTTTCCATTTAATCCATGCGAGTCAAGTTTTACTAAAGGTAATACAGAAACGGTTGCAAGTGTACATTGACAGAGAACTTCCAGAGGTTCAAGCCAGAGTCAGAAGAGGATGAGGAACGAGGGATATCATTGCCGATGTCCGATGGATCTTGGCTGAAAGCAGAGAATGCCAGAGAGATGTTTACCTGTCCTTTATTGACTATGCAAAGGCTTTTGATTGTGTGGATCATAATAAGCTATGGATAACATTGAGAAGTATGAGTATTCCAGAACACTTAATTGTGTTCATCAAGAATCTGTACATGGACCCAGAGGCATTTGTTCAAGCAGAACATGGGAACACTGAATGGGTTCAAATTAAGAAAGGTGTATGACAGGCTTGCATTCTTTCACCATACTTGTTCAACCTGTATGCTGAGCAAATAATCCGAGAAGCTGGGTTATATGAAAAAAAACGTGGAATCAGAATTGGAGGAAGACTCATTAACAACCTGTGATATGCAGATGATACAACCTTGCTTGCTGCAAGTGAAGAGGACTTAAAATATTTACTGATGAAGATCAAAGACTATAGCCTTCAGTATGGATTGCATCTCAATATAAAGAAAACAAAAATGCTCACCACTGGACCAATAAACAGCATTCTTATCAATGGGAAGGGAATAAAGTTGACAAAGACTTCATTCTTCTTGGATCAACCAATAACACTCATGGAAGCAGCAGTCGAGAAATCAAATGATGTACTGTATTAGGCAAATCTGCTTCAAAAGACCTTTTTATGAGTTCCAGAATACTCATACTTCGCAATGTTGTCCATAGCTTGTTATGATTCACACAAACAAAGAGCAAGATGTCAGCTTGAAGACTAAGGTACGCCTGACCCAAGCCATGGTATTTTCAGTAACCTCATATGCATGCAAAAAGTGGACATTGAATAAGGAAGACCATAGAAGAATTGATGCTTTTTTGAGTTATGGTGTTGGAGGAGAATATTGAAAGTACCATGGCTGCCAAAAGAACCAACAGATCTGTGTTGGAAGAAATGCAGCCAGAGTGCTCTTTGGAGGCCAAGATGGACAAACTTCGTCTCTCATACTTGGGACATATTGTCAGGAGGGACCAGTCACTGGAGAAGGATATCATGTTTGGTAAGGTGAAG
>NW_006408521.1:46174186-46176539 GCF_000296735.1 Chrysochloris asiatica | reverse complement strand
GTGACATAGCTTAAATGAGGTTCTCATACATTCAGCTTGCTGTTCAACCAAGAGGAATGTTCATGCTCACTCTTAGGAGAGAAATAAGCTTTGTTGATTACTATACCAATAACAATTGCTTCCAGGCCCAGATATTCTGTGAGGATGACATGTCCCTATTAGAGTTATTGTTAGGTGCCATCAAGTCGGCACCAACTCATAGCAACCCTATGAACAACAGAACGAAACACTGCCCAGTCCCACACCAATCTCACAAGCATTGCTAAGCCTGAACTATTAGAATTAATGCTCCCCTTCTCTGATCCACAAGTACTGTCCTCTGTCCCACCTAAAGCCTGTGTGGAGGATAAATACACACTAGAAGAGCAAATCAATGAGGACCCCAGGACCTTCTCTTGCTTTGCTGTATTGTCATTGAGTCAATTCAGACTCATAGCAACCCTGTAGGACAGAGTCGATACGCCCAACATGTTTCCTAGGTTGTAGTCTGGTGTGGTGCTGCGGGGTAATGTGCTGGACTGCAAGGTCAGTTTGAACCATGAGGTCGGCTCTTGGTATGGCACTGTAGGCTAAGCACTGGACTTTGAACCACCAGGTTGGCAGTTCAAAACTAGCAGCTGCTTCTTGAAAATTCTATAAAGAGTTGCTATGAGTCAGAACCATCTTGATGGCACTTCACAACAATGGTGACCACAATGATGTGACCTCTGCATTTTACACAGAGAGCATCATGCATACTGTTAATTCAAGAGCAGCAGTGAATAATCAGGAGAGTATGTTTCTTATGTGACATTCTACCCTTCCACTAGTTGTTCTGAAAATTCAAGACTGGTTCCAAAATGGAATTTTGACCACAGCGTAGACTTAGAAAGTTCTCTGCACATAAACATGGAATAAGCATAGAGATTTGATTTGTTTAAAAATTCATAAAAGATGGCACTGTGGCTTATTGATTTGCAAAGCTATCACTGGGTTTGACAAAATGCTCATTCTCCTACAAGTTGTTGTTGTCAGGTGCCATCGAGTCGGTACCACTAGAGGCCACCTTAATTTAGGAAAACCTTTCCATAATAAAAAGACAAAGTGGACTTTTGGAAAACATGAATTTTCCTTGGTAATATCCTAAACACAGAAAAGTATCTAACTAGAGCATTGTGTGGTGGGGGAGAATTAGAACCATGCAAGAACACCTGAGCTTTATTCATTTCTATTTGCATGTTGTTGTCATTGGCCCTGACTCATGGCGACCCTGTGCACAATGAGACCAAACCTTGCTCAGTCCTGTGCTATTTGTACAGTTGGTTGCAGTTTGGCTCATTAAGATCCATAGGGTTTTCACTGGCTGAATTTCAGAGGTAAATTACTAGACCTTTCTTCCTACTCTGTCTTAGGCTGCAGAGTGGCTGAAATCTGTTCAGCATCAGAGCAAACACAAGTCTCCACTGACAGAAGGGTCATGGCTGCTCATGAGGTACATGGCTTAGAAGGGAAACATCAATGCCTTTGTGAATTAGAGAATCTGGGGTTCGACACTGACCCTGGCATCAACTAGTCAAAGAACAGACCAAATTCTGTCTCTTCTTTGAGCCTTAGTGTTGCTCCCTCTGCCTGAGATCCTCAAGGAATTTTCTTGCTCCTCTGGCTATGGATGACAGTCCATAGAACTTAGATAGATATGTGTGTGACTGATGACTGAAATGTCAATTCCATTCCTCCAGGATCACAGCAGCTGGAAAAATAAAGTACACTGAATTCCCAAATGGGATCACTTATATAGATAGTATATGTGGTAACTACCGAATTCAGGAATGAAAAGCTACCAGGTTCCTTCTCAACAGTTACTGCTTTCGTGGAAGATCAATGAGTGAAGGACTTAAGAGATCCCAACACCTGTTTCTATTACAATCCTTGCCCTGTCCTATCATCATCAGCAATTTTCTTCCCTGGGTCCTCCTTGCTATGTGTTTCTTGAGAGTAGGGACTATTTCTTGTGGTTCATATAACCTTAGTACTTAGCACAATGGCTGGCACACAGGGATCATTCAATACATGTGTAATGGTTAGGGTTTGGTGTCAACTTGACTAGGCCAGAATTTCCAGAGGTTTGGCAGTTGGGATATGCTTATTCCCATGGTGATGAACCTGATATAGGCATAGTTAGCTCTATGGTGAGTGGTTGTGACCAGCCAGTCAGTTAAAAGGATGTTTCCTTGGGAGTGTGACCTGCTCCCAATATAATGTACATTCAGAAGAGACTCTCTCTTTCTCATCCACTGAGGACCTGGGACTCTACACTTGTCAGCCATTTCCTTAATAATAAAATTCTCTTTATACATATGCATATCTATGCTTC
>NW_006408521.1:46163404-46173111 GCF_000296735.1 Chrysochloris asiatica | reverse complement strand
CCTGCAATATGTAGATGATACAACCTTGCTTGCTGAAAGCGAAGAGGACTTAAATGTTTAAATTCTTAAGATACTGATGAAGACCAAAGACCACAGCCTTCACTGTGGAATGCATCTCAATGTAAAGAAAACAACATCCTCGCAACTGGACCAATAAATAACTTCATGATAAATGGAGAAAAGATTGAAGTTGTCAATGACAACTCATGGAAACAGCAGTCAGGAAATCAAATGACATCACATTAGGCAAATCTACTGCACAAAATTTCTTTAAAGTGTTCAAGAGCAAATATATCAGTGCACATGACCCAAGTCATGGTGTTCTCAGTTGCCTCATTGAAAGTTGGACAATGAATAAGGAAAACAGTAGAAGAGTTGATGCATTTGAATGGTGTTGGAAACTTTTGATTGTACCATAGGGTGCTAGAAGAACACGTGTTGGAAGAAGTACAGCCAGAATGTGCCTTAAAAGCCAGGATGGCCAGATTTCATTTCTCATACTTTGGACATAGTATCAGGAGGGATTAGTCCCTGGAGAAGGACATTATGCTTGGTATAGTGGGGGGGTCAGTGAAAAAAAGGAAGACTCCCAACAAGATGGACTGGCACAGTGGCAGCAGCAGTGGACTCAAGCGTAACAACAATTGTGAGGATGGGCAGGACCGGGCAGTGATTTGATCTGTTATGCAGAGGGTCACTATGAGTAGGAACTGACTGGACATCACCTAACAGCAACAACATGAAGGAACACTGGCTATAAAACCAGGCATAGAAAGTGGTGGTGGTGGTGATGTGCATGGAGTTGGTTTCAATCAACTCATAGCGACCCTGTACAGGGTTCCCGAGGTTGTAAATCTTTATAGGAGCGGAAAGTCTCATCTTTCTCCTGCGGAACAGCTGACCTTAAGATTCGCCGCCCGATTCATAACCACTACGCTACCAGAGCTCCTTAGACATCGAAAGTAGGCTGTCTAAATCCACTGCCCCTGAGTTGATTCTGACTTATAGGGACAGAGTGTAGAGAGAAAGAAAATGTGTCAGAAGTTACCAGCATTGTCTGCAGATAGGCAGCCTCTCTTACTGGAATGAAATCTAGAGGAGAGACTCCTATATCGTTGAGAGCAGAACTCTAAAGAAGCATGTGTAAAATAAAGAAGTCCATCTGGTATTTTAAGTATATACTTAGGGGGGCAACTCCAAACACAACACAATAAAAACCATACCTGCGTTTTTATTATACCCTCTACAGAAAGTAAAGATTTACAAAATCTTCTGGGCCAGAGGGTACATGAAGAAAGATTGGCTTTCCCTTGTGGAGGCGTAAAGACCCCAGGCGGGAGGGCATGTAGTTTTTATGTTTCTCTAACATGAGCTTTGGCTTTAAAAGGCTGGGAACACTAACTCGACATAAATGATCCTTCCGTTCCTGAGGCCCCTGCCTGTTCTGGAGAGTTGCAGAGTCAACAGAACCTGAGGGCTCTATTAAGCAAAGAGATTTCTATTACTCACGTAGATCAGAGGCAGCTGGGGAAATCATCCTGCGACTCCACCAGGTGTCTGAACTTCCCTTCACTGTGGCAGACGCATTCTTCCTTTCCCTTTTCCAGCCCTTAGCTGAGTGTGGAGGTCAATGTCTCACTTCAAAATTGCTTCTTTACTTAACAATTTGTCCCTTTCCTCCAGCCCTCCTGAAGCTCAAGTCTTCTTCGTAAACTGTCTTCCAGGCACATGCATCCTTTTAGTTTGTCATTTAGCAGCAACTAGATTCCAAACTATGGAATATCTATTTAACCTACAACTTTAACTAATGTAACCCTTTCAACTTTACATAAGGAATTCCAAACTATGCAATATCTATTTAACCTACAACTTTAACTAATGTAACCCTTTCAACTTTACAAAGTACAGTCTTATGCATAAGGAGCCCTGCGGGTGTCCTGGATTGCTAGCTGAGCTGCTAACCACAAGGTCAGTAGTTCGAATCTATCAGTTACTCTGTGGGAGAATGATGAGGCTTTCTGCTCCTGAAAAGATTTACAGCCTCAGAAATCCTATACAGGGCCATTATGGGTTAGAATGATTGCATGACACACAACGAATTATAAACAAGGGTAATTCAAAAAGTGTCCCTATGAGGATTTCAGATCATACATGCATGTGTTTATTCCCACCAACAAACAAATACACATGTTTAAACGTGTCTCTGTAATCACAGGGGGCTACAGAGATGTTCTTTCAGTAATGCACCTGTCGAATCTCACTAGAGAGTGAGTCCTGGGGTGGCACTGTAGGATCAACACTGGACGGCAAGGTCGGCAGTTCAATTTCATCAGCTGCTCCTTGGAAATCCTATTCAGGGTCACTATGAGTCAGAACCAACATGATGGCACTAAACAACAGCAACAATCTCACTAGGGTGCCCTCAAAATATGTGGTCCAGTCAAAACCACGGCTTCTGAGGAGATCGGCTGCACCTAATAAATTAAAATCAGAGACATGGGCTCAGAAGGTTATGGTGGTAGATTTGGGCAGTGGGGGAGGGGTTACCTAAGGGGTAGTCTTGATGGATTTTCTCAAACGACACAGGGAGATGGTGGGGGTTTATTAGGAAGAAGTTTTAAGAAAATTAAAAATGGCATTGGAGAGGAAAGGACAAGGAAGTTGTGAGGAGTTTTTCCCATCACAACAATGCACCTGCTTATTCTTCGAGGGTAGAAAGGGTTGTCTAGGCAAATTTTTTGGAAAACCTTACTCTATACATCCCACAAGTCTTATTTTGTCCCTTAAGACTTCTCTTTATTATCTAAACTCAAACATATTGAAAGGGAACATGATTTGAGTCTCTTGAGGATGTCAAAACTGCCATTTTCAACTTTACAAAGTAAAATCTTATGCGTAAGGGACCCTGGGGGGTGGCCTGGATTGCTAGCTGAGCGGATAACCACAAGGTCAGTAGTTCAACACTGCAGATTTGGCATGGTGTGAGTCAAAGAGAGCAGAATTCTTTGGGGGGGGGGGGAAGAAAGAAAGATGGAAACACTGCCTTCAGAAGTGTATAGACCTAGATGGAGGATGTGTGGAGAAACAATAGCTTCTTCCCATTTTGATGTATTTTTAAAATAAAGGTTTCTATAATTTTGTAGCAATGTATATTTGTTGTTATTACTGAGTATGTTTTTATTCACACAGTAGAACTGTGTTCCACAAGGTTTTCTTTTCTTTTTAAACTTTTTATTGTGAATTGGGTGAAGTTTCACAGAACCAACCAGTTTTTCACTCAAAAACTCATCCACCTTTTGTTTCAAGCTATTGACTGCACTCTCTCCACTGTTATATGACTTCTTTTACTTCCTCCCTATGCTTCCTGCTTCAATTCCTCCTTCTTTTCTAACCTTTCTGAACTTTGTCCTTGGGCAAATGTTCACCTTCTGATCTCAAATAGTTGATAATTCATATCTCTCTAGTGCTAGTGAGCTCCTTAAGGATCTGTCTGGCTGAAAGATGAGCCCTAGGGTAAATTCAGATCCAGGCCTGAGCAGTGACCAATGGGCACAGTCGTGGGGGTTTTCCAGTCTCTGTAGGACCAGTAGGACTTCTAGTGTGGCATTGCCAGTTAATGTGGTAAACTGCAACATTGGTTTGGGCCGTAAGGCCAGCACTTCCAACTCACCAGCTGCTCCTTGGAAACCCTGTACAGGGTCACTATGAGTTAGATCCTGACTAGATGGCACTTAGCAACAACAACAAATATGACCAGTAAGGAGCGCTGGTAGTGTAGTGATTACAAATCGGGCTGCGAACCTTAAGGTCAGCAGTTCAAAACTACCAGCTGTTCCATGGGAGAAAGATGAGGCTGTCTGCTCCCGTAAAGATTTATAGCCTCGGAAACCCTATACAGAGTAGCTATGGGTCGGAATCAACTCGCCAACACTTAACAACAACATTTGACCAGTAAGCCTAGGCTTCTTTGTGATTTGAAGTTTTGTTACACATTTCTTCCCATTCGAGCTAGCACCTTCTAACGTGATCCCTTTCAAAGTAGTTGGCAGTGATAGCTGGGTACCATCTAGTTCTCTGGAGTCCTGGTGTGGCCCTGCAGGATCATGCACTGGACCACAAGGTCAGTTTGAACTGCAAGGTTGGCAGTTAAAACCCACCTGCTGCTCCTCGGAAACCCTATACAGGACCACTATGAGTCAGCACTGATTCCACAGCACTTAATAACAACAACAACAATCTAGGTCTCTGGGATCAGGGTCCTAGAGGTTGAAGTTTCCATGAACTATTTCCATGTAGCAATACTTTTTGACTTACCCTTATGTGTTTTGTTGTTAAGTGCCATCAAGTCGGTTCTGACCCACAGTGACCCTGTACAGGGTTTCCGAAGAATGGAACCTTTTGGTTCAAGCCAACTTTGCAGTCCAGCATATTAGCCCGCAGTACCATACCAGGATTCCCTCATGTATCAGCAGATAACTTGGGGGCTCTGTGAGTCAAAATTGACTAGACAATACACAACAACATATCAGCTTGAGAGCTGTAAGGTACAACTAGCAAAGATGAACATGAATTGGATCAAATGTCTCCATTTTATTACTGGCTCAGAGGAAGGGACAGGAACGTGTTAAAGGATACCAAGCAGATTCAATCAGATGACTGGGAGAAATTTTACAGAACACATGGCCTGGAGGGAGACTTGTTTTGCATTAATAGAGATATGTTGTTGTTGTTTTTGTTATGTGCCGTGGAGTCAGTTCCGACTCATAGCGACCCTGTACAGGGTTTCCGAGGCTGTAAATCTTAACGGGAGCAGAAAGCCTCATCTTTCTCCCACGGAGCAGCTGCAAAAAACAAATGCAATTTGTGGACCTTGTTTGGATCCTCTGGTAGTGTTACAAATCAGGCTGCTAACCTCAAGATCGCCAGTTCGAAACTGCCAACTGTTCTGCAGGAGAAAGATGGTGCTTTCTGCTCCCATAACGATTTACAGCCTCAGAAACCCTGTGCAGGCTTGCTATGAGTCGGAACTGACATCATGGTACTTACCAATAATAACAACAACAATTATCTAAAGACAGTTTTGAAACAATCTGATACACTTAAATACAACCCAAACATAAGATGATATTGAAAATGATTGTTATTATTTTAAAATTAATTCTAGCTTAATTTAAAGATCACAACAGTGTTATTAATTTCAATTAAATTGTTAGTATAATAATGTTGAGTTTATAGTTTGTGGTACATACTTAAGCATATATGACAGAACTAGTATTATGCGTATGGGCCGGTCTCTGGAGAAGGACATCATGCTTAGTAAAGTAGAGGATCAGCAACAAAGACAGGGATTGGCACAGTGGCTGAAGCCATGGGCTCAAATACAGCGAGGACTGTGAGGGTGGGGCCAGACTGGGCAGTGATTTGCTCTGTTGTACGCAGGGCTACAATGAGTAGGTGCTTGACAACTTCAAGTACTCTGTCTATGATTTGTAGTAAAATACCCCAGCACAACCAAACCAAACCCAGGAGTGTGTGTACATGTGTATGCACTTGTGTATAAGATAGGATTGGGAAATTTGTGAGAGTTGTTAAGCTGAATAGTAAGTACCTGGCGTTCATTTTGCTGATTTCTCTGCTTTTGTAGAGTATTTGAAATTTTCTAAAAGAAAAACATAAGTTGAGATGGGGGGTAAATGAGTAAATTTTTTCATTTTGGGGACTGGTGGTAACTGGCAATTTTGGTGAGAGCTGTTCCAAGGTCAGATGATAGTTGAGGGGAATTTAAGTTTGATGAGATTTTATTTTTGGTAAGGAAAGAGACATCAGGATTTGAAAACCTGAGAGAGTGTACGCAATGAGAAATTGAATACACAAGAGAAAGAACAAAAAAGTAACCCGTAGGGTAAAGCTCCAGAGAAAGTTGGAGGAAGTGGGTTCCAGCAGCATCGGAGCAGAGATGCTGCCCACAGATGCTGCCGTACTGTAAACCTGGGCACTGAGCAGAAAACACAATCCTTCTTTCTTTTCTTTTCTTTTTTTTTTTTTTAGAGCATGCCTAGGGAATAACACACAGAAAATAGTGGTGTCACCTTGAACTTTTGGAATTCCTTTGCTATTTAGATGGCTCATGAATTATTTTTCATCCTTAGAACATTCTTATAAGGAAAAAAAAGAGGACATATATTAAGAACTTTAGGACAGAAAGTCTTTATTAAAATAGGGTTCCCAGAAGCTAATTGACTCCCATATGTCTTTTCAAGTTTAGAAACCACCGGCCAAGGCACTTCTTGTGTAAAATGGTGAGCCAGGATTTGCTGAGTTTCATGCCATCCTGACCCTCCACTCACTCCTGAGTTTCCAAAAGGAAGAAAGATTGGGCAGAGGGCAGTGCACACTAAGGTCAGCTACTTACGGCAGAAGATGGCCCTTCCTGAAGTCATGGGCCTGACCCCAAAGCCAAGTTGCCAAGGAGTCCCAGGACAGTTACTCAGCATGGCTCAGTGCCTCCTGCTGGGCTTACTTGTGGTCACCTCCTTTCTTGGTCCAGAACTGTCCAGACCTAGGACTGGTGACATGTCCAGTTCACCAGTGAGGACAGGCTGCTCTGTCATATCATGCCCAGTGTGTCATGCTTCTTTCCTCCGTTCACTCAGCCTGGTGCCCCGTCAACCTTCCCTCCTTAGATAATGTGAAGAGCCGCCCGCCTACTTTGTTCTCTGCTTCCTGTCCCAGTGCAGGTTTATTGATGTGCACCCAGGGGTCTCTTCTCAAGCTTCAGCTGGCAGTGATGCACCAAAGAGTCAAGAAACCCTCTGCAGAACATCTGTCCTCATTTTTTGCCAACAGTGCTGACATCACAGTGCTAAGGGCTTAGCCCAGTGATAGAAAAAGGGCCAATACAGACACTCATCTTTTCATTTCACTGGATAAAGACAAGTGAATTAGAAGAAATTAAAACAAAACCAAGAAAAAACCACAGCGGACACATGTGAACATTACAATATTATTATTGTAGATACAAAGGGTTATCCAAGAGCTTTTGAAATGAAATGCTGTCTTTAAAAATTGGCAATGGGGCCTTTACGACTTGGAATTAGAAAGTAGCAAGTCTCCTGTGGCAGGGAAATTCTGGAAGCAGGCGTCAGTGCCCTGCCTAAAGTTCCCCAGGGCCCACTGCTTCTTCTGAGTAGCACATTATGTTGTTGTTGTTAAGTGTCATTGAGTCATTTCAAATTCATTGCAGTCCTGTATACGGTATCCTAGGACCAGTTGGTGGATTTGAACTGCTGACCTTGCGATTCAAACCAATGTTTGGGTCCAATGTTTAACCTACAGTGCCACACCAGGACTCGTACACATCAGAGACATGTCCAAATCTCTGAAATCATACTCCCATGTACTGTCATTGGTTTTCATTACTAACGACTAGACACAGCAGCCCACAGGGTTATGATCTGCTATATAGATCATCAGACATAGTCATCAATTGTTTCCACCCAACTTAGCAACAAATACTCGGAATCATTTTAGAATAATGATCATTCGAGATGGAAGGACTCTGAAATATACTTCAAAAAGTCAACTGGACCGAGAATCACTTTCAACCATGCTTTTCCCTCTTATTCAGGGAAATTCTAGTACGAGTTACCTATTTTGTCACTGATAGCCAGCTTTCTATAGATCACAGGACTGTACTCAGCCCCAGGGCTCAGAAACTGTTTTTAAGGCAAAAATTCATCAAAGAGAAAAATATTCTTCAAAAACAAATAAACAAACAAATCAAACTATATTTTTCTCTATCACTTGAAGGGCTAAACTTGAGCCAGTTAGAAGACTGTCACGCCCCCACCACTGCTTTCATTAAATACATCCATCAAGATTGTGTCTGGGTGCCAGAGATGGAGGCAGAGATGATGATGTGGAGAGATGGAGCGGCGGGGGACTCTAGACTCAAAGAGGGAGAGGGGCTGTTTGCTGGTGGCTGGAGGGCAGGCTTGCAGGGTATGCCCTTTAGTTGTTTGAATGGTTATATATTCCTGAGTACTTCGGTGTACAACCAAAACAAAAACCCAGAGGGAATGGAAGCAAATGCTGTTGAATGATGATGCATTGAGGGGACTGTAATCATTGCAATGAACCAAAATACGACAGGATGAATGTAAAGCTGATGTTGTCCCATGTAAACGATCACTCAATTCACAATAAAAACTTAAAAAAAAAAAATTGTGTCTGGAATTAGCATGGCGTCAGGATCTGGGGAATATTAGAGTCCACAGTGTCTGGGCTACAGAAGGTAGATCTGAAAAATGTAAAGGCAAAAAAAAAAAAAGTTTTAATTGTTTCTAGACAAAAAAAGAGAGATTGGTCACTCTTGCAACTTAAAGACTAATTAACAATTTGAAAATACTTCTACAAATATAGTATTGATTTCTTAATCATTCTTTATTTGCAAAATTTCAAGGTATAAAACTTTTTGTACTAGTTATACTTTTTAAATTATGTAGAGATTTCAAATACTATTTACAAAATTTAAATTATGCTTGGAAATGAAAACAAAAGAAAAGAAAGAGTAATACTTACTTATAGCCGTATTTTCCAGATACATCTGTCACCATTTCTGCTCCCAACCTATTCTGAGAATGTTTAAATGAATATTCCTTCCAAGTGAACTCAATACTTGTGATATTTCCAACGTCAACATCTGCATCAATGAATGTTGTATAAGTCATGCCTGGCTTAAGTTTTCCACTGAAAACAGAAGAATAAGACTCATGAGTTTGCTTTGAGCATCCACAAGGCTGAGGTGATAGAAAACATCTGTGTGTACCCCTGAATGCATTCTTTACATTCACACTGACCAGCATCTCAGAACAGTATGGTTCTGTAGCTTGGAAGGGGGAGGTAAACAAGACACTTGGCTAGCTGACTTCCAGGTGACACCTAGAAAGACATTATCTTGGTGAGGTTTCCAAAGTGAAAGAGTTGATCTTGGCTTTGTGATATCAGAAAACACATTTCATTGACAGTGCGAAATGATCAGATTGTTTCTGATGGATAAAAGTCACACAAGATTAATCGATAAACCAATTCATGATGGGGAAATGCTTCCAGTATGTTCTCCTACCCAAACCAACTTTTTGACCTGTGTAAAGGAACATGGGTAGTCAAAGGAACATGGGTAGATCACTAGATCAGAAGGTATGTTGGTGAGCATGCAACAGAGCATAGAGAGGGGAATTACCTTGGGACATGCTCCATCCAAGCCCAAATGAGACCAGAAGAAACTTTCCCACAAGACAAAAAACCTTCTCTATGGCCCAGACTGCTCATGTCACCCAAATTAACATCTCTTGACCTCTATAAGGGTCCTTGGCTCCCTATTTTGTGTATATACTGATAACCATTCTTCTTCTGACGATTCAATCCCTGTTTTGAATGCCAGTAACATAAAGTAATGTGGAGTTAGGGCTGATTCAATTGCAGTCTAATCTCAACCAGTACCCTCATCAATCTCCATTACGTCACTTTGTCTTATTTTCCTCGTAATACTTATCACTATCTGCTATTTCCATATTCATTTGATAATTTATTGTCTGTATCTCCTACTGGAAAATAACCTGCATGGAAGTAGGAACTGTTTTTGTATCTGAGCAATCAGAACCACTCCTGCCACACAAAACCAAACAACCATCCTGCCACACAAAACC
>NW_006408521.1:46160530-46163259 GCF_000296735.1 Chrysochloris asiatica | reverse complement strand
AACAACCATCCTGCCACACAAAACCAAACAACCATCCTGCCACACAAAACCAAACAACCATCCTGCCACGCAAAACCGAACAACCAAACCTATTATTGTCGAGTTGATTCAGACTCAAAGCAAACCTATAGGACAAAGCAGAACTGCCTCATTTGTTTCCTAGGCTGTAAACCTTCACTGGAGCAGATGGAGCAGATGGGCCTGCAGAACAGTTGGTAAGTTTCAACCACTGTGCCACAAGACTTCCACCTTACTACAGTGTTGCTGTTGTTGTTAATCACCGTTGAGTGAATTCTGACCCTGTATAGGGTTTCCAAGGCTGCTGGGTTTGAATTGCCGACCTTGCGGTTCTGTGCACCAGGGCTCCTCTTACCACACTGAAAGCATTTAGTGTCTGTTGGATACATGCATGAATGTTGCCATTCCGGTTGTTGTCAGCTGTTGATTGGCAGGTTCTGATTCATATTAAGTACAGTATGAAACATGGCCTGTCCTAAGCCAGCCTCACAATTTTTGCCGTTTGGCCTCATTGTTGCAGGCACTTGGTCAATTCATCTTCAGAGTCTTTCTCTCTTTCACTGATCCTTTATTTTACCAAGCACGATGTCCTTCTCCAGGGATTGGTCCCTCCTGAGAACATGCCCAAACTGCATGAGACAAAGTCACATAGTCTTGCTTCTAAGGAACATTCTGGCTGTACTTTTTTTCAAGACAGATTCCTCCATTCTTCTGGAAGTCCACAGTCAATTCAATTCAGTATTCTTTACTAACACCATAATTCAAGTGTTCAATTCTCTTTGGTCTTTCTTATTCATTGCTTCACTTTCACATGCGTATATTGCTGTTGTTAGGTGACTTGGAACCAGTTCCATGTCTTAGTGACCTCATGCCCTCCAGAAAAACACACTGCCGGGTTCTGCACCGTTCCCACAATTGCTGCTATGGTTGAGCCCATTGCTGCTGACACTGTGTAGATCCATCTTGTTTGAAAAGACCTTGGCTTGGGTCAGGTGCGTCCCAGTCCTCAAAGTGACATCTTAGCATTTAAAAATTTTAACAAGTCTTTTGCAGCACTTGTGTCCGGTGTGGTAGGCCATGTATAGTTACTGAGGTTTATGTGTATGGTAACAGTTTATTTTGTTGAAAGTGGTATTTGCAATGAACAAGTTGCTGGCCTTACACAAAACTCTATAATCTTATTTCTGGCGATGCAATTATCAATAGGCCATGTTTTCCAACTGTCATTCCTTCTTCACAGTTTCCAGTTTTCTCATTCTAATATCAATAATTATGAAGCTATCTTGCTAGCATGTCTGATCCATTTCAGACTAAAGAAGTAGTTTAAAATCTTCCATTTCCTTACCTTTAGCCTTAGTGAATAATACTCTGCCTGGTCTTCCTTGTAGGCGATAGTATCCTATTACAGACAGCGTTGCACTTCAAGATAGATCTAAAAATGTTCTTTTTGATAATGAATGGGACACCATTCCTCTTCAACTAGTCATTTCCAACATGTTGTCGTTGGTAAGTGTCATTGAGTAAGTTCCAATCCATAGTGACCCTGTATAATAGGGTTTCTGATGAGTGGCTGGTGAGTTTGAACCATTGACTTTGAGATTCAAACTGATCTTGCGATCAAGTGCTTATCCTACAGCCCCACACTGGGACTCCATTTCCAACATTTTTATTATTAAGTGCTGTCAAGTTGGTTCTGACTCATAGCAACCCTGTACAGAATTTTTGAGGCTGTAAATCTTTACAGGAGCAGAAAATCTCATCTTTCTCCTGCGGAACAGCTGGTAGTTTCGAACTTCTGACTGTGAAGTTAGCAGTCCGACTCATAACCACTATACTACCAGAGCTCCTTAAAGAATTTCTTTAGATATTACTAAAGAAGTACGGAAGTTACAAGGCACTCTCATGAATCTTAAAAGGGGTAGGCATTGAATATTTGTCTCCACCTGACCCCAGGACAAGTGCCTCTCAGAAGGGAACAACTTACCCAGTCTTACACAGTGTCTCTTGAGGCACAGAGTCATAGGCACATTCTTGTGTCGAACTATTGCCAGAGAGATGACTTAATGGAACCATGAAGAATAGGTAGGGAAGGGAAGGGGATTTAGAACAGAGGAACAGGATGGGCAAAGTCAGGCAGAGAGGGAAAGGTGAGATTTATTTAATGCTAGAAAATGTGAAAGGCATGACCTGACTAGGGTGAAGAGAGAGGGCGTGAACTGGTAGAATACACCCCTGGAAAGGGGGGCTGGAGCCTGTACATCAACATAGGATGCAGGAGATCACCACCAGAAACCCCACTGACACCGGTTAGCTAAAGTGTGTGCAAAAACCCAGCCACAGCGATTAAACTGATGCATCAACAGCTGAGGAAGTAACCACATCTCTTCTGTTGATGCCACCACGTAGTATTTAAAGAGATTGGAAATCATAGACACAAACTATCCAACCGATTAATTTGTTTACAGAGGGTAGTGTCTATTGTTGTTGTCAGGTGCCATTTAGTTAGTACCAACTCATAGTGACCTTATGCACAGCAGAACAAAACACTGCCTGATCCTGACCAACCTCACTATCCTTGCCATGCTTGAGCCCATTGATGCTGCCACTTTACCAATCCATCTCGCTGCAAGACTTCCTCTTTTTCTTTCACCCTCCACCTTACTGAACATGATATCCTTCTCCAGTGAATGGTCCCTCCTAACAACATGTCC
>NW_006408521.1:46149816-46158690 GCF_000296735.1 Chrysochloris asiatica | reverse complement strand
GGGATATATTCAAGGTCATATTTTGGCTCTCATGGACTTGTTTTCATTTTCTTCAGCTTCAGTTTGAATTTGCATATGAGCAATTGATGATCTGTTCCACAATCTGCCCGAGCTTTTCCATCGTCTCTTTCTGCAGATTTAATCAATTTGATTTCTGTGTATTCCATCTGGTGATGGCCATGTGTATAGTCTTTTCTTATGCTGTCTAAAGAAGGTATTTAAAATGAACAAATCATCGGTTTTGCATAATTCTATCATGTGATCTCTAGCATCATTTCTATCACCAAGGCCATATTTTCCAAGTACTGATCCTTCCTCTTTGCTCCCAACCTTTGCATTCCAATCACTGGTAATGATCAATACATCTTGACTGCATGTTTGATCCATTTGAGATTGAAGAAGTTGGTAGAATTCTTCTATTTCATCCTCACTGGCTTTAGTGGTTGGTGCATAAATTTGAATAATAGTGGTATTCACTGGTCTTCCTTGTAGGCACACGGATATTATCCTATCACATTCAGCATTGTACTTCATGACTGATCTAGATATGTTCTTTTTGACAATGAACGCAACACCATTCCTCTTCAGTTTGTCATTCCCAGCATAGTAAACCATGCGGTCATCAGATTCAAAATGGCCAATAGCAGTCCATTTCAGCTCACTAATGTCTAAGATATCAATGTTTATGCATTCCATTTCATTACAATTTCTAATTTTCCCAGATTCATACTTCGTACATTCCATGTTCCGATTTTCAATGGATGTTTACAGTTGTTTCTCTTCATTTTGAGTTGTGCTCCATCAGCAAACGAAGGTCACAAAGGCTTTACTCCCACAGGCTTTACTCCATTCGCCTCATCACGGTCAACTCGACTATGATGGGGCAGCTCCTCCCCAGTGGCATTTTGAGTGTCTTCCAACCTGAGGGGCTCATTTTCTAGCACTATATCTGACAGTGTTTCTCTGCTATTCATAAGATTTTCAGTGACTAAATACTCAGAAGTAGTTAGTACTCCTTCCTAGTCTGTCTTCGTCTGGAAGCTCATCTGAAACTTGTCCACTATGGGTGACCCTGCTGGTATTTAAAATACCAGAGGCATAGCTTCCAGAATCATAGCAACTCACAAGCCACCACAGTACAGCAAACTGACAGACATGTGGTGGATAGTTTAAATTCTGAAATGAATTATGCAAGTAAACAATGGATGTAAAATACATAATGCCAAAATGCTAAGATTAATCAAATAAAACTTAAGGAAATTGAAAGACAAAAGAGAACTTCAGCGAAAGATGCAGTGACTGAGCATCTGTATGGAATTATCCCTAGCATTGACGGTTCCGGCACATGTCCTATCTCTATGATGTGTGTCCGAGAACTTAGAGTTCACTATAAATTTGTTGCTGTTGAGTGTCACGAAGTCAGATCCGATTCGCAGTGACCCTGTGTACAATAGAACAAAACATCACTCTGTCATGTGCCATGCAATTACTGCTACACTTGAGTCCACTCCTGCTGCCACTGTGCCAATCCATCTTGTTGGAGGCCTTCCTCTGTTTGCTGTCCCTGCACTTTAACAAGCATGATGTCCTTCTCCAAGGGCAGGTCCCTTCTGATTATATGCCCAAAGCTTGAGAAACTGGTGTTGCGCTGTGGGTTAATGTACTGGATTGCAAAGTCATTAGAACTGCAAGGAGGGTGGTTCAAGCTCATCATCAGGGATCGCTATGGGTACTACTCAATGGCACTTAACAACAACAACAACAAGAGATGAAGTCTGGCCATCTAAGGTGCATTCTGATTGTACTTCTGCCAATACAGATTTGTTTAAAAAGGTCTTGTGCAGCAGATTTGCCTAATGCAGTAAGTACATAGTTTGATGTCTTGATTGCTTCTTCCATGAGTTTTGATGGTGGATCCCAGTAAAATGAAGTTTTAAACAACTTCAATCTTTTTTCCAATTATCATGATGTTATTTATTGGTCTAGTTGTAATGATTTTTGCTTTTTTTACATTGAGTTGCAATCCATATCGATGGCTGTGGTCTTTGATCTACATTGTTGTTGTTGTTGTTAAGTGCTGTCGAGTCGGTTCCGACCCATAGCGACCCTGTACAGGGTTTCCGAGGGTGTAAATCTTTACGGGAGTAGAAAGCCTCATCTTTCTCCCGCGGAGCAGCTGGTAGTTTCAAACCGCTGACCTTAAGGTTCGCAGCCCGATTCGTAACCACTATGCTACCAGAACTCCTTTGATCTACATTAGTAAGTATTTTAAGTCCTCTTCACTTTCAGTAAGCAAGTTTGTATCATCCACATATTACAGGTTGTTAACGAGTCTTCCTCCAATCCTGATGCCACATTGTCCTTCATATAATCCAGCTTCTTGGATTATTTGCTTCACAAACAATTGAATAAGTATAGTGAAAAGAAAATCAACCCTGGCACACACTTTTCCTGATTTTAAATCTTTTAGTGTTCCCTTCTTTCAACTGCCACTTGGTCTATGTACAGGTTCCTCATGAGTACAATTAAATGTTCCAAAATATCTATTCTCTGGAGTGTTGTCCATAGCGCGTCATGATCCACATAGTCGAAAGTCTTTCCATAGTCAGTAAAGCACAGGTATCTTTCTGGTATTCTTTGCTTTCAGCCGAGATCCATCTGGCATTGACAATGATATCCCTCACTTCACATCCTCATCTTGATCTGACCTGAACCTCTAGCAATTCTCTGTCATTATACTATCATAGCCAGTTTTTTAGCAAAATTTTACTTGCATGTGATATTAATGATATTGTCCAATGATTTCTGCATTCTGATGGGTCATCTTTGCAATGGGTACAAATATGGATCTCTTCCAATCAGTTGGACAGATAGTTGTCTTCCAAATTTCTTGGCATAGTTGAATGAGTGCCTCCAGTGTTACATCAGTTTGTTGAAAGACTTCAATTTGTATTCCATCAATTCCCAGAGCCTTGTCCTTTGCTAGTGCCTTCGGTGAACAACTGAACTTCTTCCTTCAGTATCACCGGTTCTTGATCATATGTTGCCTCTCAAAATGGTTTAACAGTGACCATTTCTTTTTAGTACAATGACCTTGTGTATTCCTTCCATTGTCTCTTGATGCTTTCTGCTTCATTCAATATTCTGTCTAAAGAAACCTTCAGTACTGAAAGTTGAGGCTTGAATATTTTTCCCCCTCAGTTCTTTCAGATTAAGAAATGTTGAACATGTTCTTCCCTTTTGGTTTTCTAACTCCAGATCTTTGTACATTTCATTATAATATTTGACTTTGTCTTTTTGAGCTGCCCTTTGAAATTTTCTGTTCAGCTCTTTTACCTCCTCATTTATTCCATTTGTTTTGGCATGTCTACACTGCAGAGCAAGTTTCAGTCTCTTCTGACATCCATTTTGGGCTTTTCTTTCTTCCTTGTCTTCTTAATGATATTTTGCTTTCTTCCTGTATGATGTTCTTGATGCCATCCCACAACGCTTCTGAATTTTGGTCATTAGTGTCTAATGCCTCAAATATCTTCTTGAGATGACCTCTAAATTCAATCAGGATATGTTCAAGGTCATATTTTGGCTCTCATGAACTTGTTTAATTTTCTTAAGTTTCAGCCTGAACTTCCCCTCACCTTAATTTGGCTGATGATGTGGAGGTTTTCCACTGTCTCTTTTCACAGATGTGGTCTATTTGATTTCTGCGTATTCCATTTGGTGAAGTCCATGTGTATAATTGTCTTTTATGTTGTTTTAAAAAGGTTTTTGTAATGAATAAATCCTTAGCTTTTGGCATTTTAGGAGAGTAGAAGATCAGTCTCACTGAGCACTGACTGAGCACCCGCCCTGGGTTCACTGCCAGCTCCTCACTCTTAAGCTTACCTACCTAGCTATCTCCAACTCTCCCGTTTTCCTGATTGTTCCACCTACACGGAGAAACAGCTTCCCATTAGTAGAATTGTTTCCACTAAGTTTGATAGTTAATTTGTGCCTCCAGCCTGGAAACAAAGAGGGAAAAAAAAGAAAAGAAAATGAAGGGTTAAAAATACTAGAAATACATTTTATCCTGGACTTTTTTGACATAACTGCACATGATAAGGTTAAAGTAGAACAAAGCTCTAGCTAGTCACACACACACAAAAAACCAAAAAACAATTTAATATACTTTCCATAAATTTGGTGGGAAAACTACATTTAAAAATACAGATAAATGCTCACATTTCAGTTTTCCAATAGTAAATAGTTTAATGATCTGTCAAAAGGAAAATCCATTAGTTTTCCAGGTGTTTTTATGACTTTTTAAAATGGAAGTCATATGTCTTCTTTTACTGATTTCCTTTGTATTCTGTGACATGTATACTTTCTAAAGCTAAGTTTATTATTCATCATAGTTTCACAATCCACAAAAAGATTCTAAGAATCCTCATAGGCTTACAGTCATTTAGAGGCAAAGTGACTGGTCCCCTGCTCCAAACAATAGGCGCTGGACTGTGAACAGCAAGGTCTGTGGTTTGAGCCTGCCAGCCTCTCTATAGGAAACAGATGAGGCTATCGGTTCCCAAGAAGACTTAAAGCCACGGAAACCCTATGCAAGGTCTCGATGAGTCAGAATCCACTCAACGGCACTTAACAACAATAACAACAGCTCTCACAGGAATATAGACTAGACCTAGTCAGCACAGGGCTGGGTCTGCCCCATACCTGCTTACAGCACAATTCCCCTGCACGTGGCTGAGTGTTACTGTTTGTAAATCTAGAGCTAAACAAACCTTTCATCCTATATCCTGGAATTATTGTATGCTAATAATGTTAACTTTCAAAAATGCAGTTCTTCATGGAATTTGAAAAGCTCCAGACAGCAAGAGGGGGCTACCAGAGAAAGGTATTTAATTCATTGCCAATGAGTCCTTTTTCCCTCTTCAACCCATTTCACTGAAATACGGCTCCTAGTGTCCTCCTCATTGAAACCCTCTCCCTAAGCTGGCCAAGGATTGAATTATTGCTCCATCCAATGATCCCCTTGAACCTTGTCTCAGTTGTGGTGAAAGCAGACTCCCTTCTCCACCGTCTTTCTTCCTTTGGCCGGTTAACAACGCCCTCTGCTCCAATTTTCCTACTCTCTCTCAGCCCATCCTTCAGTCTGCTTTACAGGGCTATCTTTTGGACACACTTTCTTTGGGTGGTTCCATCATCCACTTTCACAGAGGATTACTGTTTTCACATGGGTGATGCCCAGACCTCTCTCTCTACACCACATCCATCTCTAGTGGCTCTGATCCCTATCTCTAACCCCCTTGTAGCTGTGCACACTCCCAAAGGCACTTCCAATGGGATATGTGAGAAACCGAAGCTCTTATTTTACTCAAGCCAGCCTGTCTTCCTGTTTTCACTCGGAGCAAATTCCACATCTTCTAGTCAGCCACCATCAACCTCTACTTCTCCTTTTTCTGCATCCCTCCCTCAAGTCCATTCAACGTGTTCCAAGTTCCATTCTGCTTCTACTGTTGACCCCACCTCTGTAATCTTGTCACTGTTTTCTACCTTTATACCTGCAGTGTTTTAGCAACTGCTTCACAGGTCATCCTGCTTCCATCTTGCCCCCTCTAGTCCATGTAACAACTTGAGTGATTTGCATTTTAGGATAAGCACTGGATTGCTAAGTGCAAGGTGAACAGTTCAAGCTCACCAGCCGCTCTTGGGAAACTCCATACAGAGTTGCTTCCTGCAAGTCAGAACCAATTCAACGGCATTTAACAAGAACAACGAAAATAGAGCATAGGGCTTCCTATGGGTGTTCATCTTTGCAGGAGCAAAAAGCCTTTCTCCTGAAGAGCAGCTAGTGGACTTGAACAGCTAACCTTGTGGTTCCCAGTTCAGTGCTTACTAAACAGAGCTACCGCACTTCGTACATAACATAACCATTTAGTGGCTTTCTATTGACCCAAAGAAAACTCCCAGACTTCCCACCTGGAATACAAGGCTCTTCATTCTCAACTTACCTCTTGTTATTATTTAGTGCCCCCGATGGTTTTGACTCATAGTGACCCTGTATAGGGTTTCCAAAGAGCGGCTGGTAGATTTAAACAACTGACATTGTAGTTCAAACTGACTTTTCAATCCAGTGCTTACCCTACAGCACTAACTTACCTCATCTCATACCCCCCCTTCCACATTTCTTTGGGGGTGTCTTCCTCAGCTCTGCTCTCTCTTACTCCCACTGTTTACATGTAGTGTTCCTTCTTCCTTAAATACTCCTTGTCTTCTCCCTCTTTCTCATCATTCAGGATTCAGCTTAGAAAAATTGTTCTTCCTTAGAAGGCTCCCCTGACCTGGTTGTGAAAGTTCTTCCTTTGTGTTATGAGTTTCCTGAATGCCTCCTGGTAAAGTGATTACTTGGGATTGAAACTGGGGTATCTGCCCCATTAGCGGACACTCACTGATGGACTTCACTGTACTATTGCTCACTGCATCCTCAGGGCCTCTTCCAATGCCCCGTACATAGAAGACATTCATTAAAATCTGTTGAATTTTTGAAGATTAAGAACCTTAAAGCATTATGATAAAACTTAGTACCAATACTTACGGGCAAATGGGGAAAAAGTCCCTGTGTTTAAAAAATAATATGGTCTATCATTCGTCGTGTTTTTGAGGTGAAATCTATCAGCAAAGTGACCCATTGTAGGGCAACCTTCTTTGGGACAATGAAAGCAATCCCCCTGGTGACAGAAAATAAGATGTAATTAATTTATGTTTATAATTAGAACATTTTCAGTTTCTATAAATAAACCCAAATTCTTCAATAAACCCATGATATATTGTCAAACCATAATTGTTGTTGTTGTTAGGTACCATCGAGTCAGTACCAACCCATAGCGACCTTATGCACAGCAGAACGAAACACTGCCCGATCCTGGGCCAACCTCACTACTGTTGCCACACTTGAGTCCATCGATGCTGCCACTTGGCTAATCCATCTCATTGAGGGTTTTCCTCTTTCTCTCTGACCCTCCACCTTACCAAACATGAAGGAATCTAAGTAAAGTACATGCAATTTTAAATGACCACGTTGCCAATTTTCAAATTAAAACAAAACAAAAATAACTGAGAGAAAAAGACATAAGCCCTATTCTAAAAATGATTAAGGATATGAATAAGTAATTCATATAAATTTATTTTGCTGTGTATATTCTCAACAACAGCAACAAAATAAGTAAGAGTTGTTGTTGCTGTTAAGTGTTGTTGAATGGGTTCCAACCCATAGCGACCCTGTATAGGGTTTCTGAGGAGCAGCTGGTGAGCTTGAACTGCCAACCTTGTATTCAAACCAACTTTGCAGTCCAGCACATTAACCCACAGTGCCACACCAAGACTCCAAGTTAGTGGGGGAAAAACACTCCCACAAATCTTTAAAGGAGCACACTGCATATTTGTCCCCATCTGCTACTTGTATCTCATCTGAATGAGCAGTTCCTGGATTAGTATTGAGGCTGAGCAATGCTTCACACAGGAAAACAGGCCAATCCAATAGTTTCTACATGTACAATTCAGTGACGTTCAAGTTGGGCAATCTTCTCACTCTCCTTTTCTTAGTTGTCCCTCCTCCATTACTATAAACCGATTGCCTCTAAGTTTCCGATCTATTCTTTTGCTGTTGTCGATTAGATCCCATAAAAACAGTTTTAAAAAGAGTTTAATGCTCGATGCAGACATTTTTGACTACCTGCGATAGACTACTGTTAAGTTTTAAGAAGACTTCAGGAGATATTTTTGGTTGAGAGTTTAAAGATTATTTCAGGGTAATAGTTTCATCAATCCCGTGGGAATGTTTTTGACATTCTGTACTTGTTTTGGTAATGCCTTAAGGAGCAGCTTGTGATGTTTTAACATACTTATCCAATCCTCTTTTAAGAATACTTAAGCTTTCAAAATTCCCAGCAGATACCTCATATTAGCAAGTCACTTCAATGAACATGTATGCTTGTCTGTTCCTTCTTACTCTTCATACTCAGCAAAACTGGAACAATTTAAACAACTAACACCACGAAATACTGGTAAAGGCAGGGTAGACAAATTCTCATTCACTACAGAGGGGAGTAGAAGCAGGGACTCCCAATTGTAGACAGCAATTTGGTAATTTCTAGTAAAGATGGAAGTGCACATATGCATTGACAATTTAACTTCTAATATGAATGACAAAGAAACTTCCACCCAAATACAGAAGAAAGTATGTGAAGGGGTGTTTCTTGAAGCATCTCTTTTAATAACAAAAACTGGCAATGACCAAAATACACATCAGTAAGGGAATGAGTAAATGAATTGTCATCAGTTCCTACAAAGAACATGCACTAGATCCAAACACATCAATGTCGATCTCAGTGTTATAATATTTCATGAAAAGAGCAAAACCAGTGTTGTTGTTCAGTGTTGTAGAGTTGGGTAAAACTCAGTGACCCTGTACAGATAGGGATTTCAAGGACCTGCTGGTAGGTTTGAATCACTGACCTTTTCGTTAGCAGTCCAGTGCTTATCCTACAGCGCCACACCAACATGTGATACCATTTATTGGGTAAATGGAAAATTCACTTCAAATTCTACCTTGGGGAGGAAATGAAAAATGCAAGGGATGTTGATACTTTACATGTTTTTTAATTAAAAGCAAAATTAACAATACTCATCGTTCATCATCCAATAACCTGGGTAGCAGGTGACTGAGTATTTGCTGCTTCAGGTTTTAGACGTTTATTCTAACAAACCATGGATACTTAGGCTAGGACTATGTTCTTGTTGTTAGGTGCCATCAAGTTAGTACTGACTCTTAGCGACCCTATGCACAGCAGAACGAAACACTGTCCGATCCTGGGCCAACCTCACTAC
>NW_006408521.1:46146290-46148727 GCF_000296735.1 Chrysochloris asiatica | reverse complement strand
TCAGGCACACCTTAGTCCTCAAGCTGATATCTTTGGTCTTCAACACTTTCAAAAGGTCTTGTGCAGTAGATTTGCCTAATGCAATACATCGTTTCATTTCTTGACTGTTGCTTCTGTGAGTGTTGATAGTTGATCCAAGAAGAATGAAGTCCTTGACAGCTTCAATCTTTTCTCCATTGATAAGATTGTTGTTTATTGGTCCAGTGGTGAGGATTTTTGTTTTCTTTAAATGAGATATAATCCATACCGAAGACTGTGCTCTTTGATCTTCATCAGCCAATGTTTTAAGTCCTCTTCACTTTCAGCGATCAAGGATGATGTATCATCTGCATATCGCTGGTTGTTAATGAGTCTTTATCCAATCCTGATGCCCCATTTTTCTTCATATAACCTAGCTTCTTGGGTTATTTGCTCAGCATGCAGGTTGAATAAGTATGGTGAAAGAATACAACCTTGTTGCACATCTTTTTAAATTTTAAACCATTCAGTGTTCCCATGTTCTGTTCGAACAACTGCTTCTTGGTCTAGGTACAGATTCCTCATGAGCACAATTAAGAGTTCTGGAATGCTCATACTTCGCAATATTGTCCATAGCTTGACACGATCCACACTATCGAAAGCCTTTGCGTAGTCAATAAAGCATAGGTAAACATCTTTCTGATAGTCTCTGCTTTCAGCGAAGATCCATCAGACATTAGCAATGATATCCCTCATTCCACAGCCTCTTCTGAATCCGGCTTGAACATCTGCAAGTTCTCTGTCAATGTCTGATTGTAGCCATTTCTGTATCTCCTTTAGCAAAACTTTATGCACATGGGATATCAAAGAGATTGTCTGATGATTTCCACATTCCCTTGGGTCATCTCTCTTTGGAATAGGCACAAATATGGATCTCTTCCAATCAGTCAGCTAGATAGTTGTCTTCCAAATTTCTTGGCATTGATGAGTGAGTGCCTCCTGTGCTGCCTCACTTTCTTGAAAGATTTCAATTTTTATTCCATCAATTCCTGGTGCCTTGTTCTTTGCCAATTCCTTCAATTCACCTTGGTATCATTGGCTTTTGATCATATGCTACCTCTTGAAATGGCTGAACATTAACCATTTCCTTTTGGTACAGTGATTCTGTGTATTCCTTCCATCTTCTCTTGATGCTTTCTGCATCATTCAATAATTTGCCAAGAGAATCTTTCAATAACGAAAGTTGAGGCTTGAATTTTTTCTTCAGTTCCCCTAGCTTGAGAAATGCTGAATGTGTTCTTCCTTTTTGGTTATCTGATTCCAGATCTCTGCACATTTTGTTGTAATATTTGGCTTTATCTTCTCGAGCTATGAGTGATAGCTTCATACAATAAGCACTGGACTGTGAATCATAAGTTCGGGAGTTCAAATCCACCAGCTGCTCCACAGAGGAAAGATGAGACTTTCTGCCCCCGGCAAAGATTGAAAGGCTTGGCAGCCATACGGAAGGTCACTATGAGCTGGAATTGACTCGAAGGCACTTTAACAACAAGAACAACAACCATGTGCCAAAGGAGCCCTGGTGTTACAATGAGCTAAGTGTTTGTCTGCTAACTGCAAGGTCAGTGGTTCAAACCCATTAACTGCTCTGCAAGAAAGCTATGGCAGAAGGTGACAGCCTCAGACATGGTAAGGAACAGTTCTCCTCTTGCTGTTGGTAAGTGCTGGGAGTCGGTTCCGACTCATGGGGACCCTATAGAGTTTCTGAGGAGCAGCTGGTGGGGTTGACCCTTGCAGCTGAGATTGGCCTTTGGTGCAGTGCTTGCCCTATGGCACCAGACCAGGACTTCTCCCTGCAGGGTCTCTGTAAGCAGGAGGCAACTCATGGCAATGGGTTTGGTTTATGGGAAACCTGGGACAGGCATTATTTTGAACAGTTATGTGCACCTAACTAATGTTGTTGTTGTTACATACCGTTGGTTGACTCGTCCCAACTCAGAGCACCCTGGATAATGTTTCCAAGGAGCGGATGGTGAGTTTGAACTGCAGACCTTGAGGTTCAAACCGACCTTGCAGTCCAGTGATTTATCCCACAGTGCCAATCCTCTCAAAATACCTGTGAGGTGGGGCTCTTAATCTCCCTGTTTTACTAATGAGGAAATGAAAGCACAGAAGGGCTAGATGGTTTGTTGGCTGTTGCTCGTCTTGTAAGTGAAAGGACAAGAATGTGAACCCAGATATTCTGACATAAGAATCGGCTCTTTAAACAACAACAACAACAACAACAAAAAACCCAGACCATTTTGGGTAAAAGTACAGTAGAGCTTTTCAAGGAAACAGACCCAGTTAGCATCACACAGCACCTGAGGAAGCTCCTAAGGGTTCTTCAGTCTGTGTGAGGTCTTCAAGATCTCAGAATATGCCGCAACTCTGCCTCTGGCGTCCGCAGAGGAAAGCCTTGTTGTTGTTGTTGTTGTTA
>NW_006408521.1:46142648-46146190 GCF_000296735.1 Chrysochloris asiatica | reverse complement strand
ATTCCCCCCACAAAGAGATGAGTTGTTGTTGTTGTTAAGTGCCGTCGAGTCGGTTCCGACCCATAGCGACCCTGTACAGGGTTTCCGAGGGTGTAAATCCTTACGGGAAAGCCTGGATCTCTTCAATTCTTAAGGAGCCCTGGTGGTGCTGTGGGATAAACATTGGGCTGCTAACTGCAAGGTCAGTAGTTCAAACCTCCCAGCTGCTCCATGGGAGAACGATGAGGCTATCTGCTAAGGTACAGACATACAGTCTTGGAAGCCCTATGTAGAGTCACTGTGAGTAGGAGCAGACTGGAGGAGTTTCTTAGCCGCTTAGAGCAGCATCAGTGGCAGGAAGGAGGGGACACTGGGATAAGAGGATTTTTCTAGAAAATGCTAGCATCTGTGATATTCCAACGTGCTGTCAAGCTTCCTGAGAACAGCAGTTCTCCAGGGCATGTTCTGAGCGAGGACAAACGGGGCACACTGAGTGGGCACCTTGAGCTCATCTGCCCACATCAGGAGGGCCAGGCACGTTGCTGTTCCAACAGTGCACAAAGCAGGTTAATTACAGAACACGTCAGTGGGAAACCCCATGTTTCCTACTCTGATAGAATAGGATCAACTCTCCAAAGCATGAGAACAAAAACTTTTCCACTTCCCTCAACGAAACAGTTTCTGTCTCCTTTTCATAGTGCCACCCAAAGGAAAAATCCATTTAGCTCCGATCCGGTACGTGCATCATGGCTCAAGTAGAATCAGATTTGGTATTTTGTTATGTATTGATCTGTGTCGCACTCCCGTGAGCTATCTGTTCCTTAGGTCTGCTATGTATAAATAACTAAATTTTAATAAAGTAATTCCCATGTTCCAAGTACATAGTAATATGTTTGGTTGTAATTATTGATTGGTTCAGCCATCTCAGGGCATCTTTGAAGATGGCATTTAAAATATATGCACAGAAAGTTTTTTGCCCTGGACGTGTGCCTGTTACGCAGTAGCATCTAATTACTGCATAACAAACGGCCCAAAAAGCAAAATTGGATATAATCTTCAAAACAGCTGAAGCAACCAGAATGCAAAGAGTTGGTTGAGTCATTTCAGCCCTTGAGCAGTCTCAGCTGAGAAATAATCCATTATTTCTCAAAATGGCAGAGATAGTTTTTTGCCACAAATTCAAAGCCCTAATTTTTAGTTGGCGGATCATGTTTCAAAAAAAAAAAAATTAGTTGATAATTAAATTCCATTCACAAAATGTTTTACTTACTGCTTTAAAATTATCGTAGGATCTACACGGATAAGCAATAAATGCATCAGGGTTGAGAATGCTTTCAGCATAGAAGCGATGACTCCGGGCATGGTTACAGTCAAGGGAGAAATATGCTTCTGCGAAAAACAATTGCCAATTAACTGACAGCAACTGACTGAGATCAGAGAGTGTGAACCATTTCTTAGAGGGACTTCAAATAGCAGTTTGTAGACTTGGAGGGCTTAGACAGTCAGAGCTTGTGCGCAGGCTTCCATATTGCACAACACTCACCAGCATTTTCATTTCATTAACTTTGCACTAAAATATTCTTTGTGTGAATCTCAAGGGGCCCTGGGGTCCTGGTGTGGCACTGTAGGATTAGCACTCGACTTCAAGGTCAGTTTTAAAATCACAAGATTGGCAGTTCAAACTCACTACCTGCTCCTCGGAAACCCTACTCAGGGTAGCTAAGAGTCAGAACCGACTTACCAACACTTAACAACAACAACAAAAGGGGCAAAGAAATGAAAGCCAGTGTAGAGGACTTTGTCCTCTGAAACTAATGTCCACAAGGTCTTCCCAGATCTCTGCCCAAAGAATGCCAATGTACATAGCATCTCCACCCTGGACCAATGAATTCTGTCTCCTCTTTTCTGCACCAACGACTAAATTTCCTTCTATTCAATCACAAAACTTTAATCCGTAGATAGCGCTGAGCTTAGAGATGAAGGAGTTGGGGGTATTAGAGAGAATGCTGATAGCACATAACTTTTGTCCTCAGATATCATTGCATCTAATAAAGGATTGTAGGAGCTCTGGTAGCGTAGTGGTTACGAATCGGGCTGCGAACCTTAAGGTCAGCAGTTCGAAACTACCAGCTGCTCCGTGGGAGAAAGATGAGGCTTTCTACTCCCGTAAAGATTTACACCCTCGGAAACCCTGTACAGGGTCGCTATGGGTCGGACCCGACTCGATGGCACTTAACAACAACAACAACAACAATAAAGGATTGTAATGATTAGTACAGATCTAAACACACCTGGGCCATCTGATGTCACCACAGCATTCTAGTCATCTCTGCTTCCCTTCCCTTGTTTAAGCAACATTTTTATGGTACCATCCTTCTGAGCTACTTGATCTTTAAGAAACTCAATCTGGGACCAAATCTAGTTTTATCAAGTAATCTGTGTAAGTCACTGGAAAGACAGCCCATGTGGTAGATCGTTATACCAGAATAATAGGCCTTTACCATTGCCTAGGGAATGCGTTCGCTCTACAGGATAAGCACTTGCTGGGAACCACAAGGTTGGCAGTTCGAGCCCACCAACTGCTTCCTGGGAGAAAAATGAGAATTTCTGCTCTCGCAAAGATTTATAGCCTCAGAAACCGTATACAGGGTCTCTGTCATTCAGAGCTGACTTGACGGCACTTCACAACAACAACTCTTGCATGATGCCATGACACCATTCCCCCCACAAAGAGATGAGTTGTTGTTGTTGTTTTTTCACTCCCCAGGAATATAACTTCTCTCATGGTTACTCTGACCAGTAGAGGGTGGAGGAATTGACCTGATTAGATTGTAGAGCACCCATCTTCAGATAACTTGCCTCTTTCGCTTTTGCTCTTTTGGAATACAGCCACTATGTAAAGCAATTCAGGCTCTCTGGCTGGGGATTGAACCCTGAAGATAACAGACTAAGTAGGGAGAGAGGCCACTTGGAGGACAATTAGTACCCAGGTCCCAGACATGTGACAAGGCCACCTTGGGCCTCCCCACCTAGCCCTGCCTGAGCAGGATGCAGTCACATGAGTCATCCCAGCTGACATCACCCAGAACAGTGTCTGCTGAGCCCCGCCTGAGTCCGGCCCCACAGAACCGTGAGCAGCACATTGAGTACAAGTGACCAAGGAGACAGTGGAGTCTCAGGAATGCACACAGTCAGCACAGCTCGATGCTGGGCTCTTTATTAAAAAAGAAAACGAAAGAAAGAAAGAAAAGAAATATTTCTGTTATATCAGGTCATTAACTATACAGGTTTATATTCACAGTGAATTATGATTTAGATAAGATGGTTCATTAGAATATGGAGAACTATGGATTTTTGGAAGGAAATAGTTTCTTAGTAACAAATATAATGTAAAATAGAATATTGTAAAGTCTTTGAACTCATCAAAAGACATAACATGAATGATAAACATTCTTTTAATCTAATGAAGTTATAGGGTATCTTATAATGTTTCAAAGTGATTTGTTGTTGTTAGGTGCCGACTCATATCAAGTCGGTACCGACTCATAGAGACCCTACGCACA
>NW_006408521.1:46132016-46133263 GCF_000296735.1 Chrysochloris asiatica | reverse complement strand
TTTTAGCTCATTAATGTCTAAGATATCGATGTTTATGTATTCCATTTCATTTTTGACAACTTCCAATTTTCCCAGATTCATATTTCATACATTCTATGTACTGATCTTTACTCCAGTTGCCAGGAGGTAGAGGTTGCTTTGTAGTTGTTATTTAAAAAAAAAAAAAAAAAAAAGACCGTGAAGATATACTAACAGAATGAGACAAAATGGTCAATGAAGTAAACCCAGATAAATGTAAGCACAGTAAACATCCTGAAAAGAAAGATGAAAAACACATCAATTGCCCATGTTGTCTGGGTCTGAACTGTTAATTTTCAACTCTAGAAAGCATCTGTTTTGTTCTGTTTCGGTAGTTTGCAGTCACTGATAACAGATAACTTTCTGAGGAAGTCAAGACCCCTAGAGAGAAGCATTCAAATACAGCAGGTATGGCTCAGACTGTTTCAATCGGAAGGCAGGATACTCCAGATAAAATGTTAAGGATTGGCCTGGTTCTTGTAATGGGCTGAGAAGGGGGAACATTTGGGTTTGTGGCTTGGGGATATCTCAGAAGGCGGTCAACAGGAGGAAGGAGAACTAACAAGCTCAACTACTGGAGTAAGAACTTGAGCCTTTGGGATTTGAAGTTATTAACATGTATGTGTTTGTGTGGATGTTTGTATCGGCATGGGGGAAAACACTGATACTGCTTACAGATAAAAAGTAAATAAAAACATGAATCATCTCAGTAACTACCTAATTACAGTCATTTATACAGACTGCCTACTATTTATAGATAATCATCATAGATAATCACCAGAAACCTATTCATGGGGTTCAGAATAATTTTGTTTTTAACTGGTTTTATTATAAAGCCAAATTCTATTTTTGAGGTCTCGGTTCTTTTGATTGTGCAAAAACTAACCACTTGAAAAGACTATTGGTCGCAGCATCTGAATTATATAAATTCTCTGGACATTCACAGAACCTTTAAAATAATTGCTGTCTTATATTTACTCAACAGGGGAAAATGACTGGAAAAAGATGGAGTTAAATAGTTTCTGATTTTTGGAATAAGAGTAAATGAAAACAAAAGCTCCATAAATTTGCTATGACTGAGTATGAGTTTTAAAATGTATACAGTGATGTGCTTCCTTTTTCATTTAGATGTGAATGCATCACAGGCTGCATGGCCCCCATGAGGTTCCAGCCTCAAAAGTTGTGACCATTTCTTCTTTTCCCTGGGCTTGAAAACATAGAGCCAAGGC
>NW_006408521.1:46120949-46131606 GCF_000296735.1 Chrysochloris asiatica | reverse complement strand
AACTCCAAAGCAAAAATATAATTTTCTTTTCCTAAATGGTGTGGCACTGGAGGATAAGCACTGGACTGGTAACCACAAGGTTAGTGGTTCAAGGCCACCAGCCACTCTCAGAAACCCTATACCGATCGGGTCACTATGAGTTGGAACCAACTCGACGGCACACAACACCAACAACGAATAAGAATTATGAAGGATTGGGAGCAAAGAGCCAGGAGAAAGAGGGCATTTTCAGCAGAAAAAGCCTGTTCCATCATCAGATGGCAGAGGTAAAATACATTAATCTCATTTGAATTACTATTAGATATTATAAGAAAACATATTCCAAGTTGAAATTGTGACAGTAAAGCAATCTCTTCAGATAATTGATTTGAGAAAAGGACAATGTGCACCTACTACGTGTCATATAGTAAAGTAGAGGGTCAGAGAAAGAGAGAACGGATTGACACAGTGGTTACAAGGAGGGGCTCAAACCCAGCAATGACTGTGAGGCTGGTGCCGCACTGGGCAGTGTTGGAACAGACTTCATGGCACCTAACAACAACACCAATAATAGCTATGTTCCAGGCCCAGGTGAGCATGGGGTAAGGGAGGATCTGGAGTAGTTCATGGCCTACTGAAAATAATAGGCAATGATGAGACCACAGGTGATGTGATATTTATCTTTGTGAATCAAACAAAAGGTACCAGGCAAGGAATGAGGGGAGCCCAAGGCATGAACTCTGCCTGTGAATGGCCCATTCACCATGAATCTTAAAGGACAAAGAGGAAATGCTTTAAGAAGCAACTGTGTATGCACAGACCCAGAAACATGAACAAATGCGGCGAAACGTGAGGAAACCGTACAACCAGCTAAGGAGTCATGAGAACTCTTAAACCTGTCTTTGGAAGGGCCTTGCTGTGAGAGAAGACTTGCAGAGAGACAGGCTAGGCTGGGATCAGCTGGGGGCCAAGCCAAAGTCCACCAGGAGCTCAGCTAGTGGGCCAGGGGATGGAGAGGCACAAAACAGATGCAAAAGATGTGGAGTTTGGAGGGACCAGTCCCTGGAGAAGGCCATCATGCTTGGTAAAGTGGAGGGTCAGCGAAACAGAGGGAGACCCTAAAGAAGATGGACACAGTGACAAACACCATGGACTCAAACAGAACAGTTGTCAGGACGGCACAAGAGTGGGCAGTGTTTCATTTTGTTGTGCACAACAGGGTCACTATGAGTTAGAATCTATCTGGTGGCACCCAACAACAACACTTCCTGGGCAGTGTGATGATGCTGGAGAGGTACAGACTGATAAGCCCCAATCTTTGTCATTCAGCAAGACCTAGCCTGCAGCTGTGTGCTGTTTGTCTCTGTGATCCCAACCATGAGTTCAATATTTTGTTCTTCAGTGTTCTAATTTCAATGGTCCAGTGGATTCCCTCTGCCCATTACAACTGTCTCTCTGCTTTCTTGGTAGCCTGCTTGTCGTCTGCTATCTTCTGAAGCCTTTACTTTGAGCTGTTTAGGGGTTTGCACTTGGTTCACATAGGTGTTCAATAGAAGTATTCATTAAGTGAAGAAGAAGGAAAAAAGGAGATGTGGAGTTTGCTGACTGACTGGCAGCAGAGGCTGTGGAAGGAGAGGCCAGCCCAGTTTGCAGGTAATGGAACTGATGTTTTGTTCCCCACCCATCTGACTGAATTGGATTGGAAGTCAGTGGGTAGAAAAGGCAATGCTTAATGTTCATCTTCAAAATCAATTTATGTATGCTTTACTATGCAACTTATTTCTAGACTTAATAGTATAGCCACGAGTAATATTCAGAACTTTAATAACCGGGAAGACATGGACATTGGCTGTAAATAAACCAGGTTAGCAACACTCATGCACAGAGAAGAGGAGGGGGCTGGATGAGTGTTCTGTTCCCTAATTCATTCTCCAGGCTGCTTACCACCAGGAAAAACTTCACCTTCTAAGATAGTCAGTAGAGATCTGACTTGTTCTTTGTATTGTTGTTGTTGTTGTTAAGTGCCATCCAATGGATGTTGTACATGGTTCAACTCATAGCAACTCTGTATAGAGTTTCTGAGGAGCGGTTTCAAGGTTTGCTATTTCCAAAGCAAAGGAGCTCTGGTAGTAGAAGTTCTCAGCACTAACCAGAATGTCAATGGTTCAAACCCCACCTGCGAAAGATGTGGCCGTCAGTTTCCGTAAAGATGACACCTGTGGAAACTCTGGGGCACTTCTAGAAGCACCCAACAACAACAACCACAGGAGTTGGAATGGAGTCAACAGCAGTGGGTTTGGTTTGGGGTTGATGTCAAAGCTTGGAATGTGCCATCATTCATTCAACCTGCCCCTACAGGAGCCCTGCTTCCGTTCTCCATCACAGACCGTCTGCATAGGCACTCTTGAACATGTATCCGCACAGTCACATTTTACAAACACTTCCAGGATTTACTTTAGATGACTCTCACATTGGCTTCTGCTAGTTCATTTGGTGACGACTATGAAGCTAATGGCACTGTGGGTTAATGCGCCAGACTGCAAAGCCGTTTGAACTTCAGGGCTGGTGGTTCAAGCTCACCAGTTGCTCCTCAGAAACACTACACAGGGTCGCTATGGGTCGGAACCAACTTGACAGCACTTAACAACAACAACATGAAGCTATGCCATAGGTATTTTAAATACCAGCAGGGTCACCCATGGTGGACAAGTTTTAGGTGAACTTCCGACAGACTAGGAAGAAGGAGAGATGAACTACTTCCGAATATTTAGTCACTGAAAACCTTATGAATAGCAGAGAAACACTGTCAGATATAGTACCAGAAAATGAGCCCCTCATGTTGGAAGGCACTCAAAATGCGACTGGGCAAGAGCTGCCTCCTATGGCTTGGCAAAGTAGCAGCATCAATGGGCTCAAGTAACACTTGTGAGGTTGGCCCAGGACCGGACACGTGTACATAGGGTCACTATGAGTTGCTCTGTTGTACATAAGATTGCTATGAGTCAGTACCAACTTGATGGCACCTAACAACAACAACAACATTCAGGTATTTGATATTATGTATAAACACAACTTGTAAACAAATGCAAGGCCTACCTTAGGGCATGCTTACCAGTTATTCTTCCGAGGCCGGGGATCCTTGCCCCAGCGTCCCCTGCCAGATGTGCTCCCAAGCTGTGGCCAATCAAGTGCACTTTAGATGGGGGATATCCAAATTTTGTCTGACAGAAGTTTGTAAAGGGAAACAGAAGAAGCATTCTTAGCAGAGCAGGCAGTGGGTTAAAATGCTTTAGAAAAAGAGGACGAGAGAGCTGGGATGGTGCTCTCTTTCACACACAAGCTGGGAACTGGTAAAGCGACACCCCCTGCCACCTACATCTTTGTCTGATTGCAGGAAGGCCAGAGTAATGCCGCCCCCAACCCTGGACTGTGCTTCTCCTGTGTTCAGGGGCCTCATAGTCCTCAGGGCAGCGGGATGTCCAGTACTATCTGTGGCATTAAGCCTGTGCCCATCTACCCTGAGGACCAACCCTTCTAACACATGCCCAAAAGGAAGCACACACCATGCGTGGTCCCCCAAACTATGACAGCTTTAGGAAATGTCTGCGATGACTCTGGTCTAAAAGGATGCATTCTGAAGAATATTCATAAGCTGAAAATTCAAAAGAGCAAAACCAAAACCGAAATACTAACCAAATTCATGGGAAACAAATGAACAAGATTTAAAAAAAATTTTTTTCCATTAAAGCTTCAGGCTGTCTTCACAATAGTGAAAATCAAGCAATTGCCTTCACTCGTGTACATTTATCATTTGATCAAATTCCATTTTCCCCCACTAGCTATGACAGTATTATACATTGCTTTATAAAACCTATATATTTCTTTCTCATTTATATATATGAATGGCGGTACAGTGGTCAAACACTCAGCTGCTAACCAAAAGGTCAGTGGATCAAACCCATAGAAGAAAGATATGGCAACCTGCTCCCGTAAAGATTTATAGCCTTGGAAACCGAATGGGACAGTTCTACCCTGTCCTATAGGGTGCTCCTGTCCTGTAGGGTGACCGTGTCCTGTAGGGTGACTGTGAGTTGACATGGACTCTAAGACAATGGTTTGTTCAGTGTGCTTACCCAGGCATGGCTACGAGCTGCAGATTCGATCATTTTGTATCTCTGCTTTCTTTCCTAGCTCCCGTATAGGCAGGTGTCTGAGATGGGCTCTGGGACTGCCTTCTCTTTTATCCTTCTCCTTTTCAGCAACTTCATCCAGGTGAGTTAATGCAGTGCCTAATTAGCTGTGTTGAGATGACAGATTGAGGCAGGGATGAGACTCACAGCCATTTCTTTGGCTGATTCTTCTTCAGTCTGGCTCCCACAGAAGAGGAAGAGGAGAAGAGGAGGGAGCTGGATGAGTGTTCGTTCTCCAGGCTGCTTACAACCAGGAAAAACTTCATACTAGCCAGGGTTCAGACTTCACCCCCTCAGAGAGGCCTTCCACCTAGGTTCCCTTCTGCTGCCCTCCTCCCATTGTGTTGGATTTTCTTCACAGCACCATCACGACTGATAATGTCTAGTTAATTTCCTCACGTGTTTGCATCTGAGTTCATGCTCTGTGGGCGCAGGGACACCGTCCTGCTCAGAGCAGTATCCCCAGTGCTGCCCACAGCAAGCTCTCCTCGGACATCTGGAAAGGCCACTGAACAGTGGGGAATGATTTGCTATAATGGTAAAGCATTTGGAGACTTGTAAGTGTCTCAGGGTGTCTCCCTCATAAAGAACAAAGCTCAACTTGATTCTTACAGAATATGTAGAGGTTAAATAGTTTGTGGGTTGGCCTGTGAAAACCCACCACTGTTGAGTCAATATAGCGACCTTATAGAACAGAGAACTGCCCTCTAGGGTTTCCAAGTCTTTAAATAAGTATGTTTATGGAAGCAGACTGTTATATTTTTCTCTCATGGAGTGGCTAGTGGGTTTGAATGGATTGGCCTTTTGGTTAGTAGCTGAGTGATTAACCACGGTGCCATCAGTCTCAGCTGACCCCTTGTTTCAGTGAGAAATTTCATTTCTCATTTTAAAGAAATAGCATCTATAAGATGGGAACAGTTTGTAATCCTAAAGCTAGGTTTGTAGTGTGATGAAAATTTATCAAAATGGTTGTACTTGAGGACCAAGACCACAGTCCTTGGGGGGACATTTTGGTAATGAGCCTCTGAAGAGACACCGCCATCTAGTGGTGATTTGTTTGGGCACAGACACTTTCAGTGGAAGTAGGGGGCTCCTTCGCTCTGCTGAATATTTCACTTGTTCAGTACTTGTCTATGCTGATACAAAGAATATAAAATTGCCAAAAATTCTGCATGTTACAATTCAAAGCCAGTTACACATCTTTTAAGTAAAAATACAAATTCTTCTTACCCTCAGAATATCAACAAAATAAGCCACCTCAGCACTGACCACAGGGAGATTGTTTACAGCGTGGTTGTATTCCAGTGATCCGTTGAGCCAGTCTAGATTGATACAGTTCACATCTTCCACTTGGAGCAGTGTCTGGTAGAAAGAGATACAGAATCAGAGCATATAGATCAAGGATTCAATAAAGGAGGGCTTTAAAAAAAATAGTTTTCAGATGTTGAATTCATAATACAAAATAACACTGTTGCTGTTACTGTTAAGAGCCATCCAGTACAGGGTTAAGAGCAACTTGGTACAGGGTTTCTGAGCAGTAGCTGGTGGGTTTGAACTACCAACCTTGAGGTTAGCAGTCTAGAGCAATCCTACAGTACTACACCAGGACTCCAAGAAATAACACTTGATTAATTGTTGATGCATGCTGTCTAGTCGGTTCTCACTCATAGGTATAGAGTTTCCAAGGAGCAGCTGGTGGATTGGAACCGCCGACCTTGCAGTTCAAACCTTGAGGTCAAGTGCATATCCTACAGTGCTAACATTATCTGATATTTAATGAAACTTTAATACGTTAGGCAATTTTCTAACCTTTTCATGTATATTAACTTAATTAACATTCACAACTACTCTTGTGAAATAGGTACAATTACTGTCTTCAATTTGCCAATAAATAAACTGAGGCACATATTGGTTAAGTTAACTTGTCAAAGATCCCAGAGATTGTTTAAGTAGGAGAACCAGGGCATGAGTTCAGACAGCTGACTTCACTAAGCTGTATGGTCTTACAGATAATTAATTGCTTACTGTGTCTCTTCTGTGGGAGAAAGATGAGGCTTTCTGCTCCTGTAAAGATTTACAGCCTCGGAAACCCTACACATAGTCACTATGAGTCGGAACCGACTGCATGGCCCACCACCACCACCACGTTATCCATCAGGAGCCCTGGAAGCATAATGGATTATGGGCTGTGCTGTTAACTGCAAGGTCAGCAGTTCAAATCTACCAGTTACACAGCTGGAGAAAAAACGAGGTTTGCTGCTCCCGTAAAGATTTATAGCCTCAGAAACCATATACAGGATTGCTGTGAGTCCAAACCAACGCAATGACACATAACCACCACAACCAATACCATGTAAGCCTTGAAAATATGAGAGGAAAATTAATTTCAGGGAATTAACTTGAAATTTTTCTATGTGAAATTGATCATACCATTTTATCCTTTGTTAAAGGTATGAATTTATCAAAACTTATTATGAAAATCTGCAACCAATAGATTCTATACAATTCATAAAAAATGGAAATTAGTGGAAACTTGGTAATTCAGTTTAGGCTCAAACATGGATAATATGAATAACTGAGTAGAGGGTTCCCATGAATACGATAAATTGTAGTTAAATGCCATCGAGTCGGTTCCAACTCACAATGACCCGGTATAGGGTTTCCGACGAGCGGCTGTTGACCTTGCAGTCCAGGTCATTAGTCCACAGCGCCACACCAGGACTCCATGAATATTACTGTTGTTGTTGTTAAGTGCCATGGAGCCGATTCTGATCCCTAATGACCCTGAGGAGTGTCTGGTGAGCTTGAGCCACCGACCTTGTAGTTTAAACTGACTTTGAAGTCCATTGCAATAACCCACAGTGCCAATATGATTAGTGTCATGCAAAGTACACTCATGTTAACATAAAACTTTCATGTTAGTGTAAAGAAGACTGTATTCACATCGTACATTGCATATGTGTCTCTGCCATTTGCCATTTGTGTTCCACCCAGGTATGTTGATACGCGTCATCTTGTTTGTTCCAAAATTGGAGGCTCGGATAGTTGAATAGTTAACTGCACTGATCTCCTGTTTCAAGTGAAAAGAAAGTAAGGTAAAATGATGATTTTAATCATTTACTCTTCAGTAGAATTATTCTAAAGCTGCTCAAAAGTCTTTAACTAAACTTGATTTCATAACAGTCTTCTTCATTACATTTCAATAAAAAATAGTTAATGCTACAGATTACAAAAAAGTACCTACAAATCATTAATTTATTTTTAAACGTAATATACAAATCTAATGAGAAAAGGAAGTAACACTTGCTTTAAGGCAATGTCTATGAGCCAATGCTGGGTATTTCAGATGAAGAATTCAGTAAGTCTTAATTTTGCCAAGCATCACTCAGGTGTCAATGTAATTCATGGGAATCATGTGATCTGAAGCTTAAAAAACATCCTGCAAGGATGGCAAAATAGGATTGCACACCCACATTCTGAATGAGAAATAGAGATTAAAATCTTATCCCATGAACTAAAATAGCAGGTTGCTGGGTGCCATAGACTCATCACTACCCTAGAGGACAGAATAGAAGCCCCCCGCGGGTTTCCTCATCTTTTTCCCACAGAGCTGCTGGTGGGTTCTAACTACCAGCTCTTTGGTTTAGCAGCTGAGATCTTAGTCGTTCAGCCGCCAGGGCACCTTCAAAATAGCATGTTAAAGACAAGTCTATAGGAATATTAAATATTCTTTTGTACTTCTTACATTCTGTTGGTTTCTTTTCATAACCAAACTCTCAAAGACTTTAGAATACAAAGAATTTAAGTATTTTTGTTATTCATAGAAATATTAAAAGGTACAATTGTATGAAAAAAAATGAATACTATAATCAGAAAATAGCAAGATTTCAATGGTGAATCCCATAACTGGAAAAGTAACACATGTAAATTCAAACATAGAGTCTATGTTTGTGCTTAATAGTATAATGTAATTAATCATAAAACTTGCTGGTTAAAGTATCTTCAAGACAGTGAACAAAAGGTTATGAGAGTCTTTAGTTGTCTTTATACAGTAATTATATAATACTCGTATGTGTCCATGTGCTGGGATTCCTCTAAGTATTTGGTAGAGTAGTTTGTTTAACCCTCTCAACACTGTGAGGTATGCAGTGTCACCTCCATACCATTTTGTTGTTGTTGTTGTTATGTGCCGTGGAGTCGGTTCCGACTCATAGCGACCCTGTATAGGGTTTCCGAGGCTGTAAATCTTTACAGTAGCAGAAAGCCTCACCTTTCTCACGCGGAACAGCTGGTAGTTTCGAACTGCTGACCTTGCGGTTTGCAGCCCGATTCGTAACCACTACGCTACCAGAAATACCATTTTACACATGAGCAAAAGAGGACATGGAGAGGTTAGCTTGCCCTACAGTCCTGCAGCTAATGGGATCTGGGGCTGGGGGTCGGAGCCATGTGTTTACTCACTGGGCTCTCAAGTTGTGTTCAGATCACAGTGTTCTCTTCTGCTAGGACCCAAACTGAATGTGGCATTTGCTGAGGCATGGAGTAAAATCAATTGTATTCAGCTTTTCCTCTGCTAAATAATGCAACCCAAGTACAAAGGCATCCATCTGTATATTTAGATGCTAATAAAAACATCCCCAACTCCTTCAAATTCAGCCAGACTCCCTCAAATATCTACTGTATTTCTGTTTCTACATCAGAAAGGCCTATGTTGGGGAGGGAATTTAGTAGAAAATGATTAATTATGCTTTCCTGAACATGAGACTAGTTTGAAGAAGTCAGATCTCATACCTCAAAGTGGCAATGTAGTATGGGATCCTAACACCCTCTGTTGTCAGAATTGATTAAAGTAGAAAAGACAGAAAAAACATTTTTGTGAAAATTACATTCAATCTGGCACACCCCTCTAAAATAGGATGCTAACATAGAATGTGGAAAGGTCCAATCAAACATGTCGGACTCAGACTCCACAACAGAGACTAAGAAAGGCACCAATATTATTTAGACCACGCTGTGGGGAGATAGGACTTCTGGTGTGTCTCTGTAGGATAAACACTTGACTGCAAGGTCAGTTTGAACCACAAGGTCGGTGGTTCAAGCTCACCAGCTGCTCCTCGGAAACCCTATACAGGGTCGCCATGAGTTGGCACTGACTCAGCCTCACTTCACAGCAACAACGGTTGCTGAACGTTTAGCTGAGTGCCCAGGCCTTTCCTACTGCCACTCTTCTTGATGGAGCAGATACGGCCTAGGTGGTGCTAGAGCCTCCTTTTCTACAAGTGCTCACTATGTTCCACGTGATCTCATGACTAACAAGTCAGAGTCGTGGATTAGGTGTGCTCTTGCACTTACTAGAGCTGCAGACACAGAAAGTGCCGAGCATAGGCAAATATGCATCAGTCAGGGGTTTCCAAGCCACTGGGTTAAGGAGTCATGGATTCAGGGGAACGAAGGTGACTGTTCTTATGGAGGGGAAGCTGGGAAGACCTACAACTCCCATAAGTCTGTACCTTGGTCACCTTTGACAATTTCCCCTCAGAAAAGAGAGTATACCAAATCATTTTATAAAGACTTCACTGCTACTTTCTCAAGAACAAAGACAGTCATATTTATGGGTTGTTGTTGTTAAGTGCCGTCAAGTCGGTTCTGACTCATAGCGACCCTGTATTTCCTAGGAGCAGTGAGTTTGAACTGCGAGTCTTGTGGTTCGAAGTCCAGTGCTGACTCGACAGCGCCACACCAGGAGTCCTTTTATGGGTTTGGGCTGGGGAAATCTTTATGATAAGAACCACAGCCTGACAAATCTTATCTCCTAGCTTTAAAACAAAACACCTTGACAGCAAATTATCATTGCAAGATTCAGGCACAGAACTGGTTTTTGGTCACATATGATTCCATCCAAATGAAGGGAGTGAAGAAGATCTGAATAACATTGTTTCTATGGTCTCTTGGTGTCTTTCTCAGAGAAGTACTGGGTTTTCCATTTTCTCTTTGTTTGTGTGGGCATTATGATGCCTCCCTCACCTGCTGACCCATCTTTATCACACTTTATCATCCTTTCACTATGTCCCGGACAGGAGAAAGGTGAGGCTGTCCGCTCCCATGACAATTTATAGCCTTGAAAACCGTATGAGTAGGGACTGACTAGATGGCACACATCAGCACCACCATGTCCCATAAATGATTCAAGGACGTGGCCACAGCAGAGAAGGATAAAGGATCAATGAGACTTATGTGCACTGAGGGTCAAGATCAGGGGGTACAGTTAGTCCTTAAGGGCCAGTGTACCCTGAAAGTCTTAAGATGATACAGAAGGTGCCTCAAAACACTTGCATTCAATAAATATTCTTTGGCTTTTTAATGACGGTTTCTTTATAAGGTTCTCTAAATCCTAAACAAGAAGTTTTTTTCATTGTTCAGCATAAAGCCAGTTCTACATAACAGGTGGTTTGTTTCAGTAAAGAGTTGTGTGTGTGTGTGTGTGTGTG
>NW_006408521.1:46094196-46120619 GCF_000296735.1 Chrysochloris asiatica | reverse complement strand
GAACCGACTCAACAGCATTTAACAACAACAGTAGCATAGGATGTGAAGTCTTAACAAAGGTTCTCTTGTCTAGTAAGGCCTACCCTGTGTCCGGTGGGTCAGAAAGCAAGCCTCGAGGTTATAGATGCAGATAAAGACAAAAAGATCTTGGGGGTGGAGGGGGGGAGTGCTCCTTCTCAGGCCTCTTACCTCCTGTTAACTTAGTCTCATGCTTTGTCCTCTGCCCCTGGGATCTCAGACTCCCCTTAGGTACCCACCCTTATCTCCAGGTGAAACATTCTGAATCTCTTCTTCCAGGTCTGTACTGACCACTTAGGTGTAAGACAAAAGTTTTCAAAAGCCTGCCCAAACTTAACTTGTTCAAACTCATTCTCTGTTACGTCCAATCTGCTCCTCTTTCTGATAGGAAGTTTACTGTTCTCCTAATCATTCATAACCTCAGGGCAGTTTATGATGGTTACCATGCCAATTTTATAGCATCGTTCTCTCTCTCTTTATTCTAGTTCAGGCTAGTTCCCCCATGTCTAATCTAAACTGTGCTATGGTTCTATTCCGTCCTGTCCAATAGAACCTTCTGCAATGTTGGAAATACTCTCTATTTGTACTGTCCAATACGGTAGCCACTCTAGCCATGTGGGACTACTCAGCAGTGTCCAGGTGTTAGTGTGATTGAGGAAGTGAGCTTGTCAGTCATTCTATGTCACTTTAAGTCTGATGGCCACATGGGGCCAAAGGCGACCATATTGAATGGCACGGCTTTAAGTCATCTCATGGTCCCGTCTAGCCTCTCCCAATGTCCTAGCGCACCTCTGCAAAACTGTCAGTGGGGATCCATGGCCCACAGGACCAAGTCCAAACGCCATAGGAAGGAATTATGGATTTGTCCCAAAAGTGCTTTTCTAACTGACTTTACTTTTGAGGCCTCCCTTTCAGTGCCCAGACTAACCCAATATTTTAACACGACCTCCAGTTTCTCCCCCTAATGTATTTATATATGCCATCTTCTTTGCCCCAATCTTCTCCCCCATTTATTTTTGCTTATAAAGACCCATTCAGGGCACACCTCAAACATGATGTCCTCCTCAAAGCTGATTCCCATCCCTGCCCCAAGGTGAAAGTCAGCTCTGTGTTCCCAGAGTTTTCCATCTATGCCTTACATCACAGATCACCATTTGTACTGAAATGAAGGATCGATTTACATACCTGTTTTCCCTTAAGATAATGGAGTCCTGGTGTGGCGCTGTGGGTTAATGTGTTGGACTGTAAGGTCAGTTGAACCACAAGGTTGGTGGTTCAAGCTCAAGCTCACTAGCTGTTCCTTGAAAACCCTATACAAGGTTGCTATGGGTGGGAACCAACTCAATGACACTTTACAACAGCAACAGCAACACCAACAACAAATTTTTTTTTTTTACTTCAACTTAATATGTAATAGGCACTGTTGCTTGTTCACAGCTGCATGTGTGGAAGGTTTCAATTAATACATTTACTCGAATTTAATATCAAGTTTACTTCACATAAAACAACATACATCTTCACTGTGTATTTAAATACTAGTATAAACAATATGAGAATCTGGTTCATAAAACTATTTAGAAATATTTGTCTTGAAACCAACAGTGTATGTCAGAATAGGCTAGTGTGACTAAACAGCCATACCTTCTTTACCTCTCTATGTATCTAACAGTTTACAATAATCAGTGTGTGGAGGAAGCAAGTTAGCATACCTGGTGGTCATGGCGATTATGTATAGTATAGAGGAGAAAGCGAGTGTTTATCTTCTCTGGAGACCAGGGTAAACCTGCCAAACGTCTTGACAAAATCCCTGTCCACCATGTTAAGTCATCTTTAAAGCATCCCACTCTTTCATAGCAGACTTCTTTTCCTGCAACAGAAATGATGAAGTGTCAGCATGATGAGAACCAGGCCCGAGAGAGGCTGTGTTTCACACTGTGAGGGTTCATTTAAATCTGAGTTTAACTTAAACAAACTGTGACCCAGGGAGATGCTTGTCAAAACCCACTCTTCTCTTTCTCCTGCCATTCATCCCAAAACGTTCATTGTGTCTCTGTAAGTCATGGTGCTGCAGATGACAGTATAAGGGCTTTGGGATCAGACTATCTTGGCTGTGGGCAATTGTTTTAACGGCTTGAGTCTCAATTTCCTCGTCTGTAAAATGGGAGTAGACCATTTACCTTACAGACTTGTCATGAAGACTAACTGTGCAGCTGGTGGGTTTGAACTTCCAGCCTTGTGGTTAGCAGTTCAGTGATGATCCTATAGAGACACCAGGAGTCCTGGGACACTGCCAGAGTCCAATATGCGTTTCAAGAATGAAATTGTGAATGAGAGCAAAGCTTCATTTCATTTTAACCAACTGTCTTCTTCCTGGAGCTCAGTTTACTAATTTCTAAAATGAAAGGCTTTGGGAAAACTCCATCTTGGATTCTGATCAACATCTGCTGAATTATCCTTTTACTATGACTTCTGATTTGCATTTCCATTTGACACCCAGAGATGAATTATAAAACATAAAATAACTTCATTTAATTCTATTTTATGGAGGCTTAGTTGAATTTATTCAATTAAGTGTTTAGGATACAATAATTAGGATTTGTTAATATTGGGTAGAGTTGTTTGACAAGTTGTGTTTGAGTATTTTCTTATATCATTTACAAAAAATACTAAACAAGACTTTGAGTCTCAAATCTGCTAATTTTAGCTTCAAAATTTTAGGCGATTTTTTTTTTTTTTTCACTTCCAAAGAGCAAGATACTACATCAATAAATATGAAGAAAGAAGATAGGAATTAAAGTTTTCTGAATCATAGCAATGTTTGTACAGATGACCCAGTCCACTTACAACGACAATCTCTCTCCCCAGAGAATGTTTTAAAGCATGTCTACAGCTCTTCTATGGGAGAAAAATGTGGCGGTTCACCTGTGTAAAGATTTACTCCTTGGAGACCCTCGGGGGTAGTTCTTCTCTGTCTGCAGAGTTGTGGGGATTTGGAATGGACTCAACAGTAACTGGGATTACTGGTAATAGTATCTCTTCTGGGGGTTACCTCCATATCTATGTACAATGTGCTTACACTATCAACTTCAGGCACACAGGGTCTATGAACTCTCAGCAACAGCAAATGAAGAACAGACTCTCTTATTCCTTGTATCAGCCAGGGTCCAGCCAAGAAACAGAAATTACACCAGCTATTTTACTGTAAGAACTGCTAATTAGGTATTGGGGAGCTGGAAATATAAAAGGACAGTTCAGTAGAACATTTTAAATGTTCCTTTAAAGAATTCATAGGTCAAAGTGCAAAGAAAACATTTCAAATGCAGAATATATTAAAGTATAATGATAAAGAAAGTATAGTTTGAAATCTCTGAAATGAAACGAACAGTATCATCATAAAAAAAAAAGTAGATAGCTTTAAACACTTATAATGCTAAACTAGAAATGATGGAAAATAGTGAATTAATGGCTCAGCTCAAGAAAGCAGAAAAAGAACAAGTAAAGTTGAAGAGGGAATATAATTAGCAAAAATGAAGGTAGAAATTAATGAATTCAAGAAATGGAAAAAAGCCATATTGGATTGATAAATCTATATGGCATTTGCTTAATAAAACGAGTCAGATAGACGATCCTGATAACGGATTTACAGAAATAAAGGGAACTAACCAAAGATGTGGGTAAAATAAAAAGGCCTATGACATTGTTGAGTGCCACCAAGTGGGTCCCCACTCAGAGCAACCCTGGTGAGTTTGAACCTCTGACCTTGTGGTTCAAACTGACCTTGTGGTTGAGTGCTTATCCCAAGGCGCCACACCAGGACACTAAAAATCCTTACAGTTGTTGCTGCGTGCCTTTGAGTAGATTCTGACTCATAGTGACCCTGTCTAGGTTAGCTGGTGAGTTTGAGCTGCCAACCTTGTGGTTCAAACTGACCTTGTGGTCCAGTACCTTATCCCATAGCACCACACCTAAAACGTGGTAAGAGACTGAAATTCTAGATGAAAACCCCATTCCTTAAAACAACAAGAAAACCCCCACTACCTTTGAGTTGATTCTGACTCACAATAGAACAGCCAGCCCATAGTCTTATTTCTAAGACTATAATCTTTACAGAAGCAGACTGTCAAAGCTTCCTCCCATGGGTTCAAACCTACAGTCTTTCATTACGTTAACTCACTGAGCAGGCTGGGCTCCTTCTCTGGTTGTTGGGACCCTATGCATAACAGAACCAAGCACTGCCCAGTCCCGGGCCATCCTCACGCTGTTGCTGCTGTTAGTGTATCAGTCTGTCTCTTGGGGGTCTTTCTCTTTCTCAATGAGCCTCTACTTTACCAAGCATGATGTCCTTTTCCAGAGACTGGTTCTTCCTGATAATATGTCCAAAGTACATGAGACAAAGTCTTACAATCCTCATTTCTAAGGAACTGTCTGGATGTACTTCTTCCTAGATAAATATGTTTGTTCTTCTGATAGTCTATGGTACTCTGAATATTCTTAATTAATACCACAATTCAAATGTATCAGTTGTCCTTATTCATTGTCCAGCTTTCACATGCAGATGAGGTGAGTGAAAATATCAATTGTTTGGGCCAGGCACACCTTAGTCCTCAAAAAGGCATCTTTGCTCTTTAATACTTACAGAGATCTTTTGCAACAAATCTGCCTAATGCAAATCATTTGATTTCTTGACTGATGCTTTCATTAGCATTGATTATGGATCCAAGAAAAATGAAATTTTTGACAACTTCAATCCTCTCAGTTTATAATGATGTTATTTATTAGTCCTATGAGGCACTGTAGGGTAAGCACTGGACTGCTAACCGCATAGTTGGTAGTTCAAACTCACGAGTTGCTCCTTGGAAACCCTATACAGGGTCGTTATGACTTGGATCTGATTCGAAGGCACGTAATAACATGACAAAAAGTAAAATAAATAAAAACATAACAAACAAGAATATATTTGCCAACTATCTGACTGAAAAAGACCAAATTATTATTCCAGGTTTTTGATAATAAAGAAAGAAACTTTAGAAAAATGTACACGAGTCTGAAGATTTCATCTGCAAAAGATATACAAATAGCCAGAAACAAATATAAGAGAATACTTAAGCTTCCTGATAATTAAAAACAGGCAAATTAAATAGAAAATGTTCATTCTATTGGAACATATTAGACAAAAAAACTTCCTATCCTTCTATGGTACACTGCATTACTGTTCCCAGTCCTTTAGACTCCCTCCCGATATGTGGATTCAAGGAGTCCTGGTGTGGGGCTGAGGGTTAATGCACTGGGCTGAAGGGTCAGCTCAAACCCCAAGGTCGGTGGTTCAAAGTCACCAGCCACTCCTCAGAAACTGTATACAGAGCTGCTATGAGTTAGAACAGACTCAATGACACTTAACAACAACATCAACACATGTGGATTCAAAGAGCCTTGGTAGTATAGTGTATTATGAGTTGGGCTGCAAACCGCAAGGTCTGCCAGTCACTCCTCAGGAGGAAGATGAGGCTTTCTACTCCCTCTGTGGTGCTGTGGGTTAGTGTGCTGGACTACAAAGTCAGTTTGAACCACAAGGTTGGTGGTTCAAGCTCACCAACTGCTCCTTGGAAACCCTATACAGGGTTGCTATGAGTCAGAACCAACTCGATGGCACTTAACAACAATATTTATAGTTTTGGAAACCCTGTACAGGGTTTAGAGAGTCAAAACTGATTTCATGGCACACAACCACCAACCACCATATAAGGAGTAGATGTTCCCTCCTTTGGCCACTTGACTTAGAGTACGTTCTGTGCTTTGTCTGGTGAAGAGAGTACGCCAGGTCTGAGGCACACTCTACACGGTCTTTACACAGTCCAACCATTATATGCTTTCTCTCCACCACCTTCTCACCCTCCTCCCATCTCTCAAGAACAACATGTTCTGAACAGGAGCTATTCTTTGTCTCCTGTAAGCCTCAAACTATTAGTCAAAATATATTATGAGTGAATACGAACCCTTAATTTTTAAAAGTTTTTATTGTGAATTGAGGGATAGTTTGCATGGGAGAACATCAGCTTTGCTTTCATCCTATGGTATTTTGTTTCATTGCAATGATTACAGTCCCCTCCATGCATCATCATTCAACAGCATTTGCTTCCATTCCCTCTGGGTTTTTTTTTGTTTTTGTTTTTTTGTTTTTGTTTTTTTGATGTATACCAAAGCACTCAGTAATGTATAACCATTCACACAACCAAAGGGTACACCCCGCAAGCCCATCCCCCGGCCGCCAGCACACAGCCCCTCTCCCTCCCTGAGTCCAGAGTCCCCAGCCACTCCATCTCTCCACGTCATAGTCTCTGCCTCCATCTCTGGTGTCATTGTTTCTCTGGGTAGGGTCCCACTCTCCGCAATTCTCCCTTGATGGTTCCAGAGTCCTCCACTACTGGACTGCAAGATCAACCACTGCTCTCCTTTTGTTATAAAATGTCTATCTTTACATTTGCAACACTCACAGTCAGTCCTGATACCAATTATTCACTATGAACCACAAAAGTCTTATTCCCATCTCCTTTCATTAGTCCAGTCCAGACAGGTTGGAAACCACTCAGCGGAGATTCTATCTTCCCCTGCACCCTCTGAAACTGAGCTCCCTCTTGAAAGCTTGTAAGCCAGTCACTTCTTGCCTTTGTAGCTCCCACTCGCCCCATTTTGGGTAGCCAGTGTCTAAGTTGCCCATCCCTGTCTCCCCTATATACCGAGGGGGTGGAAATGATCCTTGCTGTAAAATTTGTTCCCTCCTTTGAGCTACTGCATCCATAAGTATAGGTCAAGTTCATCAAATTGTAGTGGATTACACTTTTTTTCCTCTTTTTTCTTCCTCTATGGGCTCAAGCATGGCAACAATAGTGAGGATGGCCCAGGATCGGCCAGTGTTTCATTCTGCTGTGCATAAGGTCTCTACGAGTCAGTACTGACTGGATGGCACCTAACAACAACAACAGTCGAGTTCTGATCATCCAGCCATTGAAGCCAGGTCAAGCGGGTATTATCTGCAAGTATGGGTGTTCTTGTGCATCTCCCCTCACTTCATATCAACTGGATGATTCACTCTCCACTCTAGTCTTCTGCGGCCATGTCCCTGTTCCTGGGCCCAGTAGTCCCCAGGTCTCGCCACACTGCTGGTCAACCAGGTTGACAGGAGTCTGTGGAACATGGTTGGACTTAGCTCACAACTTCATTCCCCCACCCCCACTTCCCTTTATTGGCAGACCAACGTGTTCACCACCAAGACCACATGCCTGCTTGTGTATTCCCCTTGAGTCTCAGTCTTGGAAGGGGGGTTGCCCTGAGGGGACCCAACCACTTGCCTTGATGGCAGCCTGGTGGTGAACAACTTGCCTGATCCTGTAGTAGTCAATCAGACTGCCGTAATTTTTTGTGTTTTTTTTCCTATTGGTCTTTCTTTCAAGAAGTATCTTCTATTCTTCTGGCCGCTCCAGGCTGGTCTGATTGTCCTTTCAAGTGGAAATTTCCAAATTTCCCACCTCAGAAGATTCTGGAAGGGGTTCAGGATTCCACCTATGGTCTTCTGCAATGTAAAGGCTCCGCAGGAAGCCTCCTTCACTGGGCAAGTTCTAGCCCCATTTTAGGTATTCCAATCAGTTATAGGCTGAAGACAGACTTATAAGCTTTCTATGTTGATGTTTCTGGCTGTTCCTTTCTCTCCCCCTCAAGTGTCTATTTTATCATAGTAGGCAAGGGAAACCTAGATTCAAAAGACAGTCATGTATCTCAACATTACTCCCCCTCCTCCACCCATTCAAACCGTGCCTCAATTCCCACATCCCAGAACCCTGTTGTTCCAAGGTTGAGCACACATCATTATTTACTTCTGTCCCACTTAGCCTATGCAAACCTGCCTAACTGTTCTTCCATCTACCTTGTTCTTCCATTCCCCTCCCCCTTCCTGTGTATTGCCCCTCCATCCCAGGACCCAAACTATCCTGCGTCTATTCGCTACCCTGTGCTCCACCTTCCCCTTCCTTCCCTCGCCCCACCCCCTATACTCCAGTAACCAACAAAAAAAATTTTTTTTCCCTTTGAGTGGAGGTACTTTTTCTTAAGCTTTTACAATAATGGTCCTATGCAGTATTTCTCCTTTGTGACTGATTAATTTCAGCATAATGTCCTCAAGGTTCATCCATATTATGTGGTGGCTTGCAGCTTCCTTGTTATTCTTCAAGATAGCATAATATTCCATTGTGTGTATGTACCACAGTTTGTTTATAAACCTTATTTTTTATAAGTTGTTTTTTCCAGAAGAAGCAATTACTCAGAGAAATTCTAGTGTAATGCTGTGATTAGGAGTTGTAACTTAGGATGGTCAGGGGAACAAATCACAATGAAAACTGAACTATCATGAAACTTGTTGTTGTTATTACATGCCATGGTGTTGGTTCTGACTTATAGCAACCCTGTATAGGGTTTTCATGGAGCGGCTGATGGGTTTGAGTTGCCAACCTTTGTGTTAGCAAGTCCAGTGCTTATCCTACAATGCTTGAACTGCTGATCTTGCAGTTCAAGTGACCTTGCAGTCCAGAGCATTAACTCATGGTGCCATACCAGGACTCCTATTATGACCACAGACATAAGTAATTAAATAAGAAAACAGGAGAAACTAAGGATATAAAGATAACTCAGTACTGTGACATTGAAGTAGAATGTCTCCTTTGGTAAAACCAAACCAACAAAATGGCATGGTAGCCTCAGACCTCCTCATCTAACTTTGGGATGAGAAGAAAATCAGTATCAGCATAAGGTCAAAAGTGATTGCTATGAGGTGCAGGTCAGACACACATGCTTCCTCTCTCCAGTCTTTTTACTAATTTGGACACTAGTTGTTCTCACAGACCATCCTCCCAGTTATGGGGTTTGTTAGGAAAGTACCAGGTTACTGTTCAGGACCAGGAGTGATCCACGATACAGTTCTTATCAGCCATGACAACAGGCCCTTTGTCCCTCTGCCCCTCTGTGCCTTGGCTTGGCCTCTCAGGCAAGTGTTAGGAAGTTCTTTAGCTCTACCAATAAGTTCCCACAAGCATCCCACTCCACTAGTAAGTCTTCTACCCAAAGGTGTTCAGTTCTATAACTCCGTGGGTCTGCAAGCCCAACTCTGTCAACAAGTGCCAGGGGCAAGCCTGCTTCCCAAAGACACTCTGCCCTCTTGCTTAACGGGTCAACACACCCACTGTATTCACCTCGTTCAGTAGGCCAGGACATCTACCAAGCCATCTCTTGCCAGTATCTTGGTTCTGCTGTCACTTCTTGCTGTTTCATACCATCTGAGGCATTACAGCTCTCTGTCTCCTGGGTCTAGGAGGTTCTCAGCATAGGAACCCTGCACCCAAAGGACACATTCCACTCATGGCTCTTCTTTATTGATGGTAGTGAGGCTCCCACCCCCACCACTCAGTTCATTTTAAGCCTAGTGGGATGTCAAAACTGATCAATACCCTCATTAGTGATTCATACACTTTCGTGACATGACCCCAACCTGCATGGGCTCTGGGTGCCTTATTTTCATTGTTAGCAAGCTGTCAAATCCATTGGTAAGTCACAAGCACCTAATCATTTTGTCGGAGTCACAAGATCATGAATGGCTGTTATTGTTGTTAAGTGCCATCAAGTTGGTGCAGACTCATAACGACCCTGCATAGGGTTTCCAAGGAGCAATTATCTTACAGCATCACACCAGGACTCCAGAGGCAGATAGATAGGTCGGTAGTTAGGTAGATAGATAGATAGCTAAATCAATAAAATAGATACATCGATAAAATACATCATACTAGGGGGCTTCCAAAAGTTCATGAAAAAATGGAATGAAAAGATAATGGAATTTCCCCATGAACTTTCTGAAGTCTCCTCATACAGGTGATGGGAGAAGCCCAGAGCCTTGAATTGGTGCAGGGAGTATGTGTGTAAATGAGGAGGGGTCTGCAATTCAAAAACCTGGTCACAGAAGTCCTCCCTATGAAGGTGGCATTTGAATTATGATCTGAAGCAGCTGAGAAGTAAACAGTGTGGGAAGCGTAATCCAGGTAGGAACAAGAGAGCCAGACCGTGTGAGGAAAAACGTGTCTAATGTGGTTGAAGGAGGAGGAGGAGGCTGGAATAGAGGGAACAACAGGGAGAGAGTCCCCAATACAGTATCAGTGTTTTCAAAATCCCGAAATCTCAGTGAGGGGAGAGAAAAAAAATAAAAGATTTTGTCTTGTTCAGTGCTTTGTTTTTTTTTAGTTTGTAGACAATTCATTTGGCAGAAAAGGGTAGTTTTAGACTATGTATAGCCTTTATCCCATTTAATGTAAATATTAGTTTATTTTGCTGCAGAAATATTTGTGTATTTGTTTATGCATAACCCCCCATATCCCTCTTGGGGTGTTATGCAGAACTCAATATTTTTACCATAGTATTGTTCTAAAATCAGAATTCTGGAATGCATCTGGCCCCAATGAGTTTGAACACAGAATGATGGATATGTAACATGCAGTGTTGTTGTTGTCATTGTTAAGTTTCCGTGAGTCAGTTCCAACTCATAGTGACCTTATGTACAACAGAACGAAACTCTGTTGGGTACCATCTTCACAGTCATTGTTAAACTTGAGCCCATTGTTGCTGTATCATTCTATCTCATTGGGGGTCTTCCTCTTTTTTGCTGACCCTCCACTTTACCTAGCATAATGTCCTTCTCCAAGGACTGGTCCCACCTGATAATATGCCCAAATTATGAGAAACAACACAGTCTTGCCATCCTGGCTTCTAGGGTGCATTCTGACTGTACTTATTCCAACATAGATTTGTTTGCTCTTCTAGCAGCCTATGGTACTTTTAATATTCTTATCAAACACCATAACTCAAAAGCATCAATTCTTCTACAACCTTCCTTATTCATTGTCCAAATTTCACATGCATATGAAGCTACTGAAAATATCATGGCTTGGGTCAGGTGCTATTAGTCCTCAAAGTGACATCTTAGCTCTTGAACTTTAAAGAAGTCTGGTGTAATCAACTTGCCTAACACAATACATCATTTGATCTGTTGACTGTTGTTTCCATGAGTGTTCATAGTGGATCCCAGCAAAATGAAGTCTTTGACAATTTCAATCTTTTCTCCATTTATCATGATGCTATTTATTGGTCCAGTGGTGAGGATTTCTGTTTTCTTTACATTAAGGTGCAACCCGTACTGAAGACTGTGGTCTCTGATCTTCATCAGTAAGTATTTTAAGTCTTCTTCACTTCAGCAAGCATATCGCAGGTTGTGAATGAGTCTTCTTCCAATCCTGATGCCACGTTGTACTTCAGATAATCCAGCTTCTTGAGTTATTTGTTTATTGCACAATGATATTAAAGAGGGCAAACCTGGAGTTCTGGTGTGGATAAGCACCGGCGGCTAACAGTGAGGTCTGTGGTTTAAACTCACCGAACACTCCTCAGAAACCCCATACAGGGTCGCTATCAGCTGGATCCAAGTTGACAGCACACAACAACAACAACTTCCAGGTCAGCAGTTCAAACCCACCAGCTACTCCTCAGGAACCCCATATAGGGTTGCTATGATTTAGAACCAACTTGGCATCCCTTAACAACAACAATTAAAGCGTCTGGATCCTGGCAGGCCATTGTAAGGCCTTTGGCTTTTACTGTGACATAAGATGGGAAGTCACTGGGCTTTGAACAGGACAGGGCACAGGCAGATTTGGACAGATTTAGGTTGACTTCTGTGTTGACAATAGATTGACGCTGAGCACAGTGGAGGTAGACACCAGCTGACAGGTTACTGTAATCAACCAGGTCAGAGACTATGGTGACTCAGCTCAAGGTAGGAGTAGTGGAGGGAGAGACAAGTGGTCAAGTGCTGAAGATATTTTGAAGAAATATCCAAAAAAATGTTGTGATTCATTTTAGTGAGCTATGACAGAAAGAAAAGCCAAGGATAAAAGATGCTAGCTAAGCTTTTTGACTTGACACTAGAATTGACACTAACTGTGATGGAGGAAACTTTGAGAAGCAGGCTTCAGGATACAGATCAAGAGCCTGGTTTTCAACAAATTAAGTTTTATATGAATTAAAAATCTAAATAGAGATGTCAAAGAGGATGTTGGAAATATGAGACTATATTTTAAGGGAGAAGTTTGGCTGGAGATATCAATTTGGAAGTCATTCACATAAAGATGGTATTTAAAGCCACGAGTGTGAATGAGCTCACCAGGGTGTGACTGCAGATAGAGAAGGTCCAAGGACTGAGTCTAGGACACACTATCATTACGAAGTCAGGAAGACAAGTGGGAGATGGCGTAGGAGACCGCCAAGAAATTGTTAGTCAAGTAGGTGGAAATACAGGACAAGGTGTCATCCAGGAAGTGAACTTACAAAAAAACTGCCAGAGGAGGAAGTAATCAAGAGCGCCAAATACTGTAAAGTCCAATTAAATAAAGATGGAGAAGTGACCACTGGCTTATCAACATGACATAATTAGTGACCTTACCAAGTTTCAGGAACGTGGCAAGGGTGAGATGTGATTAGAGTTGGTTGAAGAAAGAAAGTGGGCTAAGGGGACAGGAGGGAAGAACACTTGAGACAACTCTTACGTGGAGTTTTCAAGATGGGAGAAATGACAACCTGTTTGTGTGCGGATGGAAATGATTCAGTAGAGAGAAGGCAGTATGATGATGCAAGGGAAAGAAAAGGGCGCATTGTTAGCACTGACCTTGAGTAGGTGTGAGGGCATGTGGTTTAAGACACAGCTAGAAGGTTGGCTTTTGCTTGGAACCAGGACGATTTATCTCTTGTAAACTGAGAGTAGGCAGAGTCTATGGGCAAGTATATGCAGGTAGCTGGATAGATGTGATGCTTGGAGCTCACAGAAAGTCTTTTCTCTTTGTTTCTGTTTTCTTATTGAAGTAGGAGCCAACCAAGGCCATTTATCAGAGTTGTGGTTAGGCGAGTTGTTGGAAGTTTGAGTAGGGAAGAGAATGAAATAGTTCAGGAACTTGGGAAATGGAATGCCTTAGGGAAATAAGGTCAGATGGCTGGGCAACCCCAGGGACCCTTCAGTTTAACAAGACCCTTAGTGGTCTCATGGGCTAAGCGCTGGTCTGCTAACCACAAGGTTGACATTTTGAACCCACCAACCACTCTGCAGAAGAAAGATGAGGCTGTCTGCTCCCATAAAGTTTTGTTGTTGTTGTTGTTAAGTCCATCAAACTGGTCCCTACTCTTAGCGAGTCTACACAGAGTTTCCGAGAAGTGACTGGTGAATTTCAACCGCCAACCTTGTGGTTCAAACTGACCTTGCGATCCAGTGAGTTAGAATTGACTCAAAGGCATTGAGATTTTGGATTTTAGTTTAATCATCATGAATTTAAAGGTGCACTAGTCAGCCCTCTGTGCATGTTTTCTCCAGCAATATTCAGCAGCCCCGGTACAGGCAGGGAAGTGGTGAAGTGTTGGGTTTAACCAGACTTTATGTTATATTAAGTGCCATCGAGTCAGTTTCAAATCACAGCTACCTGTATATATGGTTTCCAAAGATCGTCTGGTGGGTTTGAAGTGCTAAATTTGTGGTTCGCAGTTCAATGCTTATGCTACAGTGCCACACCAGGAGTCCAGGGTTAACCAAGGTCATAGTTAAATCAAGTAAAGTATGTGTGCCAGGGAGGCCAGAGTGTAGGCAAAAAAGTGATGATCTGATTGGCCTTAGCATTGATATGGGCCCAGAAGGCAGTAAGGAGAGATGGCTGTCATATAAGGCAATAAAATGATTTTTTTAAACAAAATATACAACTTCATAAAATCCAGATCATATGCATATATATACAGCATACATAAGTCCATTATACAGCTGCTGCAACTTATTATTCTATATTATATTTATGTGATTACCTTTATGCTGCATATGAGAGAGCTTTTAAAATTAATGGAAAAACTCCATTATCTTTTTATTCCATTTTTCCATGAAGTTTTTGAAGCCCCCTCCTATATTAAATCTGTCACCGATTTGCATTTATCCCTCTAGTACCTGACATTTTACAATGTGTGCTTAATTCAATTAACTTTCAAACAGAAGTCGTTCCCTGTGGAAAATCTAATTCTTTCTGAGAAATTCTAGGGAAGTCTTATCAATCACTGTTATGGCCCTGGAACTTCACCCAGCCTGCAGACGAGATCGTTGAACGCACTTCTTTCTGATTTGTATAAAATGTACTAGCATCCCTGCCCACAGTGGATTTTGAGTGTTGGGCTGTGAGTGGAGCTAGCAAAAGGGACACAGAGCTCCAGACGAAGGAGACAGTGACAATAGGAGATTACAGCCAATGCAGGCAGACTTGACCACTTCTTCATCTGCCCTTGAACTCATTGCTTTCAGCATTCAATCTGGACTACCCTTGGGCAGGAACGCCTACCAAATAGATTACCGTGTGGAGTAGGTGCTCAATGAGCATCAATTAAACTGATGAATGAAAACAGCGAAAACTCAAGGTAACTCCATCTCCTCCATTTCTTTGTAATCCCACAGAGAAGAACTAGGGGGCTGAGGGATGAAAAATGTTAAACTGAAAGTCAGCGATTAGCCACTGCCAGAAAATGGTGTCAACTCCTCATACAGCTAACCTCTCTGGACTTGTCTTCTTATCTGTGAAAAGAAGAGCTAACCTTTTTTGATTGCTCACTATTAATGTGGACTAGATCCTGTGCTTAACATTTTATGTGACTGCATCCCATCCATTTCACACCCATGCTGCTGCTGCTACAAGTCATCAAGTCAGCTCTGATTGGTAGGGACCCTGTGTAGGGTTTCTGAGGTTACAAGACTGTTATTATAAGACTGTTCTGGTGCTAAAGATGGAGTCCTGGTGTGGTATTGTAGAATAAGCACCGAATCGCTTAGGTAGGTGGTTCAAATCCACCAGCCACTCCTTGGAAACCCTTTACAGAGTTGCTATGAGTTGGAACTGACTCAATAGCACGTAGAAGTAACAACAACAACCACAGTGTCGCAGATGAAGTACTTAGGTTAAGTACTTGTTTAAAGTGAAGCAAATAACCAAGTAGCAGAACCAGGACTCAAACCTGAGCCGAGGTAGGATTCAAAGCAATGGCTTAAATGAAGGTAAGACTTGGTAGTTATCTTCTTAACCACTGTAACATCTTGACTGCCACACTGTCCTGGTGGTGTAGTGGATTACCACTTGGGCATAGTCAACAGTTTGAGTCTACCAGCTGCTCCGCAGGAGAAAGATGACGCTTCCTGTTCCCGTACAGATTTACAGCCTTGGAAACATTCTTACAGGGTCGTTGTGAATCAAAATCGACTGAACAGCACTTCACAACAACAACAACAACAACAACACTGTATCTTAAGTCTGCCTACAAGATCTATCAATACTAAAATTCATTGATTGTACTTTGGTTAAAACAAATCAGCTGATTAACTCTAGTGCTTCTTCTTGTTGTTAAATGCCATTGAATCCGTTTCAACTTATAGTAATCCTGTCTGGGATGGGTTTGAACTGCCAATCTTGTGATTCAAACCAATCTCATAATCCAGTGCTTATCCTACAGGATCACACCAGCACTCCTTAGTGTTTATAGGTACAATATTAAAGCAGAGTAGTAGGAATAAACAAAACCAGTAACTACTACAGAGGTTATACAGAAGGACTTCACAGAACAAAGAACTTAGGTCATCAAACATTGAGTCAGTATATAAGACAGTTCTTTCCACAAAACCAAGATAGGAGTAGAAGAGGCCAACAAGACAGTGCTAGTCAACACCGTTCATTCATTCTAACACAGAGTATCTACCGTGAGTTTGGTACTGAAATGGGAAATATGTACATATTTTCTCATTTACTGTTGTATCCCATCTTATAAGTGGAAAATTGAGAGGGTTAATGGATAAGCTGGACTTCTGGTGTGGCACTGTGGGACTAGCACTGGACTTCGAACCACAGGTCAACATTTCAAACACACCAGCTGCCCTCGGACACCCTATACAAGGTTGCTATGAGTTGAAAGTGACTCAACAGCACTTAACAATAACACCACCACGAGGATACGCTCCTTGCCCATGGCCATAAGGCTTGTAAGTAGCCAAGTTGGGAGCTCCATACAAGACTGTGCAGTGATTACTACACTGTTGGAAAGGGATACTCTCATATTCTCAACAGTTTCATTCAGTATCAGGAACATATACATCTCCTTAGACAATTTGGTGACAAATAAAAAGAATTGCAAACAAAGCCAATATTCTAAATACATCCATAAATAGGGCATTTCTCTAGATTGAAATTACAATAGTAATTTCTAAAGAATAAAGTCAATGTTGATTGCATTGTGTATATAAATATATTTATTACATTAAATGAATGTATTATACACAAGAAGTCTTACCTCTTGATATGCCAATGAACAAGAGTGCAGCAATCCAAATTCCAAACATCTACGCTGATTTAAAAAAAAAAAAAAAAAGATGAAACAAAATTCTCTGAAGAACTTTAATTGTAAAGCCACTACACTATAAAATACAAAATGGTTTTCTTCAAAATGCCACAAAGTACATAAGCTCTAGATCCAGAAGAACATGAAGCTTATACTACCTTTAGCCCTCATGCCCTGCAAAGTAAACGTCCTGTAGCCTAGACTCTTGGCTTCCTATGAAGAAATATAATGAGCTGGGTGTGCCTTACGTCATGTGATGGATGATTCAAACTCTGAAAGTTGGCTGTTTCATCATTAGTAATATTGTGGTTAGACACACATGGAATCATTCTGCAAAGCTTTGTTGAGGTTTCAAGATTTTAGATAATAAACATTTAAAAGGTAATGTTTTCAGACCATGATTAGACATTTTCAGTATTCTCTCCCTAACATTTCTCAGTGTAAATATCCATTTAATACAAACACACTCTGATAAGCTATGTTATGGGCTAAATAATACCTGGTCTACCTGTCCCTTACCTGTGTGGCAATATCACACAGTGTTTCCATCACTGACACCAGAGCCTGACCCCTGGGTTCTTGCACTTGCCACCAGCATGGCCTTGAGCTATTAAGTTTCACTGTGCTTTTCCTTACTGGACTGCCAATCTCAAGGTTAGCGGTTCAAATCCACCAGTTGCTCCTAGACAGGGTCGCTATGAGTTGAAACCAATCAATGGTACTTAACAACAACAACAACAACATACTCCTCGTTGTTATCCTCGTCGTTGGTGGTTCTTAGCAGTAATAACAACATACTCCTGGTGATACCTTGTTCCCAGTTCATAAGGTCACTGAAGTGATTATATTACATTATCTTTGAATTCCATTTTTCCATGACCTTTTTAAAGTCCCCTTGTATAGTAAGTACTTCATTTATAAAGAATATGTTAAGCGCTCATTTTTATTACTGTATTTTAAAACTATGCCAATGTTTACAAACATAAGGTTATGTTCATATATAGGCAAATACTCCTTTATATCATTTCATATAGGCTTCAGGATATAAACCAAACCCAAATTCACTGCATCTAGTTGATTGTCTAGTGAGCTTTTAGACTAGAGCAGAAGTGACCCATAGTGTTTCCAAGGCTTTCCATCTTCATGAAATCAGACTGCCACACCTTTCTTCTGCAGGATGCTTGGTGACTTGCACCCATGACCTTTTAGTTAGCAGCTTAGCCACTGTGCTACAAGGGCCCCTTTCATACTTAGTTGTTGTTGTTAAGTGTTGTCAAGTCTGTTCTGACCCATAAGGACCCTGTACAGGGTTTCCAAGGAGCAACTAGTGGGTTTGAACTGCCAACCTTGTATTTCCCAGTCCAGTGCTGATCCTAGAGTGCCGTATCAGGAATCCTTTTATACTTTTGTTGTTGTTATTGTTGTTAAGTGCCATCAGCAATTCAAACTTGCTTTTTTGCTACTACATTAACTTCATTGAAGAGCAGTTAAATCCACAAGTGTCTTTGTTATTTTCTCAATGTTTAAATGTTCATAGAAAATGAATGAAAGTATTTCTTGGGTTTTCTTAATTTTTCTCTTGTTGTAATAACCTTAAACCTTTAATATACTCATGAGATAACCAGTCTTACATTATGCAAGAGTCAAACAAAGAAGAGATTATGAACAAGAGAAGTTAGTTACAAACCTTGGGTGCTTTGTTTGGTTGAGAAATTTCCTGGTGCTCATAGCAGACCGTTCACACTGGTATAGATGATGTGGTTAAGTGCTGTCAAGTCACTTCCGACTCATAGTGATCCTGTTCAGGGTTTTTGAGGAGTGGCTGGTGAGTTTGACCCACCGATCTTACGATTCAAACCAACCTTGTGGTTCAGTGCTTATCCTACAGTGATAAACACTGGTATAGGCGTCTGAGGAAACAGACCCGTTCGGCACTGAGCACAGTGCCAGGCACACACGGGAGGCCCACTTTCCAGCCCATTTAGAAAGATACACTCTAAAAGCTTCACCAATTACTGGCTGTTTTGTTTTTTTCTTCCAAGTGACATATCAAGAATCAGTGTTTTCTGCCACATAGGTCGGATATTCAAGAATAATCTATCCATCACCAGCATCCTATAAGAAGAATACATCTTATTCATGACTGGATCTCAAGTGAAAAGCACAATGCCCGGAACTTATTAACTACTTACTATATTAACATTGTTAGGTAAGTAAATACAAAGTTTTAGAATGATATATAGGGGGAAAAAAAAGTCCCCTCTTTTTTTCCACAGCACTGTTTCATAAGCCTGCTATGTGGTTGTTGTTGCATGCTGTAGAGTTGAATTCGACTCCTAGTGAGTCCATGAGACCAAGTAGACATGTCCAGCGAGGTTCCCAGGCTCCAATCTTTACAGGAGCAGATCATCAGGCCATTTCTCCCATAGAGATACTGGTGGGCTTGAACTGCCAACTTAACCAGTTAACAGCCAAGCACCGTATCACCAAGGTTCCTAAATCAGTTGTGCCGCGTTGCTGTTAAATGTGGTTGATCAGTTCCGATTCACAGTGATCCCATATAGGGTTCCCAAGGTCTAGCAGTCCACGGCTTATCCTACAGTGTCATGCACTAGCACTTAACATCTCATAGACTTATTGGGCATTTACCTGCTAGTCATTTACCACCCTTAGATAACACCAGCCTGAGACAATGATTGGTTTTTCTTTCATTTATGGGTCCCCAGCATCTAGCAAAAGGTCTGTCAGATTTCAATGTTTATTGAAAGTATAAAACTAGCATTAGGTTTCATTGTTCTCACATTGTCCAAGGGCAATTCTTACTCTACAGAGGTTATCATTCTGAAAGATAAAGATATACTCTAACAATTATATTTAACAAGGATCACATACTGGTGACTCTTTAAATGCTTGCTGAAATCACCACAGCTCTGCCTAGAGAATGTCACATGGAGGGGTTAACAATAGCTGTAAAAATTTCATCACAAACTCAAAGCTGTGCACACCAAAGTAAGGGAAAAGAGAAAATCAATGGAATTCTTGATTCCACAGTACACAAAATTTAATTAATTTTGTCTCTGATATGATCAATTATTTTGAGTATTTAGCAAGGCAGAGAACCATCCAAGATATCATGAGGAAGATTTCAATAGTTCATCAGACCCCTGAAGAATATGACTATACTTTTGAAATCACTGTTTGGGTGATTTCTTAATACATAGCTCTTCAAATCCTCTCAGATTTCAAGGAGGCTGGCACCATGGCCATTTATGGGAAGCCAAAGAAGCATGAAGTGAAACATCTGAGTCACCTTAGATTCATCCATTTAACTAATATTTGGGTGGAGTCCTATTGTGGCATTGCAGGAACAGTACTGGGCTGATAACCACAAGATTGGTGGTTCAAACCCTACGAAGGTAGCTCTGAGTCAGAACTGACTCAACAGCATTTAATAACAACAATAACAAAGTGCTCAGAAGGAGCACTAGTAGCATAATGGATTGCAAGCTGGGTTGTTAACCGCAAGGTCAGCAGTTCAAATCTACTAGTTGTTCCTAGGGAGAAAGATGAGGCTTTCTGCTCCTGTAAAGATATACAGTCTCAGAAACCCTGTACAGGGTCACTGTGAATCAGAAATTACTTGACGGCACAGAGTCACCACCACCACCACGTGTCAGGCATTATTCTAGGTGCTGGTATTAGATCACTTCACAAACCAATAGGAAAGACTCTGCTTTCTTGGATATTATATTACAATGAGGGATTCAGTCAATGAATTTAGGAAAAGCATCAATTATAGAGTATATGGAAAGGTAGTAAGTGTTGGGGAAAGAGAAGTAGGGCAAGGTAAAGGAAATTAGGGAAATTAGGATTTGGTTGGGGAACGGGGTTGCTCTTGGGTGATGCAGAGAGGTCTCACTGAGAAGGTGACATTTGAGCAAATAATCTAAGTAAGTGACTTTCTGGGACAGGAGTCTCCCAAGAAGAGGGGCAAGTAAACCCCAGTCCTGAGGTCAGAGTGCAAGGTGAGTAGAGGATGAAATCACAAATGCACTTGGGAGCCAGAGGACTTAAGGTCTCCTAGCGCCACCTAACAATTCCAGCTTGTCCTCCTAAAAGGAAGTGAGATGTGTGGAGGGTTCTGAGCAGAGAAGGTCATTCTGAATACTCTGTTATCAGTAGACCAAAGTAGGGCAGTCCTGGGGTAGCGCTGTGGGATAATGCGCTGTGGACCGCAAGGTTGGCTTGAACCGCAAGGCGGGTTCTTCAAATTCACCAGCCGCTCCTCAGAAACCCTATATAGGGTCACTATGAGTCAGACTGACTCACAGCACTTAACAACAACAATAAAGTAGGGCAAAGGCATAATAGGAAGAGCAGGTAGGAGTTGTTACAATAATCCAGGTGAGAGATGGGCCAAGAGGTTAGCCGTGGAGGAGGTGGGAAGCAGATTAGTTCAGCTGTCTTTTGAAGGTGCAGCCAACAGTTTGTTTACTATTCTGTCTGTTTTCTGACTTAGCACTTGGAGGGTGCATGATGTAGAGAAAGTCTTCAGTGCATTTTATCAGAGCTAGAAACATTCATTCACTTTCTTTTCGGTTTTATTTTCAAAGAACAAGGAATTTTCTCTCCTGAGCATCTTTAGGAGAATTCTTAAAATCTTCAATGGGATAAAAATATTTTAGTTAATTTGTTTAGCTTGATTGGTTTAAGGGATGTAATTCTTTACTTTGGATTGTTTTGAAGTGTGCTTGCAAAACAGATTATAGTCTAACCTCTCTCTCTTTTTAGTAAGGCCTTATTTGTATGCCTGCTGTGTAGCAACGCATGGCTTGTCTAGAGACATAAAATAAGCATCCCATATGGTAGTATACCCTCTACTGAGGAAATATAACTTCGAACTCTAACTTTGTGAACTATAGACTCTAACTAGATCATTACATACTTAGCAAATTATATGCAATAAAAATGTACATAGCATCAACAAAGTTCATTATAATTACAAGTTATTTGAGAAGGCTTCTTGAAGTTTCCAAGTGGCTCACTTTTCAGAGAGTAATTTACTACACTCAAATGCGATCGATTAAAATTACACTGTGAAAATTTAATTTTAATTCCTCTACATTTAGCAAGGAAATTGAAGTAATAGAATGTAGACAAATAATGTCACTGATGCGGCAACTGCAAGAAAAGAAGAAATTGGGAGGATTTATCCCTATGTCTGCATTGGCGGTGGAGCACTGTTCTACTCAGATACACCGGGACTGGCCAGGAGTTGGGATTGGCTTGACAGTAGAAACTGGGTTAGAATTGACAAATGATGTGTGGCACTTTGAAATAGTTAGATAAGGTCTAAAATTCAGAAATGCTCTCACAGAGGAGCAGGGCATGTTGATTTTGAGCCTGGATTTTGGAATTGAATCTGTATTCTTAGTCTGACGGATCTACTTAGTTGTGTGATGTTTCACAATTTACTTAATTTCTCTGTGCCTCAGTTTCCTCATCTATAAAACAGGAATAATACGTACCACAAAGAACTGTTGTGAAGATGAAGTGAGATCATGCTCATAAAGAGCTTAGCCCAACATCAGACATAAGCACAATAAGCCCTCAATAAATAAGAGCTATAATGATTATTTTCCGCATTCCAACCCAACCTCCTGTTATGTGTGGAGTGGTACTCAATGAACATCATTTAGAGTGGCTGAGATATTTATCCCAACAAGCCCAAGAGAAAGCTCAGGCAAAGGGAGGGAATGGGGCCCAGTGGGTAAGCATTCTGTGGGAGGATAATGACCATAGGGAAGGCTGTGAACAGCTGGTGTAATTAGAAGGTTCCTAAGGAAGTGTAAACCAAATGGCAATGAACCACAGGGAGAGAGAGTCACAGAAGACAGACTCATTAGGAAGCACGATGGGGCAGACAGAGAGATGATGAAAAGGGTGATTATTGGGTGGGGACTTCAGGAAGAGAAACAGGAAAAGTATGCCCAAGGACAGGGAACAAGAAGGTGACTTATAGGGAAGAGATAGTGGGAGGACATGGTGATGTGCTTCAGTGTGGATTAAACTTGTTCCTATAAAGTTCTAGTTTCATGACCAACAGCATTCCTGCTGCTGGTTGTAGTTGTCATACTTCCATCCATCACAAGGAAAACCAAAGTATAAATGGATTAGTGTGAAGGCAATCACATCATTGTTATAACAAGTCAAAGTCAGAAAGGAATTTGCTATGGGGCTTCAGGGCTGACACTAGTGCAGACATTTTCAAGGCTTCAGAAGGAGCCTTAGCCATGTTTCGCCTTGCAATTGGTTTAGACTTCCCACTCTGGTTTCCTTTCTATCACACTTCCTCTCATTGGAGTGGTGCTGGAGTGTTGTTGTTGTTAGGTGCCATAGAGTTGGTACCGACTTATAGTGACCCCATGCACAACAGAACAAAACACGGCCTGTCCTGCGCCAACCTCACAATCGTTACTATGCTTGAGCCCACTGCTGCTGCCACTGTGCCAATCCATCTTGTTGGGGTCGTTCTCTGTTACTCTAATCTTCCACTTTACCAAGTGGGATAGTTAGGTTCTGTGTCAATTTGATTGAGCCAGGATTCCCAGTTGTTTGGCAGGTGAAACTTGATTCTATGATGATTGGCTATGAGCAGCTAATCAATTGAAGGGCTGTTTCCTTGGGGGTGTGACCTGCTCCCAATATCATTGTTGTTGTTGTTGTTGTTGTTGTCAGGTGCCATCAAGTCTGAACCGACTTATAGCGACCCCATGCACAGCAGAACGAAACAATGTCTGATTCTGGGCCAACCTCACTACTGCTGCCACACTTGAGTCTATCAATGATGCCACCTGGCCGATCCATCTCGTTGGGGGTCTTCCTCTTTTTTCCAACCCTCCACCTTACCCAGCATGACATCCTTCTCCAACGATTGTTTCCTCTGGACAATGTGTCCAAAGTATCAGAGACGAAACTTAGCCATCCTGGCCTCCAAGGAGCACTCTGGCCGCACTTCCTCCAAAACAGATCTATTGGTTCTTTTGGCAGTCCATGGCACTTTCAGTATTCTCCTCCAACACCACAACTCAAAGGCATCAATTCTTCTACGATCTTCCTTATTCACTGTCCAGCTTTCGCATCCATATGAGGCTATTGAAAACACAATGGCCTGGATCAGGTGCACCCTAGTCCTCAAGCTGACATCTCTGCTCTTCAATACTTTAAAAAGTTCCTGCGCAGCAGATTTGCCCAGTGCAATACGTCGTCTGATCTCTTGACTGCTGCTTCCGTGATATCATGGACATGCATAAAAGACTCGCACTCTTCCTCACTGAGTCTGGGTCACACGTCTGAGTCATCCCCCAACCTCCAGTTCTTTGAACCTGAGCCAGTGTCCTTCTCTGTTGTACATTTGCTGGCTGGACCTTCTAGCAGACTAAACCAAATGCTCACCAGAGGGCCTTGCATGCCTGTTCCTGTTGCCCCGGCTCGTGTGCACCATGCTGCCAGTTTTGCAGTTCGCCTGCCAAGGCCTTGGTGGACCGTTATCCTGCTACCACCCCTGCTCCAGTGCCGAGGTCCTGCTCTGTGCCCCAACTTGGGATTCCTGCTTTCTGGAGCTGCCCAGTGTACTTGGTTTGCCTGGCCTGTACTTGAGACTCTACTATCTCTATAATTCTAAGCCATTTCCTTGATAGAAACTTCTCTCTATATGTTGTTTGTTGCTATGTGCTGTTGCATCAGGTTTCCATGAAGCCTCTGGAGGGTTTGAACCACTGACCTTGCAGCTCAAACTGACCTTGCAGTCCAGCACATTTTCTTGCAGTGTCACATCATCTACATAAGTAGCACTGGTTTTGTTTCTCTAGAGAACCCAGCCTAAGGCACCAAACATGATGTCCTTCTCCAGTAATTGGTGTCTCCTGATACTATGTTTGAAGTATAAGAGATGAAGTCTGGACATTCTGACTCCAAAGAAGCATTCTGGCTGTACTTCTTCCAACACGGATTTGTTTATTTTTTTGGCAGTTCATGGTACTTTTAATATTCTCCTCCAACACCATAATTCAAATGCATCAATTCCTCTAAGATCTTCCTTATTCTCTGTCCAATTTTCACATCCATATGTTGTTGTTAGGTGCCTCTGAGTCAGTACTGACCCATAGCAACTTTATGCACAGCAGAATGAAACACTGCCCGATCCTCGGTCAATCTTACTATTGTTGCCACACTTGAGCCCATTGAAGCTGCCACTTTGCCAATCCACCTCACTGGGGGTCTTCCTCTTTTTTCTGACCCTCCACCTTACCAAACATGATATCCTTCTCCAGCGACTGGTCCCTCCTGACAATATGTCCCAAATATGAGAGACGAAGTTTAGCCATCCTGGCTTCCAAGGAGCACTCTGGCTGCACTTCTTCCAACACAGATATGTTGGTTCTTTTGGCAGCCCATGTCTCATTCAATATTCTCCTGTAACACCATAATTCAAAAGCATCAATTCTTTTATGGTCTTCCTTATTCACTGTCCAGCTTTCGCGTGCATATGAGGTTATTGAAAATACCATGGCGTGGGCCAGGCACACCTTAGTCCTCAAACTGACGTCTTTGCTCTTCAACACTTTAAAGAGGTCTTGTGCAGCAGATTTGCCTAATGAAATATGCCATTTAATTTCTTGATTGCTGCTTCCATGAGTGTGGATGGTTGATCCAAACAAAATGAAGTCGTTTACAACTTCAATTTTTTATTCATTTATATGGATGTGGTTTATTGGTCCAGTGGGAGGATTTTTGTTTTCCTCACATTGAGGTGCAACCCGTATCGAAGGCTGTGGTCTTTGATCTCCATCAGTATTTTAAATCCTCGTTGCTTTCAGCAAGCAAGGTTATATCATCTGCATATCACACATTGTTAATGAGTCTTCCTCCAATCCTGATGCCATGTTTTTCCTCATATAACTCAGTTTCTCAGATTATTTGCTCAGCATACAGACTGAATAAGTATGGTGAAAGAATACAACCCTGGCACACACCTTTCTTGATTTTAAACAATTTGGTGTTTGTTCCCTTTTTCTGTTTGAACAACTGCCTCTTGATTATTAATAAGTTCCTCATGAACACAATTAAGTGTTCCAGAATACTCATTCTCCAGAATATTGTCCATAGCTTGTCATGATCCAATGGTTTAAAATCAATTGAAAGTCTTTGTGTAGTCAATAAAGCACAGATAAACATTTTTCTGGCATTCTCTGCTTTCAGCCAAGATCCATTGTATGTCAGCAATGCTATCCCTCATTTCACATCCTTGTCTGAATCTGGCTTGAATCTCTGGAAATTCTCTGTCAAAGTATGATTGCAGCCATTTAAAAATTATCTTTAGCAAACTTTTACTTGTTTGTGATATTAATGATATCGTCCAGTAATTTCTGCATTCTGCTGGGACACCTCTCTTTGGAATAGGCACAAATATGAATCTCTTCCAATCAGTTGGGCAGGTAGTTGTCTTTCAAATTTCTTGGCATAGATGAGTGAGTACCTCCAGTGTTGCATCAGTTTGTTGAAAGATTTTGGTTTGTATTCTATCAGTGCCTTGTTCTTTGCCAATGCCTTCGCTGCACCTTGGACTTCTTCCTTCAGGCTCATTGACTCTTGGAATGGTTGAACATCAACCATATCCTTTTGGTACAGTGACTCTGTGTGTTCCTTCCATCTTCTTTTGATGCTTTCTGCTTCATTCAATAATTTGCCCAGAGAATCATTCAATAACGCATGTCGAGGCTTGGATTTTTTCTTCAGTTCCCTTAGCTTGAGAAATGCTGAGTGAGTTCTTCCCTTTTGGTTTACTAACTCCAGGTCTTTGCACATTTTGTTATAATATTTGAGTTTGTCTTCTCAAGCTGACCTTTGAAATTTTCTGGTCC